>NC_090830.1:115298324-115645824 GCF_028021215.1 Eschrichtius robustus | reverse complement strand
TCTCAACACCAAGACCCAGCTCCACTCAACGACCAGCAAGCTGCAGTGCTGGACACCCTATGCCAAACAACGAGCAAGAAAGGAACACAAACCCATCCATCAGCAGAGAGGCTGCGTAAAATCATAATAAGGCCACACACACCCCAAAACACCACCAGACATGGACCTGGCCACCAGAAAGACAATACCCAGCCTCATCCACCAGAACACAGGCACTAGTCCCCCCCACCAGGAAGCCTATACAACCCACTGAACCAACCTTAGCCACTGGGGACAGACACCAAAAACAATGGAAACTACAAACCTACAGCCTGTGAAAAGGAGACCCCCAAACACAGTAAGTTAAGCAAAATGAGAAGACAGAGAAACACACAGCAGATGAAGGAGCAAGGCAAAAACCCACCAGACCTGACAAATGAAGAGGAAATAGGCAGTCTACCTGAAAAAGAATTCAGAATAATGAGAGTAAACATGATCCAAAATCTTGGAAACAGAATGGAGAAAATACAAGAAACGTTTACAAGGACCTAGAAGAACTAAAGAGCAAACAAACAGAGATGAACGACACAATAAATGAAATTTAAAATTCTCTAGAAGGGATCAATAGCAGGATAACTGAGGCAGAAGAAAGGATAAGTGACCTAGAAGATAAAATAGTGGAAATAACTACTCCAGAGCAGAATACAGAAAAAAGAATGAAAAGAATAGAGGACAGTCTCAGAGACCTCTGGGACAACATTAAATGCACCAACATTCGAATTATAGGGGTCCCAGAAGAAGAAGAGAAAAAGAAAGGCACTGAAAAAATATTTGAAGAAATTATAGTTGAAAACTTCCCTAATATGGGAACGGAAATAGTTAATCAAGTCCAGGAAGCACAGAGAGTCCCATAAATGATAAATCCAAGGAGAAACACACAAAGACACATATTAATCAAACTATCAAAAATTAAATACAAAGAACAAATATTAAAAGCAGCAAGTGAAAAAAACCAAGTAACACATAAGGGAATCCCCATAAGGTTAACAGCTGATCTTTCAGCAGAAACTCTGCAAGCCAAAAGTGAGTGCCAGGACATATTTAAAGTTATGAAAGGGAAAAACCTACAACCAAGATTACTCTACCCAGCAAGGATCTCCTTCAGATTTGACGGAGAAATTAAAAGCTTTACAGACAAGCAAAAGCTAAGAGAATTCAGCACCACCAAACCAGCTTTACAACAAATGTTAAAGGAATTTCTCTAGGCAGGAAACACAAGAGAAGGAAAAGACCTACAGTAATAAACCCAAAACAATTAAGAAAATGGTAATAGGAACATACATATCGATAATTACCTTAAATGTAAATGGATTAAATGCTCCAACCAAAAGGCATAGACTGGCTGAATGGATACAAAAACAAGACCCATATATATGCTGTCTACAAGACACCCACTTCACACCTAGAGACACATACAGACTGAAAGTGAGGGGATGGAAAAAGATACTCCATGCAAATGGAAATCAAAAGAAAGCTGGAGTGGCAATTCTCATATCAGACAAAATAGACTTTAAAACAAAGACTATTACAAGAGACAAAGAAGGACACTACATAATGACCAAGGGATCAATCCAAGAAGAAAATATAACAATTGTAAATATTTATGCACCCAACATAGGAGCACCTCAATACATAAAGCAAATACTAACAGCCATAAAAGGGGAAATCGACAGTAACACAATCATAGAAGAGGACTTTAACACCCCACTTTCACCAATGGACAGATCATCCAAAATGAAAATAGATAAGGAAACACAAGCTTTAAATGATACATTAAACAAGATGGATTTAATTCATGTTTATAGGACATTCCATCCAAAAACAGCAGAATACACATTCTTCTCAAGTGCTCATGGATCATTCTCCAGGATGGATCATGTCTTGGGTCATAAATCAAGCCTTGGTAAATTTAAGAAAATTGAAATCGTATCAAGTATCTTTTCCGACTACGACGCTATGAGACTAGATATCAATTACAGGGAAAAATCTGTAAGAAATACAAACACATGGAGGCTAAACAACACACTACTTAATAACCAAGAGATCACTGAAGAAATCAAAGAGGAAATCAAAAAATACCTAGAAACAAATGACAATGAAAACACGATGACCCAAAACCTATGGGATGCAGCAAAAGCAGTTCTAAGAGGGAAGTTTATAGTTATACAAGCCCACCTTAAGAAACAAGAAACATCTCAAATAAACAACCTAAACTTGCACCTAAAGCAATTAGAGAAAGAAGAACAAAAAAACCCCAAAGCCAGCAGAAGGAAAGAAATCATAAAGATCAGATCAGAAATAAATGAAAAAGAAATGAAGGAAATAGTAGCAAAGATCAATAAAACTAAAAGCTGGTTCTTTGAGAAGATAAACAAAATTGATAAACCATTAGCCAGACTCATCAAGAAGAAAAGGGAGAAGACTCAAATCAATAGAATTAGAAATGAAAAAGGAGAAGTAACAACTGACACTGCAGAAATACAAAGGATCATGAGAGATTACTACAAGCAACTCTATGCCAATAAAATGGACAACCTGGAAGAAATGGACAAATTCTTAGAAATGCACAAACTTCTGAGACTGAACCAGGAAGAAATAGAAAATATGAACAGACCAATCACAAGCACTGAAATTGAAACTGCTATTAAAAATCTTCCAACAAACAAAAGCCCAGGACCAGATGGCTTCACAGGCGAATTCTATCAAACATTTAGAGAAGAGCTAACACCTATCCTCAAACTCTTCCAAAATATTGCAGAGGGAGGAACACTCCCAAACTCATTCAACGAGGCCACCATCACTCTGATACCAAAACCAGACAAAGATGTCACAAAGAAAGAATACTACAGGCCAATATCACTAATGAACATAGATGCAAAAATCCTCAACAAAATACTAGCAAACAGAATCCAACAGCACATTAAACGGATCATACACCATGAGCCAGTGGGGTTTATCCCAGGAATGCAAGGATTCTTCAATATACGTATATCAATCAATGTGATACACCATATTAACAAATTGAAGGAGAAAAACTATATGATCATCTCAATAGATGCAGAGAAAGCTTTCAACAAAATTCAACACCCATTTATGATGAAAACCCTCCAGAAAGCAGGCATAGAGGGAACTTTCCTCAACATAATAAAGGCCATATATGACAAACCCACAGCCAACATCATCCTCAATGGTGAAAAAGTGAAACCATTTCCACTAAGATCAGGAAAAGACAAGGTTGCCCACTCTCACCACTATTATTCAACATAGTTTTGGAAGCGTTAGGCACAGCAATCAGAGAAGAAAATGAAATAAAAGGAATCCAAATCGGAAAAGAAGAAGTAAAGCTGTCACTATTTGCAGATGACATGATACTATACATAGAGAATCCTAAAGATGCTACCAGAAAACTACTAGAGCTAATCAATGAATTTGGTAAAGTAGCAGGATACAAAATTAATGCACAGAAATCTCTTGCATTTCTATACACTAATGATGAAAAATCTGAAAGTGAAATTAAGAAAACACTCCCGTTTACCATTGCAACAAAAAGAAGAAAATATCTAGGAATAAACCTACCTAAGGAGACAAAAGACCTGTATACAGAAAATTATAAGACACTGATGAAAGAAATTAAAGATGATACAAATAGATGGAGAGATATACCATGTTCCTGGATTGGAAGAATCAACATTGTGAAAATGACTCTACTACCCAAAGCAATCTACAGATTCAATGCAATCCCTATCAAACTACCACTGGCATATTTCACAGAACTAGAACAAAAAATTTCACAATTTGTATGGAAACACAAAAGACCCCAAATAGCCAAAGCAATCTTGAGAACGAAAAATGGAGCTGGGGAAATCAGGCTCCCTGACTTCAGACTATATTACAAAGCTTCAGTAATCAAGACAGTTTGGTACTGGCACAAAAACAGAAATATAGATCAATGGAACAGGATAGAAAGCCCAGAGATAAACCCACACACATATGGTCACCTTATCTTTGATAAAGGAGGCAAGCATATACAGTGGAGAAAAGACAGCCTCTTCAATAAGTGGTGCTGGGAAAATTGGACAGCTACATGTAAAAGTAGGAAATTAGAACACTCACTGACACCATGCACCAAAATAAACTCAAAATTGATTAAAGACCTAAGTGTAAGGGCAGACACTATCAAACTCTTAGAGGAAAACATAGGCAGAACACTCTATGACATAAATCACAGCAGGATCCTTTTGACCCACCTGCTAGAGAAATGGAAATAAAAACAAAAATAAACAGATGGGACCTAATGAAACTTAAAAGCTTTTGCACAGCAAAGGAAACCATAAACAAGACGAAAAGACAACCCTCAGAATGGGAGAAAATATTTGCAAATAAAGCAACTGACAAAGGATTAATCTCCAAAACATACAAGCAACTCATTCAGCTCAATATCAAAAAAACAAACAACCCAATCCAAAAATGGGCAGAAGACCTAAATAGACATTTCTCCAAAGAAGATATACAGATTGCCAACAGACACATGAAAGAATGCTCAACATCATTAATCATTAGAGAAATGCAAATCAAAACTACAATGAGATATCATCTCACACTGGTCAGAATGACCATCATCAAAAAATCTACAAACAATAAATGCTGGAGAGGGTGTGGAGAAAAGGGAACCCTCTTGCACTGTTGGTGGGAATGTAAATTGATACAGCCACTATGGAGAACAGTATGGAGGTTCCTTAAAATACTAAAAATAGAACTACCATATGACCCAGCAATCCCACTACTGGGCATATATCCTGAGAAAACCATAATTCAAAAAGAGTCATGTACCGAAATGTTCATTGCAGCTCTATTTACAATAGCCAGGATATGGATGCAACCTAAGTGTCCATCAACAGATGAATGGATATAGAAGATGAGGCACATATATATAATGGAATATTACTCAGCCATAAAAAGGAATGAAACTGAGTTATTTGCAGTGAGGTGGATGGACCTAGAGGCTGTCATACAGAGTGAGGTAAGTCAGAAAGAGAAAAACAAATACCGTATGCTAACAGATATATATGGAATCTACAAAAAAAAAAAAAAAAAGAAAATGGGCAGAAGAACCTAGGGGCAAGACGGGAATAAAGATGCAGACCTACTAGAGAATGGACTTGAGGATACGGGGAGGGGGAAGGGTAAGCTGGGACAATGTGAGAGAGTGGCATGGACATATATACACTACCAAATGTAAAATAGATAGCTAGTGGGAAGCAGCTGCATAGCACAGGGAGATCAGCTCAGTGCTTTTTGACCACCTAGATAGGTGGGATAGGGAGGGTGGGAGGGAGGGAGATGCAAGAGGGAAGAGATATGGGGACATACATATATGTATAACTGATTCACTTTGTTATAAAGCAGAAACTGATACACCATTGTAAAGCAATTATACTCCAATAAAGATGTAAAAAAAAAAAAAAATCTCTTTGATGGACCAGGTTCCTTCCTGCCACAGGACCTTTGCATATAATATTGCTTTTACCCCTAGATGCCACTCACCTCCTCTATCTAGTCAAACTTTGTTGTTTTTACTGATGTGGTGCAATAGGCAGTAGCCAGCATGACCTATGCTATACTTTACACACACACCCAAAAAAGAAATCAAACCTTAGTTTTATCAAGGCTCTAGATCTAATTAATAATTTATAGAAAATTCAGAGATAGACAAACTTGTTCTATAAAACCACAGGAATGTCATCAGTCCAATCCAGAATGTAGGAAACTCTATAAGATTCTCTACAGGAAATTATATAGAATTCAGGTCCTTCAATGTAAAATTTGCAAGGGAAAAAGAAAAGAAAAGAGAGGAGGGACTGTTACAGAGCAAACTAAATAATGACCATTAACCAAGTGCAGTGTGTACAGTCTTATTCGAACGAACCAACCATAAAAAAGACATTATCAAAAAACTGAAAGATAACAGGTGTTGGAGAGGATGTGGAGAAATTAGAATCCTTGTACATTTTTGGCGGAAATGTAAAACGGTACAGCCTCTATGAAAACAGTATGGAGGTTTCTCAAGATATTAAAAATAGAACTACCATATGATCGAGCAATCCCACTCCTGGGCATATAACCAAAAGAATTGATGAGATATGTGCACTTCCATGTTTACTTCAGTGTTAGTCACAACAGCCAAGATACGGAAGCAACCCCAGTGTCCATCAACAGGTGAATGGATAAAGCAAATATCATAAATGCGCACAATGGAATATTATCAGCCTTTACAAAGAAGGAAATTCTGCAACACGTGACAACATGGATGAACCTGGAGGACATCACACTAACTGAAATAAGCCAGTCACAGAAGGACACATACACATGATTCCACTTATATGAGATATCTAAACTAGTCAAACTCACAGAGATAAAGAGTGGAATGGTGGTTGCTAGGGATTTGGGGGAGGGGAAAATGATGGGTTGCTATTCAATAGGTATAGTTTCTTTTTATTGTTTTTGGCTGCGTCGGGTCTTAGTTGCCGCACGTGGGATCTTCCTTGTGGCAAACGGGGCTTCTCTCTACTTGTGGCATGCACATTTTCTCTCTCTAGTTGTGATGCACAGGCTCCAGGGCGCTCGGGCTCAGTAGTTGTGGCGCGCAGGCTTAGTTGCCCCACGGCATGTGGGATCTTAGTTCCCCTACCAGGGATCGAACCCACATACCCTGCATTGGAAGGTGGATTCTTTACCACTGGACCACCGGGGAAGTCCCATCAGCGGGTATAGTTTCTGTCTTGTAAAATGAATAAGCTTTACAGATCTTCTGCACCATGGAGTGCCTACAGTTAACAATACTGTAGTGTATACTTAAAAACGTGTTAAGTGGCTAGATTTCATGTTACGTGTTCCTACCACAATTTTTTAAAAGCTGCTTGATTGAAACAGGAAATTTAAAAATGTTAATTTTTTAAGACATTTATATGACAATTGTTGAAATTTAAACATGGTTTTTATATTAGTTGAAATCCTTCCTAGTAAAATTAGCAACAATTAATACTGTCAATATTAACATTAGATAATGGTATTGAATTACTAGGAGTCATTGTCTCTTGGAAAGACAACAAAATTACATATCTGCATGATGAATAAAATTATAAATATAATCTAAGATAGATAAAATAAGATTAGCTATATATACATTGTTAACTGTTGAGCTGGATAGTAGACACATGGCGATTTATTACACTAATCTCTGTACTTCTGTGTACTTTTGAAATTTCCATAACAAAAAGTTAAAATAAACACAATTTTCAGGAAAAAATGAGGCACAAAATGCCAACACAGCAACAGATTAATGAATTCATCAACAGTCAGCAAATACTTTGCAGGATCTAAGAGGAGTCAGAGTGGAGACCAGAAAGATGATTTTTAAAAAAGAAAAGAAACTGAAGTAATCAACTACCTTTGTGACCTAAAACAAAGGTGGTAATAGCAGGAAAATGAAGAGTTTTGAGAATCAAAGGTAACCAGAGAGAATGCTTTGGAGAACTAAAATTGCAGATAGCTATAAGTATAGTTTTATAATTAACACTGCAGAGTCAGTTTGGAATTTAACCATAATTTCTTAAGAGGGTTTTTTTTAAATCCTTTTTTTTTCAAAAGCAATTTATCTTCCATTCTTTATTAAAATTATTCTCAATAGCTTGTTTTCCCCCTTTTAATGGTAACTCTGTTAGACTAGCTCAAATTTTGTTCATTGTTTCAAGAAATGAAGCCATGCTGTGGAATTGGAGCTGGCAGCATCGATGTCAGGACAGGTTCAAATGACGCCCATCACTTGAGTAAAAATTTATAGCTCTGCCTGTGCTGTGCGGTGCTCTGTGTTTTAGTTCAGGGCCGATAAGAGATTTATCAAAGGAAGGTAACAAGATGTATGGGAGTAGCAGGTAAAGTTTTGAAAGGCTTTATGAACTAGAGTAAATCTTGAAACTCTGGGTTTAATCTTTGAAAGTTGGACTTCCAGGTATAATTACAGGTTAACACTTGACATATTGTGCAGGAGAATAAAAGTAAGACACTAGGAAAGCACGTCTCTAATGAAGCCAAGAAGTTTCCATTACCTGATACATGTGTGTAAGTACCTATGGGATCCAAAAAAATACCATTACTAGGATGGCAATCAGCCATCAGCAATCAGGCAAAAACTGAATCATGGGCTTTCTCAAGAAGGCACCCCCAGCCCGGAGGAACGGGATGGCGAACTAGGAGCTGCGCCGGCGTCCGGCAGCCCGTCGCACCGGGCATGCTCAGGGGCACGGCCGGCTGGGTGGCCTCGCGAGCTGCACCCGGATCTGCTCGGCGGCGGCGGCGGCTGCAGCGACGTGAGCGCACAGGGGGGCGGCGGCCTCGCCTCCTCTCTCTCTCTGCGCCTGGGTCGGGTGGGTGACGCCGAGCGCGAGATGTCGGATTTTGATAGTTACCCGTTTGCAGACCCGGATCTCAACAACCCTTTCAAGGACCCATCAGTTACACAAGTGACAAGAAATGTCCCACCAGGACTTGATGAATACAATCCATTCTTGGATTCTAGAACACCTCCACCGGGCAATGTGCAAGTGTCTAACGTACCCAGTACACAACCAGCAATAATGAAACCAACAGAGGAACATCCGGCTTATACACAGATTGCAAAGGAGCATGCCTTGGCCCAAGCTGAACTTCTTAAACGCCAGGAAGAAATAGAAAGAAAAGCAGCAGAATTAGATCGTCGAGAACGAGAAATGCAAAATCTCAGTCAACACGGCAGAAAAAAACAATTGGCCACCTCTTCCTGACAATTTTCCTGTGGGACCTTGTTTCTATCAGGATTTTTCTGTAGACATTCCTGTAGAATTCCAAAAGACAGTAAAGATTATGTACTACTTATGGATGTTCCATGCTGTAACACTGTTTCTAAATATCTTCGGATGCTTGGCTTGGTTTTGTGTTGATCCTCCAAGAGGGGTTGATTTTGGATTGAGTATCCTGTGGTTCTTGCTTTTTACTCCTTGTTCATTTGTCTGTTGGTACAGACCACTTTACGGAGCTTTCAGGAGTGACAGTTCATTCAGATTCTTTGTATTCTTTTTCGTCTATATTTGTCAGTTTGCTGTGCATGTACTCCAGGCTGCAGGATTTCATAATTGGGGTAACTGCGGTTGGATTTCATCCCTTACTGGTCTCAACAAAAGTATTCCTGTTGGAATCATGATGATAATCATAGCAGCACTTTTCACAGCATCAGCAGTCATCTCGCTAGTTATGTTTAAAAAGGTACATGGACTGTATCACACAACAGGTGCTAGTTTTGAGAAGGCCCAACAAGAGTCTGCAACAGGTGTGATGTCCAACAAAACTGTCCAGACCGCAGCTGCAAATGCAGCTTCAACCACAGCAACTAGTGCAGCTCAGAATGCTTTCAAGGGTAACCAAATTTAGAGTCTTCAAACAATGCATTGTTACCTTCTGACTGTACTTTTTTCTCCAGTTACTGTATTCTATAAATATTTGTTTTGTTCAAAACACACAGTACACACAGCATGTATATTTCCTAATCACTTATGCATGGGCTAAAACCAGAAAAACTTCCTTGTCCTATTATTTACCTGATAGTTTCTTAATATTTCAGTGCCCCTTGCAAAAAAAAAAAAAAATGACATGCGAAATAAATATTCTCCATATTTTTTGGGGGGATGAATGTTCAGCAAATTATTTCAGTGGTGACACACTGAAATTAACATGGCACTTATGATTAAAAATGCACTTAGTACTTGCTGCAGTCATTCTTTCAAGAGTCAGACGTAAGGATTACACATTGGAGCAGTAAAGCAATGCTTTGTTCCTTTTCCTTATTTACATTGAAAGAAATAGGACATCAGAGACTTAGGGATTTTTAAATTGGCTTGCTTTTTAGCAGTTTCAGTCACTAGTGAAGAACCTGTGTACATTTCATGGTAGATAATGTAAATTTTATCTTTTTATTTTCTTTTTTTGAGTAGCTTATATTTTGATAATCAAGCTCTGATCTTGCATGGTCACCATGTTTCTTAAAAGAATTAGTATTTTGGGTTATGCACTGCTTATGGTTGCAGGATTGGGGAGTTGTTTATAGAATCATAGAAATGATTTTCTGTAATACTTTCTTTTAAATAAAAATTCACTAGGGTGCAATACGAGGATATAATATAATATGCAGTGCATTATCCAAAAGAAAAGGTAGTGGGGCTTCCCTGGTGGCGCAGTGGTTAAGAATCTGCCTGCCAATGCAGGGGACACGGGTTCGAGCCCTGGTCTGGGAAGATCCCACATGCCGCGGAGCAACTGAGCCCGTGAGCCACAACTACTGAGCCTGCGCATCTGGAGCCTGTGCTCCGCAACGGAAGAAGCCGTGACAGTGAGAGGCCCGCGCACCACAATGAAGAGTGGCCCCCACTCGCCGCAACTGGAGAAAGCGCTCGCACAGAAACGAAGACCCAACACAGCCAAAAAAATTAAAAATACAAATAAATAAATTTTAAAAAAAAAAGAAAAGGTAGATAATTGATGGAGTAGAATGTAGTGATGATAATACCTTTTTGTTTTTAATTTTCAGTATTCATATCATAGTAAAACATTACTGTATGGAAACTTTGGTATATTCTTGTGGCTACTCTTTTTAATTGAACTGAGATTGTGTTTGGCAGCTCTTTCCTGGGGTATGTGTGTGTAATTTTTAACAGAGGTATTAAAGTCTAGCCTAACTCGATGTCCAAAAAGAACATAACAGTATTTAAGAAATTTTTCTTTTAGCCTCTCATGTCTAGTTGGCATTAAAAATAAAAAGACCCTGGCACTTCACATATACTTGAATCCCTAATGCACCTCAGTCTTCGAATTTTTGAGACAGACTGAATACATTAAAATTTGTAGCAACAGGGCTTCCCTGGTGGCGCAGTGGTTGAGAATCTGCCTGCCAATGCAGGGGACACGGGTTCGAGCCCTGGTCTGGGAAGATCCCACATGCTGCGGAGCAACTGGGCCCGTGAGCCACAACTACTGAGCCTGCGCATCTGGAGCCTGTGCTCCGCAACAGGAGAGGCCGCGATAGTGAGAGGCCCACGCACCGCAATGAAGAGTGGCCCGCGCTCGCCACAACTAGAGAAAGCCCTCGCACAGAAACGAAGACCCAACACAGGTAAAAAAAATAAATAAATAAGTAAATAAATTTATTAAAAAAAAAAAATTTGTAGCAACAGAAAAAATAAAACATTTAACTTGCATCAAGCAAGAAAATACAGATACAGTTGAATGTATTAATTATGGATATAATCATGTTAAAATTATTACTATGCAGCACAGGACTTCATTCTTATAGTATACTTGGGTTGAAACTTTGAGTCATTTTTAATAACTGATTAAATGACTTAAAGACATTTGTAAGGTCACAATACTGTTGTTTTGGAAGTCATTAGCTAACCTAAAAGATTGCAGAATAATAAGAATTCAACTTGATTTTGAAAAGTAAGGGCACTCTATTAGATTATATTATTTGAGATTAAAAAATTGGCTGGGTGTAAATGGTTAAATCACTTTTATTCTTCCCCCCAAATCTGGAGTTAAAATGAGTTTCATGCTGGGGGTAGGATGGTGAGTTCTCACTATTTATGAAAGAAGCTTTGTGTGATACAAGATATAACACGGATCCATCCAGATGGTGTTTACATTTGATTTATTTGGGACTTTGCTGAAGTAATATACTTGGAAGATATTTCTTTTATTCTGATGAAAGTAGGATTCAGAGTATGAATTTAAAGCTGTTTTTATGAATATTTCTGATCAGTGATAATCTCTACCTACTTTCTCAACCAAATAAGCCAGTTCAAAATTTTTAGAGTCTATAATCTTACTGAAAATCTGTCTCATCAGTATGCTTTGTTGAGTATGGATTTTACAAACATTCAAAACATTAACCACAAAATACAGCAAAAGTACTTATGTCTGTCATTAATTCATCTCTCAAGTTCCTTTTGTTTTTCTTTAAACTGCAAAATGAAAACTTGATCATAGAGACTTCTGAAAAATACTGAGATACTTTCCTTCAAGAATTAGGAATATTTCTCTCTATTCTGTAGAAATCCTCTATTGCTAAATAGCAAAGAGTAATTACAACCAATTGTACCTTTTTTTGTTTGGATGGGGGAAATGTTGTTTTAAATTCCAGTTATTTGGGTTAATACAAGCTTATAAGAGAAAAATGTTTTTTTAAAAACACAAATGTGCATTAAAATGATGGCACTGCTTAACAGTTTAATAAGGTAGAGGGGTTTTTAATTCTTATAATCTCTATTCTCTTAACAATAATTATTAGTAAATAGTCACATTTGCACTCAGTAAAAGATTGGCACTTGTTAGTGTTTTATATTTAATATTAGCATTACCCAGTATCGCAATCATGAAATGGTCTTCACACTGTAAGGATCCATGTCATTTTTCAGTTGGTAATATTAAGTTTTGGCTATTTTATTTCAAACCAAAGTTTGAACACTGGAAAATCATTGCTCAGTGTTTTTTAATTTGGGACTTGGATTATTTATCTAGGGATGTTTGTATATTTTGTCAACGAGTAATATTGCACTGCCATTACGGTGACTGTCATGGTTCTATATAAATGCCCTCCATCTGTCCCTCTAATGTTGCATGTTTTCAGTGGTTTGGAAGTTTTCTATATTTATTGTATTAACACAGAGTGTCATAAAATAAAATGCTGTTTACTGGAAAAAAAAAAAAGAAGGCACCCCCAGGTGTTCAGTTCCAGCCAGTGGTTGCCATGCTGAAACTCAGGTCTTTTGTGCACATTTTCTCAGACATTTTAAGAATAGCCAAAAATTTAGATGATTATGTGAAATCTCTTGGTTATATAATGTTGGCAAGTCGTTCAAATTTATAAAGTCTTTGTGGGCCAGTGCTATGCCTACCAAACAAAGCTAAACTACAGCCCTCATTCTGCCTGAAGCTATCATGTTTACAAACTCTGATCTACACCCATCCTTTTTTTAAATCCCTTTCCTCCTATTTTTTTTCATATTTAACTTGGTTCAGGGCAAGCTGCAATATTTGTTCCTCGTTGAATTTATTTTCTTGGACCTTTACTGTTGTTCCAGATTTTTTTTTTTAATGCTGTTTTTGAATCCTTCTTCATTTTGTTTCTTAAATATTTTTCCAGAGAGTATAAAATAATGAACATTAATGGGGAAAGAGTTGGTGGGGAGAAACTGTGGACTAATCTATAAGAGGTTCCTTTTCTCGGGCAGATTAGAGTTTGGTGTTAATAAAACCCAGCTTACAAGTTTCACTTTTATAATAAATTTTCAAAGAATAAACAATATGTCTTTCTAACCAGAGCTGAAAAGATTGTGAATCACCATGTATAAAGTATACTTTTGACAAAATTAACCTAAGATGGTTACCTTAGGTTAATTGGTTAGCTAATAATGTTTACCTTAAGATGGCAACACAGATATCTCTGATTTTAAACTTTGGCCTAACTGGGCATGTAAGTGAAACATTTGGGAGTAAACCTGGCAATGCCTTGGTGATTATTTATTGAGTCTGCAAGGCCACAGTGATATAAAATGGGAGACCCACAAATGCATGGGGAGACAGGATGTTAGGGAGAGTGGACTGGTCTGGAACTTGGAAATGAAGTTCCAGTGTCAGCTCTGTTGCCAACAAGGTGTAAAAACCTCTCTGCTCCTAGGTTAATTATTTATTTACTATTTATATGTTGCCTATTTCCAAAACAGATTGGAGGTAGCTTTCAATAAAAACCACTAATGTATCAGAACTCTTTTACGAGGTAATAACCCGAGATTAAATAAAAAGATAGTTATAGCCGCAAATCTAAGCTAAGGGAAGACACTGTAATGGAGCACAAAATGCTGCTAGGAGTTCTGTGGCTACAGAGTAAAGCAGGAAACTAGTTGTGCCACTATTATAATCAATGGGTCTCAGTTTTGTTATTTACAAAATGGGTGGGAAATGAGAGTTAGATTAAATCACTTTTTAGGTCTTCTGCAGGTTCAGATGTTTCTGTTACAAAATGATAAGTACATTTCTGACAAGAATTCCTCACATTCTGCAGGATCAAGCACCAACAGGGGAAACTTGGAGTCAGGTGGTTTACTCATAACCTATGTAACTTTGTAACCAAAGAACTATAAGAATAAGTAACAATGCTAATGAAAATACTGGTAAAATTCTAAATAAAGAAAGAAAAACTACAATACTTGGAAGACTTTACCAAGAGCAGGTCTGAATGTGGGCTGATGTAAACCTGTGTAGGGAAAGGTTGAGACTATGTAGACAGACAGTTCAAGGACAAAATGCACACAGATAAGGCAACATGTGCAATTAGAACTTCAAGATGATGCGTGAGGCCAACCTGAGTCAAGACAAAGAACATGGGGCTAGAAACATAGAACGTGGTACCGCATTCCTCAGAAGACTGCTCACGTACTTTGAGTTCAGTCAGAGAAGAATCTGTAAGTGAGAACTGATCAGTCTCAGATGACCTGTGTTTCTATGAAGATGTGTTACAGTTTCTATGTTGGACCAGACACAGCTGAAAGGTTCCATCAACCATAATATTGATTTGGCTGCCACTGTGTAGAGAAGGACTAAAAGGCTAGTAAGTTGTAACCAAAAAAACAAAAAAAGCTATAGGAGGAATATGGCTACAAGGAAATTATAATCTTAAATGATCATTGTGAGAAAGAATGTGGGATAATTTTGAAAAAAAAATCATGAAAATGGCATTAGAAAATGGAGAAGATGTTTTTATGAGTAAAAGTTTTGTTCTAATAATATTTTAAAATTTTTGATGAATTTGAAAAAAAAAAAAAAGAAAAAGAAAATGGAGAAGAAAATTATCAATAAGTTCATGGTAGCTTGTGGCAGCAAACTGAATAAAGAAAACCTGTTTGGCCAAAAAAGAATTCATGGGGCTTCCCTGGTGGTGCAGTGGTTAGGAATCCGCCTGCCAATGCAGGGGACTCGGGTTCGTGCCCCGGTCCGGGAAGATCCCACATGCCGCGGAGCGGCTAGGCCCATGAGCCACAGCTACTGAGCCTGCACGTCTGGAGCCTGTGCTCCACAACAAGAGAGGCCGCGATAGTGAGAGGCCCACGCACCGCAATGAAGAGAGGCCCCCGCTCGTCGCAACTGGAGAAAGCCCTTGCACAGAAACGAAGACCCAACACAGCCAAAAATTTAAAAATTAATTAATTAATTAATTAATTAATTTTAAAAAAAAGAATTCATGAAAGCGTTGAGAAAAATGGAAGGAGTTGTCCAACCATTCCCATTTTGGGAGAATAAAATTCCTTTAAACTAGTGTTTCTCAAACAGGGGCAATTATGTTCCTCAAGGGGCATTTAGAAATGTCTGGAGATGTTTTTGGTTGTTGCAATTGGGGAGGTCCTCTTGGCATATGATGGATAGAAGTCAGATATGCAATGCAAGGACAGGCCCCTACAACAGAGACTTATCTGACCTGAAATGTTAATAGTGCTATGATTGAGAATCCCTACATTAAACAAAGATAGGGGCAATTTTTCAGTCTAGAATCACTGCTTTAAACATAACTAACAAGTTCTTATTTTCTTGAGGCAATTTACCATGACCCATTCTGCTTCCCATGACCTAAGTGGAAGTTGTACAGGTTTTTTCCAGTCCCTTACGTGATGGCCTTGAGACCCACCTGCTCCCACCGACCTGATCCTTGGAGCCTTAAGATGAAGCTTGACTCAACCTTAATCCACATCTGATGTCTTTTAAAATGTTCCCATTTTAATTATTTTCTGCTCTTTTCTTTGCTTTAGTTCTTTTGACCCCTAACGGATTGGTGTTTTGACTTGTGGGGTAATGACCTTCTGATCCTAGTTATAACTTTTTCTCTTTCTTTAGTTTGACTCCTTTTCTGATGTCCTGAGTTTTACTCCTCTCAAACAGTATTCATCATGGTCAATTACATGGAAAAAAACTAATCAGAGCATTTTTAATGTGCAACCAAGTTTCTGAATACTGGATGGCCCCTCTGTGCTTCTCAAGGTACTGCCTTCATGCCAACTATAGTCTTCACTGCTAAAATTACTGAAATAGTCCTTAGATTACTAATACTTGGCTTGAAGGAGATGAAGTGAATCAGATGAAAACAAAAGAGGTAGAATCAAATGCTTTGCTTCTAAGAAAGCAGAAGAAGTATGCTCTTGTATTTACACGAGGAAGAAGCTCTTGACACACACAACTGACTTTGGCATCTCTTTCTTTCCTAGGATTTAGAACAAATTGCTGCAGGCTTGAAGTTTACTTAGCTTAGACTCTTCAGTTTGGAAATCAGTAGGGAACTCAATCAAACATTTTAGGATACCTTGTATGCCTATATTGGATCTGATTTGAATGGGACTTTATTATAGGAAAATCTGCCCTTTGCCAGCTGTTTCAAATGCCAATGCCATCTGAAGCTTCTTCTATAAGGAAACATAACACCTTTTTCTGACATTTTCCCTCATGATTGACACTCACCAGAAATTTCTCCTTAGCCATTGGTTTCATTAACATTATTATTGCTTCTGGTTGGCACTCTGCTCTCTACCTAATCCTGTAAAGATCAGATAGCATTTTGTTCCAAATATAAAATTATCTTTCTCATACATGCATTCACCACACAGGAAGCCCACAGGAGCATGCAAACACAGCCTACTGTAGGTCAAGCAGACTCCAAGAGAGTGTGTTCTCCCAAAACCCAGGCAGAGGGAGGTGTTTGCCGTGGTAGTCTATACTCCTCACAAATGTTCCGGAACAGGAGAAAAAGAGGAAATGCTTTCATCTCTGTACCCTAAGTGTTCCTCATTCTGAGGACAATAAAGAGAGATTCATGGGTAGCATGTCTACCCTACTCTAGGCTAAACGGAAAGCAGCATCACACAGTTAACTAAAAATTGTGTCTAGAAAGGTTCATTACAGCACAAGGAAAGAAAATTAGAGTAATTTCTTACCTGGTCTCTTAGCGTATGTGCATATGCGAGCAATTGCATGCAAGTCTGTATGCACACAAAAAAAGAATGCATCTCACTGCTCTTCACAGTGGGTCCTGAATTTCAGGATTTATGAGCTGTCAGAATTTCAGTAAGTGAAAATGTCATCCTACTTCTAATGATATATTTGATTAAACCATGCAGATATGTAATAGGCATTCTTCAGGAGCTTACTGAGACCAGTCAGTACATAAAATGCCTTCTCTACTGGTAACCAAGATTTACTAAATGCCTCCTATGTGTATCAGACACTCTTCCAAGGGTTCTACATGTGTTATTTTATTTAATTCTCCAGTGTCTTCGAATTATGTGTTCACCAAATCATTCCTTTTAAGAGAAATGTATTTTCCACCACCCCTGAAGTTAGATCGGATCATGGGACTAAGTTATGGTCAAAAAAATGTGGGCAGGAGTAATGCATGCCATTTTCAGAGCTTACCCTTGAAAACTCTCACATGATCCTTTGCATGTACACTCTCACTCTCATTCTTTTCTCATTGGTTAGCTGGAGGGAGAGGATCCAGAGGAGGGTTTTTTGGCTTATGAGAACCAGTGGATGAAGAGAGCCTGGATTCCATGGAGGAAAGCCACTCAGGAAGGCTGATGGTGACTATATTAACTGATACATTTTCATGAGGAATACATAAAGTTAAACAATGCTAAGGGACTCAGATTTCATTGCTGTTACTGCAGAAGCTAGCATTATTTAACCTGCCTTATACAGCAATCGTTAACTAGAAAGAGGGTGCTGCTGGAATATAAAATTTAAAGATGCAGTATTTGCCTTAAAAGTCTGGTGATAGGTGGTAAGGAGACTGATAATAGAGGCTCAAAAGAGGGAAACTCGTGTCATTCAGTGGCAACGTATTTGGTATACCCTCACCCACAATGGCGTAGACAGCCAACCACACGCCTTCTGAGCCAGCAGCTTCACTGGCAAGAATTAGAAGCATCAAAGTGTTAGTGTATGTTGGATACTGTTGGCTGCTTTGACAAGGCCTTGCAAGAAAGAGATGAACTCAGGAAAAACCTGGCTAGTTTGCCAGTAGCAATGAGAGGGAATAGAGAAAGTCAGAAAGGTAGGGCCTTATTTCTAGAAAAGCCATTTGCTTCTTGACACAAACAATAAAACATGGAATTTTAAAAAGGTTTTAAGGGTCAGTGACCTAACAAAACTTAGATGAGTAAAATGTCTAAAGACAACTATCAAATTAAACTATCAAATGTGGCTTCTCATTCAAGACTGACAGCTGTCATTATCTTGAGAGAGGAAAGCATAAGGTTGAGGAAACAACAAAATATGGCAGATGTGAAATTAAATTTAGAACTTTGAGTGAGGATGTTGGCATAAGGAAATAACTATAATCAAAAGATCATATACAGTGCTATGGGTTGAATTGTGTCTCCCTAAATTCATTTGTTGGTGTCCTAACTTCTACTACCTCAGAATGTGACCTTATTTGATATTGGGTATATACAGAGGTAATCAAGTTAAACTAAGGTCCTTAGGGTGAGTCCTAATCCAATATGACGGGTGTTCTTATAGGAAGAGGACATTTTGGCACAGACTGATACAGAAGGAAGACCATGTGAAGACACAGGGAGAAGACAGCAAAGTGAATCACTGAATTCTCTGTGCTTTCCTTCTCTAATTTTCCAAATGGCAGCATCACTGTGGTTAGCCTGCCCCTGCTCTACCACTGTATATTAAGTGTATAGGGGGGGAAGGAAATAGCTTGTCCCTTTAAGTCATAGGTATTAGACCAAGAAGAGCCGCGTCTAGTGAGATGGAGAAAGTAGCTCATTACCCAGAGATCCTGCTGGATGCAGTGTCTAGATGGAACTCTGGGGTGTCTCCTTTGGGTGGTGCTAAATATGTTCCATGCATGGGAAAAGCATAGGTGAGACACTGCTCTGTACCGTCCATACCTTTTCATTTCCTCCTGGGCACGTGGATAAAATACCTTTGCAAGTTGCCTTACAGGAGGTAAGGCAATGTGACTCAGGTGTGGGTTAAGAAATGTCAGTATAATGACATGATTCCTCCAATAATGGCCTTTAAAATCTCTTACAGAATTTCTCTCTCTTACAGAATTCCTCTGCTCTCTTCTCTCCTTCCCTTCCCTCCTCCAATTTGGCTAGACAGGTGAAGGGATCCAGGGAAGAACTCCAAAGATATAGGGGAGCCCAGAATTCCTAGAGTAGATGAAAGGATCCCAGATCCCATAGTCCCTGTTTTACAAGGCTACCACGGAAACTGCCCAATCTAGAACATTCACATTGGACTTTATGGGAGCCAGAATTACTTAACTCTAATTTGGTTAAGCCATGAAATTTTCAGGTTTACTTGTTATTGAAGCAGCTAGTATTACTAATCCTGACTCATACACTTCCCAATAATCCAGAAAAATAACAATAGCAATAGCTTTTTGGAAGAGTCTCTCAAATATTACTAAATTGCTCAAGAGTGTACAGTAAATAAGCCAGTATGCGGTGGGTTAATCAACTCAAAGTGGTTTAGTTTTAGCCCCAGAATGAAAATTGCAGTAACTTCAATATTACTTCGCTGTACAAACACATAGAATGGGGATCTTCCCGAACAAAGACAGATATATAAATTTGATCTGTCAATAGTGTATGCACAAACACACACACAGATACCCCAAACTTGTATTAAATTCTTTCTGCAACCATGTAATGAATTACAATGATTCAAATGAGTTAAGAATGAGGGAAAATCACCAATGGCAGAAAAAACAGGAATTGACCCTTATCCCTGCCAATTTATAGCAAGTATAATGGAGTCTGAACATGAGGAATAAAGGGGGGAGAAAAGTCGCTGCAGTGTTAAGTGGCAGTTGCTATAGAATATGTCTGAATAGGAAAATTACTAACGAGGCAGTGTCAGTCTCAAACCAGCTATCCAAACGCCAAGTATAAGTGAAATAGTGCTGCAGATCAGTGTGTCAGTGACAACACAAACACCAGTGACCAGACTTGCGGGACCACAAAAAGAGCTGAACGACTGAAGCGGGTTACCTGGAGATGGAAGCATTAGCCTCTCAGAGTTCACAACATGCATTAATATCCTAATGAAAAACCTAATCCCAAGCTACTTGCCTGGTGATTATTTCCCGGGATGACTAATCACAGACAGAAGTAAGAAATGAAATACGTTAGAATTAGTATCATTATGGACATCAAACTGTACTTGTTTAAGAAGGAAAAAGTAACAGCCAGAAGCTATTTTTCTAACCAGGAGTTCTGCATAGATTTATTGACTACTTTTCTTTGAAGGTTAGAGTTATATTCAATTTTGCTGGCGACGTATTATGATCAGACAGAATTGGATTTTTCCTTTCTATTCAGACATGATGAGGTGCTGAATACAGACATGAACAATAGACAGTGGGTAACAAATGGCCCCAAAGTCACAAGAGAGAAGAAACGGAGACCTAGGACTCTAATTCCCATAGGTATTCAACAAAGCCTGATTTTGTCATGGCACAGGGGCTAGGGCTGTATGTGTGGTCTCTGCTTGCCCTGACAAGATAGCTCAGCTAATAAGATATTACTCTGATACCACAGCAATCTTTTAGTGTTCTGTTGAATCTTTCTCTCTCCCTCCCTCTCTTCCTTCCTTCTTAATAGATGTGGCCTACATTACAGTTGATCTTAAAAATACTTCACATGATCAGAGGCACTGTGAACACTTTTTGTTTTGCAAAGATAACGTAAGGTTACCAGCGGGGAAGGGTGGGGGGGGTGGTGGGAAGGAATAGTCAGGGAGTTTGGGAATGACATGTACACACCACTATATTTAAAATAGATAACCAACAAGAACCTACTGTATAGCACAGGGAACTCTGCTCAATATTATGTAACAACCTAAATGGGAAAGAATTTGAAAAAGAATAGATACATGTACATATATAACTGAATCACTTAGCTATACACCTGAAACTATCACAACATTGTTAATCAACTATACTCCAATATAAAATTTAAAAAAATAAATCACATACGATTGCTTAAAAAAATCATCATTCATATCATTCTAGGACAAGAGGGCAAGGCACAGAAGCACTGGGAAAAATAAAGAAGGATATCCCCGCCCCAGCCAGCTCCCCACAATATCATCTTCTCTCACTCTCATCCGCCATTCTCCCTTTCCCTCCTCTACTCGTCCCTAACATATTTTTTCCCCTCCCATTCTTTGTTCTTGTCGTGGTTCCAACGGTACACCTAGGCAGTTTCTATTTCTTCCCATAAACTCCCAGTGAGCTAGCAGGAGATATCTTCCCCCTTGTTTGGATAAAGTTCTCTCAAAGCCCACAAACTAGGTCTTTTCTGACTTTAGAAGGTCCTTCCTACAGACACAGAAGATGTCTTCACCTATATCCAATGCTGCTCTTTCTGCCTGCCTGGCACTGCAGAGGCAGCGCATGTAGCAAAGATGGACTTTGTTTCAGGCAAATCTGAGTTAAGTCCCAACTCTGCCATAAATTCCCTGTCCTTAGACAAAGTTCTTCATCTCTGAATCTCCACCTACTCATCTACAAAACAAGGGTAATAACACCTATCTTTCAACTGAACAGCACATTACAGATCTATATGTTATAGAATATGATACATAGGAATTGTCTAATTACAGATTGTGGCATACTGTAGGCACCCAGTAAATATCAGCATCTTAGCAGACAAAACTTTCTTCTCAACCTTGCTATTAAGAGCCATCATACAGGTTTTTAAATTATTTCTCCCCATAACTTCTTAGTCCATCAACTGGGGACTCTTCTCTCTGTGTTGCCTTAGATTTAGATAAAGGCTCTTGCAGGCCCAGGATAGTGGGTAAAAACAACTTCCCTCTGTTTGCCTGGCTAACAGGGATAAATGACTCTATCTCTGGTTTATGTTGATGCTTGATAATGCATCACCAAGAGAAGCACTTAGCAAGAACACTCATAAATAAGGCTATAATATTTATTCAAACTACTCTATTTGCAAAGCCAAGTATACAAATGAAGGACGAAAACAGAAAAAATGGGTCACTAAAATTAGCCTGCACTGTTTGTGAGGCAGATAATAATAATCCAGTGTGTTGTCTTTTAGAGCCTGTGCTCCAAGGAGCTTTAGTTACATAAGAAAGATTTATTGAAAGAATTAGAAATGTATTCCATCTTAATGTGATATCTGCTGGTCTGAGAATACAAGTCACAGAGCTGTATTGCTAAAAGTGTACTCTTTGGAAGGTTCTTTGCCTCCCAAACCTTGATATTTGAATATTATATAAAGTCCAGCTATATTCCTTAATCATACACAAACACTGCATCTCTTTCCCTTAGCGCTTTCACAATCATGTCCTACAGGAATGGAATAGAATTCAAGAGCTATTAACCATTAATAAGAGAGAAATAAAAGTGAATGACTGATCATGAAAGAGGAACCCAACTTAATCCATATGGATCCAGAGCTAGATGGAGGATAAATGATTGAGGTACAAGAAGGCAGCTTTTGCCTCAACAGAAGAAAGGGAAGAAAAAAACGCCATAATATTAAGTACCCATTATGTGTGAACAGCTGTACTTAAAATTTTGATATTTATCTCATTCATGTGCCCTTAAAAGTTGCCATTTTACACTTGGGGAAAAAAAAAAGTGTTTATGGGGTTTGCTGTGGCCACTCAGCTAGTGAACGGTGTAACTGACATTCATCTCAGTCTATGATTGACTCTAAAACTTACACTCTTCTCTTCCTACCATTCTATCTCTGTAAGCTCCAAGAACAATTTCACACCAAGAGCTGCTGAAAACTTCAATCAGTGAGTGAATGGGTGAAAAGCTCTTGATCACCAGAAATAGGTGCCCAGAGCCTGCAGGAGCAGCGCTTGAAGAGAAGTCCCCAGTGGGCGGAGGTTGAACTTCTCTGGAAGCTTTCATATCTGTGTCCCATGTTCGTCTCCTTTCTTGCTACCGTTGTTGTGGGTTATGGGCATCTGTTTCAAACAGCAACACCAGCAGTTGCCTCTATTCTTCCTCATCGGTGGCTTGCCCAGTATTTTATAAACCTGACCACACATAGTCCTTAACATTTTCCTGAAAGGTTGTTTTATTGTCCCATTTTTCAGGTGAGGAAAATTAATTAAGAGAGGAAATGAAACACACAGGGAGGACACACAGGGAGGACATTTTAAAGCTGGGATTCTAATCTGGATCTATTTTATTCAGATGCAGGTCCAACACTTGGATCAAGATGTCAAAGATCTTAAAACACTTGGGAAAAAATTTTTACAGTAGAAAAAAGTAATCCCTTCCATGTGAGGAATCTGCCTGACTCAAAATAATATCTTATACGAGTTAGCTTAGAGGATGACGGGGCTGCTGAACCTGGCCTTGCTGGTTTTCCTGCCTGCAATTAGTTTTACACATTCTCCTGTTGCTTAACATCCCACAAGGGCTATCCTTTTCCATTTGTCAGTTTGTCAAGGTTTCCCGTCTTCTATTGAGAAATATGACAGGGAGTTATCACACTGCTTCTGTCCATCAAGCTAAAGAATTGATTAGAACTGCTGGAGGAAAACAATGGACTTGTCTACTCTACATACATCCTTATCACCCTCCTGACCTTTGAGGGAATAGGTATCATTGTTACATGCAACTTCATTTAGATTGGGTTCCTTGACATATAAATGAATGCATAAACACAGGAATAAACAAACAAATAAGTAAATAAATCATCAGAACCTCAGAATATTTCCTTTGCTTTCATCCCCAAATAGGCATCGCTGAAAGGAAAGCCATGGGATGACTTTCATCTATGGAAACTTCTGCTTGATTCTCATATCCTCTAGGGTTGCAGGGAGAGGTGGTCTGATATCCCACACCTCGGGCTCAAGTAAGACTGTTTATAGGTGAACAGAAATTTTTAAAAGACATGGCTCTTTTTTGGGGAGGTCTCATGGTCTCTTCTAACCCTCTTGCTGCCTTCACCTCTTTACAAGCCAAAAGCTCTGGGTAGGGATATCTCATCTCTGCTCTTCTTGTTTTGAAAAGAAAGAGTGGACATAGGTTCAAATCTAGCAAAATTGTGCATCTGTAACATCTTTGTGACCACATATTAGGTGATCTTTACATCTTATTTGCCTTCAAGTTAGCTATTGACTTTCTCCATAGGAATGAGCTAGACCCTTTACTAGGTGAACTGGCTGTAATTAAAAGTGTCTTCACAGTTATTCCTACTGCCTGATATGTCCACCTCCCCATCTCTCAGTCTGTGTGTCTTAGCTAGTAACTCAGAAGGAAAGAGATGACACTCTCACAATGGAATAATTCAAGGAGAATTGACTAAAGAGACTATTTACAAATATGTGGGCAAAGTTTAGGGAAATCACAGGAGGCAGTAACAATCTGCCCCACCTCTGTCACCACTTCTAGGTGAAAAGGGAGAAGGGAGGAAGTGGTCCTGAAAGCCAACAGGAGAGAGAGAGTGGGGAGGAAGTCTATAAAAGAAGCTGGGATCTCTGGGAAGAAAGCTACCAAGTGCAATTTTAAAAGGAGAGGGAACACAAGTACGCAAATTCACACTCCTTCCCGCTGATCTCCTTGTGGAGCTCCTCATTGGACAAAGGCCATAGGAGGCTGCAAGGCAAAGGAGCTCGTTAATGTGATCCAAACAGATCAGCCTCTTGCAGTAGAGAAGTAGATGAAGAAGAGTGAATCTGGAGGGGCAAATACAATGTTCACCCACACCTGGCCTTCAAATTATATCCAGAAGGCCCACATACACCATGGAACATTTCTAGTCCCTCTTTCCTTGAACTACTGCAACAAGAAAGAAATTTCTCCCCACTCTATTGCAGACTGATCATACATATTCTTACCCATTGCATTTGTTTCATATGTGGCTGATTTTCCCATTAGATTAGACACTCCTGGAAGGGCTGGGGCTACATCTAATCTCTTGGTCAGTCTAATGGAACAGGAAATAACCAAACTCCGTATATTTCTTTACCTCAAGTGTATAAATGAAATGTCAATGGACTTCAGCAAATTGCCTGAAGTTTCACAGTGAATGAAGTTGAGAAAACACTTAGATTTATTCCAGATTTTATGCATTTAGATTTTGTTGCTTCAGTTTGCAATTAGAACACCTCCTTCCTTCCTTCCTCCCTCCCTCTCTTCCTCTCTCTCTCTTTTCTCTCTCTCTCTTACACACACACACACACACACACACACACACACACACAGGCTTAAATTTGGGCATCATGTCTCTGGGTTAAGATCATTTTTGGAAAGGCAGTGTTCATCTTCTATAAGGATTCACGTGGGAGAGGTGATATTCTGCATAAATGTAGAAGGAAATAACAATAACCTTAACCTGCCTTTTATTTTGAGTCCTCCTACCTTCTCGCTCCCTCTCAATCACCAAGTAATCAATCTGAAGCAGCAACAGGCAACACCATTAAAATTACAGATGTTTGGAGATGGAATTAGTCTACTCACTCGTTATTCTTGATTAACAGAAAATTATCCTGCTAACATTTACTGTGCTGTTCATTTGTTATTTGGAAGTGATTAGCCACAAATAACAGTTAAGAACCAGCCAGTTTTGTAGTTTCAGCCACAGCTGTAATTACCTCCCCAGTGCCTCTGCCTTCAGACACGCCTTCCTCACTTGAAAATATTGGGCTGCCAAAAAGTTCGTTCGGGTTTGTCCATACGATGGTACGAAAAACCCGAATGAACTTTTTGGCCAACCCAATAGCTCATGCCCTTCCTTCAACACTACCTCCTCTCAGATATCAGCTTCTTTTATTTTTTTTTCTCTCAACCAGAGTGAAATTAGTGGCCCCACTCACATTCACCCCATTCGTGAAGACCTGAAAACCATCAGGGAAGAATTTTAACTTTTTGCCCAAAGCTGGGAAATCTCGGGGCCCAGATGATTCTGTTTCCCAAATTTCCCCATTAGCTGCATCAGCCTCCAATGCATTTCTCATTCATATTACTTTCCTCCAAGAAGGAACCTGAGGGTCTCAGGTCAGACAGTGACCTAGCCCCACTGTTAGCCTCTGATAACTTCACCCTTTTTCCTTACTTTCTCTTTCCCATTTAAACACCTCCTCACCTGGACTTTCCTTTCTGTAGAAATCTACATTTTAACAAATTCTTATGGCTCTGGGGATGACCAGTGCTACCCTAGGCATTACCAGATTGTCCACCTTAAGGTCTCCCATTAAAATTTCCTTTTTTCTGTTTTTCATTCCCATAGGAAACCAGCTTCACCAGGCTGTTAATTAATGAATGAATTTGCCCTCAGGTGTTAACAACGACTTAAAATTGAAAATTGGTGTTCATCATCCGAGGATATTTACATTTTGTAATTCTCAGCCCAAACTGCCCATTATCAGCATTTCAGAAGCCTTTCTAAAATGCCTGGAACCCGTGTCAGAGTTTCTCATATAACATATAGGGTGGAGTCTGAACCTAAGAATTGGCTCTTATTGGAATGTTAGGAATCTGTAACAAGATAATGAGGGATTGGTTGATTGATTGAGGTTCAGCTGGCCAACAGAGCGCCCTTAAATTCATGGTTCTTTCTCTAAGTCTAAACCTTTTGCCTACTTCTACAACTCAACCAATTTTTTAAAACTTGTTCCAAAAAAATCATCCAGTATGAGGGTGCTTATTCCTGTACCCTATTCCAGAGTTCTGCATTAGAACCTGTAGAAATCTACATTTTAACAAATTCTTAAAAAAAACAAAAAACAAATTCTTATGACACACTAACACACTCTCAAGTTTGAGAACTACTCATTGCATTGGGTAAAGCCAAGATCCAGACCTACCAGGATTAGAAGCTGATATGATTTAGGGTTTACTTATTCTTTCTTTTAGTTACCTTGCAGTGGATCATTGGCCCCAGACATCAAACTATATACTCCAATGAATCTTTGACTTAACCTAGAGAATATCTTTTTTCTTTTAAATAGGATACATTCAATGAATTGTTTGACATGACATTTACATTATGTCCAGACATGTTTTATTCATCTCACCATTTAATTTGTTGTGCATAAAGCACCACCTAGCATACACGACTACATAGCAAAGAATAAAAACAGATTCATTTCCCTCAGGGAGCTTGGAGTCAATCAGGGAGAATGATATGAATTCAATTAACTAACACAAGACAGAAGGTAATAAATGAAAATCAAAATCTAGAACAGGAATAAGCATAAGTGTATTCTAAAGACCTCATATGAAGGAGATAGCAGATGAGTTGAACTTTGAAGAATGGGCTAGTTTACAACGGGCACTTAGGGCCCAAAAGCAGACAGACTGATGATAACCACTCATGCTGTTTCCCCCTTCCCAAGGGCCTTTCACACATCAGGTCCTTTGGGTGAATTCTTATTTATCCTTTAAACCCTTGCTCTGGCTCCACTGACCCTATGAAGTCTCCTTGCTTCCCTCAGGGCTAAGCTCATCATCTCTCCTTTGTTCCTCTGCTTAGTTTGCAACTGCTGCTATGCTAAAAGCATCATGCTAATCTCTGTTGTAGGGAATGATTTATTTATATAACTGAATCCACACTAGATTGTGATTGACTTGGTAGCAGAAAACATGACATTCATCTTTGAACACTTAGCAGACCACCTGGCATGTAGAAAGTGTACAACGCATGTTTGCTCATTTAACATTTACGTTGTAGTGGTTAACAGCCAAAGTGACCAGTTTGTGTCCTGACTACAACTTGATATCAGTGTGACATTACTAAAGTTATTTAGTCTTTCTGTGTCTCAGTTTCCTCATCAGTGAAATGGGAGAAAATAATTTTCTAATACATTTCAGATACTATTTTTAAATAATAAATGCTGCTAGTATTGATATTTGGATAAAATGAGTTAATACAAGTGAAGCGTACAGGAGAGTCTGGTGCATTATAAGTGTTCAATAATTATTTACTGATAGTTTTATTAGTAGTAAAGTTGAATAGATTCTTCTTTCCTACGTCACTATCCTTGGAATTCTGCTGACAAGTTGAGGTGTTTGGGCAGGTGGCTATAGCCATGAATACATCTGTGACACCTTACTGTGATATAAGACTCCCATTCCCAGCACTTACCCTTTTATGAATATTGTCTTGCATCATTACATGGCATTAGGCATCTTACAGACACTGACAAAGACAAGTCTGAGGCACTGTCGCAAGTCACCCAATGAATCAGAGGAACAGAAAAACCAGACTCGAGACTTTTAGGTCAATGCCCCCCACTCCATACTAAGGATTGAGAGTCTGGCACATCAGGTCCTAACTTCTAAACCACATGCTTCCCAAGCAGGTATACCCATCATGTCAATTTCAACTTTCTACATGAATTGAGTTTCTCTCAGCCTGGGATATGGGCAAGTTATTTTATGTTTCCTCTTCTGTTGCTGAAGAAAAGCTCTGAAGCAGTGGCTAGCTTGAGCTGTCTTGCAGAGGGCATTGTTGGTTCCACCAGTTTCAACATCCAAAGTTCTTTACCCCGGGTGGTTTTCCCCCACCTGGAGACACTTAGCAATATCTGGAGACATGTTTGGTTATCACAGCTCAGGGATGCTACCGGTATCTACTGCATAGAGCTCAGGGTTGCTATTAACCATCCTATATGTGCAGAACCGCCCTGACAGCAAATAATTATGCTGCCCAAAATATCAATTGTGCCATGGATGAGAAACTATGCTCTAGAGCCAGGTCACTACCTGAGCATGGCTTTAAAGAAATGGTATAAATTTTAAACATCCCATATGCTGGCTCAGTTTGGGGTAGTAAAACTCATGGGAAGAAACGATTAAACAAAGTAGCAGGTGAAGATGATAAAGAAGAGCAAAGAGACCTGCTTCTGACAATAGCGCTGTCTCTATTTGGATGCTTTAAGCTTTCTACATCTCAGCAAACCAATTTACTGCCTTTTTCTGGCAACAGATATGCTGCACAGTTATTTGGTTTCAATGGTAATGATACCCAGCAAGAACACTGAGCCTTAAGAGCAGCTTTGTGGATTCTGTGGTCTGACCCACTGCCCTTTAATAAGACTAAGTTCCCTTTGTGACTTCTCAGTTGGAGGAGATCGGGATACTGGGAGCAAAAGCCTCGTTTGATTCATTTTACCCTTCAGTTTTCTTTAAAATTGCACACATCACAAAGGAGGGTCCCAGGTGAGAAGAAAAGAAGCAGGCATCAAATTGGATAAAATAATAAAGCAACTGGAGTCACAGCCTCTCTCCTCCCCAGCTACCTTCCTGCAATATTCACTTGGTTTTCTGTCTGAAAAGCAAAATCATCTGCTGCTCTCTAAACCATTTCCAATTTAACATGCATGTCATACTTTACTAATTATTCATCATAACTTCAAAAAAGCTATCATATCTTTTTATAGGGAGGTTATTTCAGCCTTCTAATCCCAAAGTCAATGAGTTAGAGTTGTATGGATAAGTTATTTGTGTTCATGCATTGGTGCTTCGAAGGAATTTGTTAAAAGACAGAATATTTTGTTCTCACAGTTAATCCCTTCGCAATATTCCAAATTTATGATATTAAAGATTTACCCAGTTTAAAATCTTATCCAACCTAAAATGAGTTATTACTCTGCAGAGATATTTAAATTTGACTCTGGAATTTGTTTTTAATAGATAATTGAAGGTATGAGTTTCCATAAGTAAATTGTGATCTTTCCCTAGCAAGATATACAGTTGACCCTTGAACAATATGGGTTTGAACTGCACAGGTCCATTTATCCGTGGATTTTTTTCAAAAAGTGAGTGTCACAGAACTACACAGTCGGCAACTGGCTGAATCCATGGATGCAGAACTGAGATTACGGAGGAACCTCGGACACCAAAGACCAACTGTGAAGTTAGACCTAGATTTTTGACTGGGCAGAGAGCTGACACCCCTAACCCCCATGTTGTTCAAGGGTCAACTGTATTTTTTTCTTGTGACTTACCTAGTGCTCTATAATGCAATTTTATGGCTACATGTTGGAGTTTTGTTCTGCCAAAAGGTTTGCAGATCTTTAAATGTATTTCCTTCCTACATAATCTTTTCCTATGAGCCCAGTGGACTTTGAGGGTGACTACAAATATGGTATTTCTCACTGTTGTTAAGGAGCAAGGATTGAGGAGCAAATGGGCATTTCCCATTTGCTCCTCAATCTCTTTCAAATCCCAGGACCAAAAGTCTGTGCTGCTGAGTACAGTCAGGGGCACAAGACAAACTACCCTGCAACACACCAATTAAAAAAAGAAAAAGTTTGTCAAAGATATGGAGGCAAGCTCTCTTTACCAATGATTTGCTTTTGGTTCAAAAACCATACAAAGGGTGTCTCAGTTAAGAATTTTTGATGTACTCTAAGTAGAAAGCACAAGCTCATGTTAACCTAATCAAAGAAATGGAAAATATTGGCTTCTTTAGAACAAGCAACCCTGTTAAAACTTAAACAGTTCATGTCATTCCTTTGCTCAAAATGATCCAATGCCTTTCTAATACTTTCAGAGTAAAATAGGAGAGTTTATTATGATTGTAAAATTGTACATCATCTAGTGTACCATCCGTCTCTCTGATCTCATCACCTATTCACCCTACTTCCTCCTTTACCCCACCCCATCCTTGCAGGTGGGCTCCTGAACTTGTCCTAGCTTGAAGTTCATTCCCTTCACGTCACTCAAATATCACCTTCTCACTGAGGCCTTAACTAGCCACCTATCCAAAACTGAACCTCCACCCATGATACTTCCTACCACACTTAATTTTCTCTTAGGATTTATCATTATCTACCATCCTGTAGATTTTAACCTTTTACCTTGTTTATTTTGTATTTCCCACATTTGCAATATAAGCTTCAGAAGGGCAGGGATTTTCATTAATTTGTTTCACAGCTGCATCCACAGTGTCTAGAATAGTACCTAGGACACAGCAGATGCTCAGTAAGTAATTATTGAAATAAAGAATCAAGATAAAATCAAGTTCCATGGAACTTAAAAGCAAGATGTTAATCTGTGAGTCACAAAGGACTAGAAAGCTCTCAGGAACTTTGAAATCTTCCCTTTATGGATTCATAGGTTCTCTTACATGATCTTCTTTTCCTCTTTCTGTGTCACTTATCTCACCAGCTCTGCAGCCTCATTTGCACTGATCCAGTGTGTGATCATTGAGTTGTCATTACCTCAGTTCCAACAAAGAACTCTACTAGATTCTCTGGACCTCCAAATTTCTGGAGGAGAGAATTTGATTGGCCAACATTGGCATAAGGTGCTCCCAGCCTCTCATGGGCAATTAATCACAACCAAAGGAAAGGGGCCACATAAGGCAAAACAGGGCCACCAGGAGTTCACTGTTAAGGATGTGGGGGAGGGTTTGTTTCTAAGATTTCAAGGTATTTTCAAAGCTCACATTTATACCCTTTTGTTACAATATAAAGATAAGCGGCAAATAAGGACAAGTTTAACAGAAAAGTAAGATGGTTCTTGCTACTCTGGCCTTGTTTAAATGAGTAGAACACTCTGTTTTGTGTTATGAGAAAAAATCAAATTCTGTGTAGACACACCCTGTGTGCTTACAGTCTGAAGGAACAATATTCATTACTGGCAACCAATTTTCAATGTCTTGAGAGAGTGTTTTTCAACCTTTTATGTGTATGTCCCTTCTCCTTTAATTTTCAAAACTTCATGGATACCACCCCCATGGTATAGTCATAATTGTATTAGCCACTGAATGGAAAAATAAATGACAAGGAACTATTAAGACTTAAGTAACATTTCAAACAATTTTGTATTTCAGAAATCACAAGAGTAACTATATACAGTTAGAAAATAATAGAGCATCTAAGTATGAGACTTATTTGTTAGCAGACACTGTTTCACAGATCTCTAACAGTATATCTGCTAGTCCTCAAGGTCCATGATCAATGGGTTGAGAACCATCAATGTTATACCTACTTTATCCAGACTTCAAATGATTTGTTAACCCCTTCATTGAACCAACATACATGTGTATATTTACTCTTTGCTTATCACTAGGATAAGATTCTAGTGATGCACAACATAGATACTCTCTCCACCCACAGTGAACATCCAAGATTTGCCATCATTTGCTAGCACTCTTAGGCCCTTGGAAAATAATAACTGTTTGAGCACTTACTGAATAGCAAGCCCACTATTCACCTCATTTAATTATTCACAAAAATGTTATGATGTGGAAACTATTACATCTCTATTCTGTAGATGAGAAAAGTGGGGTACAGAATTATCCCAATGATTTGGCCACCTTTATAAAGCTCAAGTGATATAGCCCAGACTTAGAGCTACAAGACTTTCGAGGGAAGCAGACAGTTATGCAAAGAGAATGTTAAAATACGGTGCAATAAGCTTTTTAATATAGAATTTGACAATGTTTTATGGGAGCTCATAGAAGAGAGGGACAATTTTCCCTGCGTTAGGAGCAGGGAAAGCATGACATTTGGAGACCGAAGTGGGTTTGGGCTCAGCCCCTCTACTAACAATTTATATGACCTTCATCAATTATTCAACCACTTAACGCTGGGTTTTTTTTTTTTTAATTAGAAAAATAGAAATAACAACACATATCTTTTCACATTTTGTTTTGGTAAGTACCTGATACTTGATAAAATGTCAAAAACATGCTAATTACTATGTTTAAGAATTATAGGACCATATATGGAAGTTTTGATGTATGGTATACAATCAATAATTATTATCTGCATTCCTTATTTTTTGTCTTTCCTAATTACCTCTGAATGTGTAGAGGTAAGAACTGAGTGAAAAGCCTTGTCATCTATTTCAAGAGCATTCATTTCATTTTGGTGTCTCCAGAACAAAGAGCAGTTTTGACTCATTCTGTGTCATGGCTGTCTTTAGTTCACGGGTCTGAAACAGTCATAAATATCACTTTGGCTGGGTGCCCTGGAGTCATAAGAAGCGAGCAGCTAATTTTAGGTCTTGACTACTCTATTGGCAACAAGAGGCTTAATTGGCAATTAATGTGTGTAAGGTCATTTAGGAATGAATGAATGGGCTGCATGTGGACACCAAGGCTCAGACATTGGGATCAGAGAGAACTTTCTCTGAGAATCTGGTGGTAGACCATGTGTTACAGTTCCTGTCTACCCTGCTGAAAGGAGAAGTATATTTTCACAGAACAGGTGAATCATTCTGCCAATTGTGACATTGCCACTGTCCCCAATGTCATCATTTCTTACTAAAGGCATAATGGGTTGAACCCTGAAATGGGTGTTGAAAAGGCCTGGGTTCCAGGCTCAGCTCTGGTGATTTAATTGGTTCGGGTAATTTAATTAGCATCTCTGGGCTTTGTTTTCTCCCTTCGTAAATGGAGGAAATGTGTATTGGAACATACTTGATCCATGTTAGTGGAAAAGCTTATGGAGTACAGCAACAAATCAGGATGTTCATAGGTGGACAACTTTCTACATGTAGAGGACAGGCAGGACCTAGACACATATTTACATTAGCATTTGCTTGTTAATTGATTTTTCTCTCATTTTCTGGTTTTGGTCTCATTTTGGTGAGAAAGAAGGGAAGGGGCTATAAATAAATGGAGGTAAGTATAGCTTGGTATGAAAATCTTTTAAATGTTGGTGATAATGAGGAGGAGGGTATAGGATTTGAAGAGAACTGGGGATTTTGCTGATAGTGCTGTTTTGATTTCATCTGTAATTAATTGGTAAATCTTCAAGGGACATAGCTAGGGCTCTGGGCTAGGTATTGTAAGCAGGAAAACAGATCTCTGCCCCTTTCTCTCCTCAAGGGACTCAGATTCTAGCTTGAGAAATGGAACAGAGCTGCCAAGGTAAACAAGTAATATCCTCCATTAGGCACTGTATCCTCAAACCCAGCAAGTGACAGGGACATTGAGTTCAGATGTCAAGACATTGGGTTACAAGGGGAAGAAAGAGTCTTAGTGAAGCACAGCCCTGGAGGAAAGTAAGGATGATTCAGCTTGTCAGTAGATGAGGACAGGGATTCTACTTTCCAAGCTAAGCCAAAGGGCACAATTAGATAACCACAGCTAGACTGGAAATCTCTTGTTATGAAATAGTAGACAATGAGATGAAAACACGGTTATTAGTCACGTTGGGGATGATTTTCAACATCAGATTAAGAGAAATTCAACTCAAAGTCAATGAGAGTTACTTATGCTTGTGGCTAAGGTGGGATTAGCCCTGAGTGGGAAGCAACTAATGACGTGGCCTTCAGCACCAACTCTCCCCAACCCACCCTCCTCTTTGCTCTCCACTTCCACCTAGACGAGGCTGATAAACATGGCCAGAGCCTGCCTTTAGGACAATGTGAAGGTAGGTCACTTACTGCTGGCCCTTCTACCAAGCCCACCAGGTTTGTAGTGGCCTTACACTGCCTGGGGGCCCCACAGGGCACTGCCCATACCCCTGTGCTTTCTCACCAGTTGAACTCCAACCAAATTCATCTGTCCTGAAGCTTACACTTGGTCTCAAACTTGCCTTCCTAAGACTCTAGTTAGTTAGATTGATAAAATGATTCAGTTAATGGCTAGTAATGAATTCAAAAGTGAAATCAAGGAAACAATCCCATTTACCATCTCATCAAAAAGAATAAACTACCTAGGAATAAACCTACCTATGGAAGCAAAAGACCTATACTCAGAAAACAATAAGATACTGATGAAAGAAATCAAAGATGATGTAAACAGATGGAGAGATATACCATGTTCTTGGATTAGAAGAATCAATATTGTGAAAATGACTCTACTACCCAAAGCAATCTACAGATTCAATGAAATCCCTATCAAATTACCAATGGCATTTTTCACAGAATTAGAACAAAATATTTGACAATTTGTATGGAAAGACAAAAGACCACAAATAGCCAAAGTAATCTTGAGAAAGAAGAATGGAGCTGGAGGAATCAGGCTTCCTGACTTCAGATTATACCGTGAAGCTACAGTCATCAAGCAGTATGGTACTGGCACAAAAACGGAAATATAGATTAACGGAACAGGATAGAAAGCCCAGAGATAAACCCACGTACCTATGGTCATCTAATCTATGACAAAGGAGGCAAGAATATACAATGGAGAAAAGGCAGTCTCTTCAGTAAGTGGTGCTGGGAAAACTGAACAACTACATGTAAAAAAATGAAATTAGAACACTCCCTAACACCATACATAAAAATAAACTCAAAATGGACTAAAGACCTAAATGTAAGGCCAGATACTATAAAACTCTTAGAGGAAAACATAGACAGAATACTCTTTGACATAAATCACAGCAAGATATTTTTGACCCACCTCCTAGAGTAATGACAACAAAACCAAAAATAAACAAATGGGACCTAATGAAACTTAAAAGCTTTTGTACAGCAAGGGAAACCATAAACAAAATGAAAAGATAACCCTCAGAATGGGAGAAAATATTTGCAAACAAAGCAACCGACAAGGGATTAATCTCCAAAACATACAAAGAGCTCATGCAACTCAATATCAAAAAAATAAACAACCCAATCAAAAAATGGGTGGAAGATCTAAATAGACATTTCTCCAAAGAAGACATACAGATGGCTAAAAAGCACATGAAAAGATGCTCACATCACTAATTATTAGAGAAATGCAAATCCAAACTACAATGAGGTATCACCTCACACCAGTCAGAAAATCTACAAACAATAAATGCTGGAGAGGGTGTGGAGAAAAGGGAACCCTCTTGCACTGTTGGTGGAAATGTAAATTGGTACAGCCACTATGGAGAACAGTATGGAGGTTCCTTAAAAAACTAAAAATAGAGCTACCATATGATCCAGCAATCCCACTCCTGGGCATATATCCAGAGAAAACCATAATTCAAAAAGATACATGTACCCCAGTGTTCACTGCAGCACTATTTACTATAGCCAAGACATGGAAGCAACCTAAATGTCCATCAACAGAGGAATGGATAAAGAAGATGTGGAGATATACCATGTTCTTGGATTGGAAGAATCAACATTGTGAAAATGACTCTACTACCCAAAGCAATCTACAGATTCAATGCAATCCCTATCAAACTACCACTGGCATTTTTCACAGAACTAGAACAACAAATTTCACAATTTGTATGGAGACACAGAAGACCCCGAATAGCCAAAGCAATCTTGAGAACGAACAATGGAGCTGGAGGAATCAGGCTCCCTGACTTCAGACTATATTACAAAACTACAGTAATCAAGACAGTTTGGTACTGGCACAAAAACAGAAATATAGATCAATGGAACAGGATAGAAAGCCCAGAGATAAACCCACGCACATATGGTCACCTTATCTTCGATAAAGGAGGCAAGCATATACAGTGGAGAAAAGACAGCCTCTTCAATAAGTGGTGCTGGGAAAATTGGACAGCTACATGTAAAAGTATGAAATTAGAACACTCCCTGACACCATACACAAAAATAAACTCAAAATGGATTAAAGACCTAAGTGTAAGGCCAGACACTATCAAACTCTTAGAAGAAAACATAGGCAGAACACTCTATGACATAAATCACAGCAAGATCCTTTTTGACCCAGCTCCTAGAGAAATGGAAATAAAAACACAAATAAACAAATGGGACCTAATGAAGCTTAAAAGCTTTTGCACAGCAAAGGAAACCATAAAGAAGACAAAAAGACAACCCTCAGAATGGGAGAAAATATTTGCAAATGAAGCAACTGACAAAGGATTAATCTCCCAGATTTACAAGCAGCTCATGCAGCTCAATAACAAAAAAACAAACAACTAATTCCAAAAATGGGCAGAAGACCTAAATAAACATTTCTCAAAAGAAGATATACAGATTGCCAACAGACACATGAAAGAATGCTCAACATCACTAATCATTAGAGAAATGCAAATCAAAACTACAATGAGGTATCATCTCACACTGGTTAGAATGGCCATCATCAAAAAATCTACAAACAATAAATGCTGGAGAGGGTGTGGAGAAAAGGGAACACTCTTGCACTGTTGGTGGGAATGTAAATTGATACAGCCACTATGGAGAACAGTATGGAGGTTCCTTAAAAAACTAAAAATAGAACTACCATACGACCCAGCAATCCCACTACTGGGCATATACCCTGAGAAAACCATAATTCAAAAAGAGTCATGTACCAAAATGTTCATTGCAGCTCTATTTACAATAGCCAGGACATGGAAGCAACCTAAGTGTCCATCAACAGATGAATGGATAAAGAAGATGTGGCACATATATACAATGGAATATTACTCAACCATAAAAAGGAACAAAACTGAGTTATGTGTAGTGAGGTGGATGGACCTAGAGGCTGTCATACAGAGTGAAGTAAGTCAGAAAGAGAAAAACAAATACAGTATGCTAACACATATATATGGAATCTAAGGGGGAAAAAAAAAAAAGGTCATGAAGAACCTAGTGGCAAGATGGGAATAAAGACACAGATCTACTAGAGAATGGACTTGAGGATATGGGGAGGGGGAGGGGTGAGATGTGACAGGGTTAGAGAGTGGCATGGACATAAATACACTACCAAATGTAAGATAGATAGCTAGTGGGAAGCAGCCGCATAGCCCAGGGAGATCAGCTCGGTGCTTTGTGACCACCTAGAGGGGTGGGATAGGGAGGGTGGGAGGGAGGGAGATGTAAGAGGGAAGAGATATGGGAACATATGTATATGTATAACTGATTCACTTTGTTATAAAGCAGAAACTAACAAAAAAATAAAAAAATAAAAAGCAAAACAAAAAAAGATGATGTGGTATATATATACAATGGAATATTACTCAGCCATAAAAAAGAACAAAATAATGCCATTTGCAGCAACATGGATGAACCTAGAGATTGTCATACTGAGTGAAGTAAGTCAGATAGGAAATACAAATATCATATGATATTGCTTACATATGGAATCTAAAAAAAAAGGTACAAATGAACTTGTCTACACAACAGAAATAGAGTTACAAATGTTGAAAACAAACTTATGGTTACCAGTGGGGGAGGGAGGAGAGGGAAAAATAGGGAGATTGGGATTGACATATACACACTACTATGTATAAAATAGATAACTAATAAGGACCTACTGTATAGCACAGGGAACTCTACTCAATACTCTGTAATAGCCTATATGGGAAAAGAATCTAAAAAACAGTGGGTATATGTATAACTGATTCACTTTGCTGTACACCTGAAACTAACACAAAGGTATAAATCAATTATACTGCAGGGCGGGGGTCCCCAACACGTGGGTCATGGACCACTACCGGTCCACAGCCTGTTAGGAACCAGGCCGCACAGCAGGAGGTGAGCGGCAGGCCAGCGAGCAAAGCTGCATCTGCCGCTCTCCATCACTCGCATTACCACCTGAACCGTCCCCCTCCCCTCTCCTTCGGTCCATGGAATAATTGTCTTCCATGAAACCGGTCCCTGGTGCCAAAAATGTTGGGGACTGCTGCTCCAGGGGACTTCCCTTGTGGTCCAGTGGATAAGACTCTGCGCTTCCACTGCAGGGGGCCTGGGTTCTATCCCTGGTCAGGGAACTAAGATCCCGCATGCCTCGCGGCTCTACCAAAAACAAAACAAAGCAAAACAACAACAACAAAACCCTATACTCCAATAAAAATTAGAAAACAATAAAATAAAGTTTAAAGAAACAACAATAAGAAAAAAAAAGTGAGTGTTAGACCTCCCACACATTTAGACATTAGATGTCAGTTTTGATTCCGGTCACTGGAAGTAGTTCCTTTGCACAAATCCAAAGGGGTGATCCTAATAGTGAGAAATGCCAGACAGGGCAGGGGAAATAAGAGAAGGTACCGACTTTGAGTTCACCTGCAGCTGGTCACAACTGGCACTCTCCTCATGCTGTACCCTCAGCTGGGAAGTCTTTCCCACACCTGCCTCCCTATTAAAAACACCACCATTTTTCAAAGGTCAACTAAAATGTCACCACCCTGAAATGCCTTCCCCAACCCCGCTTCATAAGCGTAACACCTAATATTAACTGACTGCTTGTTCCTCAGATCATCTTCCAGAAAACCGTTCTCTTATCTCCAATTTACAAATGAGGAAATCAAGGTTTAGAGTAGTCAAAGACTTATTTGAAGTTACAGAGCTAATAAGTGGTTAGAAACATGGGGTCAAAATGCTTAATGCAACCAGCTAATCCATTCAAATTTTATTTATTCCTCCTCTGTGCCCCTGTAAGCATGTTGTTTGTATTTTTATTAAAATAAAAACTAGCACAGTCTACTCTGTACTATGGTAAAGTGTATACTCCACAGTCAGCCTCAATAAATTATGAACTCCTTGAGTTTAAGTGCCATAACTTATTCATCATTTTATCACCCGTAGCACCTGGTGAGTGCCTGATGAAAAGAATATGCTTAGTAAATTTTATTCGAATTACGGAAAACAAATGAAGAGAAAGTGTGACAAAAATGTCCTTAAAGTTATTTTTGCTTATATTTTTCCACTTTTACTTGATGTGTGTGCGTGTGTGTGTGTGCATGTGAAGTTCAAGGAAAATGTCAGCCTAAATTCACGTTGAATGCCTATGATTTTGCCTCCTGTGAATGGTGTGGAGGGGGCAAATATAGCAGAAGTGGGTACAGGAAGCCACTGCTATCATTTTATAGAGAAAAAAACCCACCAAATATCCATCGGCTATATCCATAGAACTCCCAGATAACAAAGTCAATGAAATTTCTAATGTGTATCCCTAACAGAATCCCCTGCACATTTATTATTTGGTATAAATTGTAAGGTGATTTTTTTTTTTTTTTTTTTTTAGCTTTCTCTCCCCCAGCTTCAGCTTTGAGATAAAAAGCATTTCATCCCTGGCTCTAGTAGCTCTCAGCAAGCTGCAGGGATTTTAGAGGAATTTTAGCTTCCCTTTCTTTTTCTTTAGTGGTAAGGACTAGACAGATACATTTTTCATGATGGAAACACATCCTGATCCAGGATCAAGAGAGTGGTGCTCTTCTTCAAAACTCAGTGAAGGAAAATAATCTTGAAAGGATGTCTCAAATATTTCCTTGGTCCCAACTGCCAATCCAGACAGACAGTCACTGTCTAAGATCAAACCCTGAGCCAGACACCATTTGGCAGCCTCTTGGCTGGATGCTAAGTTTATTCCACAACATCCTCAGCTGGAAAATTGTTCTGAATCAGTTTCTAAAAGTATAATGGCCCCACTTCCACCAGGAGTTCTCTGACTCATCTCTCTTAAAAAGTATAGCAATATGCTTAGCACACTGTAGGTTTTCAGATCAGTCGTGGCCACACTTTATTTCTTTTAAGCAGGTAAACAATGCACCAAATGTATGTCACCTTCCAGAGAAGCAAAATGGAGGCAAAATCAATTTTTTATTACTACTCACTCTGCCTCTGTCCAATTCAGGACCCACGCATCCTTGACTCCTATGTATCCCAGGCTAATAAGCAACAGGGAGATCGTTTAGTGCACAGGATCTAAGGTAAAACAACTTGGATAAAGTCCTAGCTCTGCAGGGCAGTAACTCGATAACATTAGACAGTTTCCTGACCTGAGTCTAGTTTTATAAAATGGGTACACAATAGTGCCTGCCTCATGCAGTGCTTGTGGGGATTAAAAGCAATGATGCCAAAGAAGATATACAGATGGCCAACAAACACATGAAAGGATGCTCAACATCACTAATCATTAGAGAAATGCAAATCAAAACTACAATGAGGTATCACCTCACACCGGTCAGAACGGCCATTGTCAAAAAATCTACAAACAATAAATGCTGGAGAGGGTGTGGAGAAAAGGGAATCCTCTTGCACTGTTTGTGGGAATGTAAATTGATACAGCCACTATGGAGAACAGTATGGAGGTTCCTTAAAAAACTAAAAATAGAACTACCATACGACCCAGCAATCCCACTACTGGGCATATACCCTGAGAAAACCATAATTCAAAAAGAGTCATGTACCAAAATGTTCATTGCAGCTCTATTTACAATAGCCAGGACATGGAAGCAACCTAAGTGTCCATCAACAGATGAATGGATAAAGAAGATGTGGCACATATATACAATGGAATATTACTCAACCATAAAAAGGAACAAAACTGAGTTATGTGTAGTGAGGTGGATGGACCTAGAGGCTGTCATACAGAGTGAAGTAAGTCAGAAAGAGAAAAACAAACACCGTATGCTAACACATATATGTGGAATCTAAAAAAAAAAAAATGGTCAGAAGAACCTAGGGGCAAGACGGGAATAAAGATGCAGACCTAGTAGAGAATGGACTTGAGGATACGGGGAGGGGGAAGGGTAAGCTGGGAAAAAGTGAGAGAATGGCGTGGACATATTTACACTACCAAATATAAAATAGATAGCTAGTGGGAAGCAATCGCATAGCATGGGGAGATCAGTCGGGTGCTTTGTTACCACCTAGAGGGGTGGGATAGGGAGGGTGGGAGGGAGGGATATGCAAGAGGGAAGAGATATGGGGACATATGTATATGTATAACTGATTCACTTTGTTATAAAGCAGAAACTGACACACCATTGTAAAGCAATTATACTCTAATAAAGATGTTTAAAAAAAAAAAAAAGATGGCCCTCACCAAGACAAAAAAAATAAAAAAATAAAAATTAAAAATAAAAAAAAATAAAAGCAATGAGGACAATAAAGCATTTAGCATAATACTTGTTATATAAGTTTGAGTTGTCTCATAGTGCTCTTTTTTTTTATTGGAGTATAATTGTTTTACAATGTTGTGTTAGTTTCTGCTGTACAATGAAGTGAATCAGCTATATGTATACATATATCCCCTCCCTCTTGGACCTCCCTCCCACCCCCCACCCCCATCCCAGCCATCTAGGTCATCACAGAGCACAGAGTTGAGCTTCCTGTGCTTTATAGAAGGTTCCCGCTAGCTATCTATTTTACACATGGTAGTGTATATATATGTCAGTTCTAATCTCCCATTTCGCCCCACCCTCCTCTTCCCCCCCATTATAATAATCAAGTTTTTCCCACCACTACGTCAAAGTGAAAAGGCAGAATGGGCTGGATTCAAGTCCTCATTTTACTGCGTAACAGATGTGTGGGCTCAGGCAAGTTCGCTAATATCTCAGTTTCTCATCTTCTCATCTCTAAAACTAGGCTAATAATAATAACTACTTTGTTGCTCAGTTGTAAGCATTAAGTACTAATGCAAGTAAAACCCTTAGCACAGAGCCTGACTACAGTAATGCCCTTAATAAATATTATCATTAAAATTTATTAACAGGAATAGGAGTATTATTATTATTGCTATTGTTATTATCAGTCAATTGTATGCTTTTGGAACAAGAACAGACTTCTCTGGAGCATCTTTGTCTGGCTTTCCTTAACCATCCAAGTGGTTTCAGCCAATCCTGATGCTGAGCTCCTAAAGCAACAGATGAGGTGACATTATTTTACCACTGGGAAAAAGATGCCACTGTGTCAGCAGAGTGGTCAGCCATGTGGCTGAGAAGAATATTTTCATGGAAATTCATAACTGTGCTTCTCAGTCTTGACTTGTTCTCCCTCCTCCCTTCCTCTTTCTCTCTCTCTCACTCACTGGGTACATAGGTATTCATTATTAATAATAGGAACTTTGATCCTAGGTTTGAACAATCCCCATTTATCTTTCCTTCCAAGAGTGTTTAGTTTCTCTCCCTAACTGAGTCGTGTTGGCAAGAACAGACCCTCTACTCTGACTACAGCCCTGTGGTAGGCGTCTCTTGTTTGTTACATACCACTTAGAGAGAAAAGAGACATTTGTACTCAGTCACTCTGCTTGCTCATATTCTGTCTGCTCCTCAACAAGCAAATGTCTTATAACCCTCACTCCCAATGTGCGCACCCACGTATAATCCTCTTTTCTCAAATACCCTCTTTCCTGGAAGCTGTGACAATATGTTCTTCTGCTTTAGCTCCTGCCTCTTTGGCGGTTCCTTCTCAGTCTCTTTTGTGGGCTCCTGTTTCTCATCCTTATGAGAGATCCTCAAAGTTCTACTTTTTTCTTCACGAATGTACGCCTCCTCCAGGGTTCCTGGTCTCCATGAATAGGTCCACCCATTTCCTCAAGCCAGTAATCTGGACTGCATCCTTAAAGTCTTATTCTTCTTAATCAAAAATGACCCCTCCCCCCACCAAAAAAACACTTACGTTCCATTGATTTTACAGTCTTATCATTTCTTCACTCCATATACATTTCTTTTCCCTATTTCTATTATCCTTGTTTGGGCCACCATATCACTTACTTGAATTACTGCAATAGCTTCTTTATTTGTCCTGCTATTGCTAAACTTGGTCCGCATCCTTCAAATTCATTCTCCATACTATAGCTAAGATGATCTTCCTAGAATTTAAGTGTGATCATGACAGCAACACTTAAGACCTATCAATGCTTGCCCTACCTCTCTAACCTTGATCTATCTCCAACCAACCTCCATGCTCTCGCCATAACGATGATGTCAAGATCCCAGTATACATCCAGGATCTCCTGTTTCCATACATGCTATTTGCTCTTCTTTAAAAATCTCCTTTTCCTCACTTTCACACACAACATAACTAATTTCTCATTCTGTAAGTTTTGGCACAGAAGTTGCTTCCTCCAGAAAACCTAACCCATACATCCAAGTTTGGATATGGTAACTCTCCTATGTGCTCACTGCCTTGTCCCAGGAGAGATCCATCGACATTGTAATTGCCGACTTTGTGTTCTTCACTATAAGATTATTCATGACCAACAGGCAGAGAGGACCTGTATCATTCATATTCATATATGTGTCCCCAGCACTGTCATTGGTTCCTGCTTAGTGATGGAGGGAAAGAGGGAAGGAAGAAAGGGAAATGGTAGAAGAAACCTAATTTGACCTCACGAATAATGAAGGGAAGGATGCTGTTACAACTTCTCAGCACAGAATATCTCCAAAGAAATAACTTATTGGTATCTAAGTGAGTTTTTATGCCTGGAAATTCACTGCTGTTTGGTCTACTTTATCATGCCCATGTTTTACTTTTTGTTTCCTTCCTGTGTTTAATTGCCTACTGACTTCTTTACTCCAAACAAGTAAGTCGATTTGCAGTTGAATAAAGTGGAAATTTCAAGCATATCTGTAAACAACATTAAATGCCTTTCTGTTTATAGAAAATAACACAAACTTTTCCCCCTCACATTTTTTGTATTTTTTGATGCTTTACTCAACACAACAGCACTGTCCAAACTCTGAACACATGTTCCAATTATCCTGTGCTTGCATCTCAAAAAACACTAACTCCTACCTGCTAAATTGCAATTATAACCTATCAGCATAAGTGTCTTAACTTTGAATCACTGTTTTTTCAGTCCCTAATTAGAAAATTGAGGGAAAGAAAAAAAAAAAACACATAACACAAAGCTGACAACAAAATGAACTCGAATTCAGGCAGCCTCCAGAAGTTAAAGATCATCATCAAAAAGATGATCATTGACCCAAGTTAGTTACTTCAGTGTGTTTAATTGAAAAAGAGGTTATGGCTAATAATGACAATTCTGATGATGACAATGATGGTGATAACATTAATGACAAAGATAATCCATATTTTGTAAACTCCTAGAGTATACCAGGCGGGTTGATAAGTCTTTTTACATAGATCATTTTCTCTCATTATTATGATAAGCCCAAAGGAGACATACTATTAGTATTATTATCATTTCTATCTTACAGGTGAGAAAACTGAGATTTAAATTGTTAACTAATTTGCCAAAGATCCTGTAGCTAATTGATGGGTAGGCCAGATTTCAAATTCAGGCTATTAAACACAAAAGACCTTATGTTTAACCTCAGGCCAAGGAAATTCTATCAGTGTGAGCTTAATACTGGTGAAGCCTTAGCATTGTCTATTAGGTTTGCAGGGTTTAGCAGGCAGTATTACTTATTTCCTATTTTGGTATTTTGCTCACTATTAGGATACATTATGAGACTTCAGAACTAGGTTGGATCTGGGGAAGAAATTAGCACTTTCCACTCATTGCCTTTCTTACTTCAAAAAATTAGAACTCTTCATTTAAAAACTCAAGCATAGTCTTTTTCAAAAGTATCTTTTCAGGTGCCCTGTATAACACATGATAAACATTAAGTGAGACTTTTGAAATATAAATACTTAGGTATAATTTACTTTTGCCTATAAATTCTTAATTTGTATTAGCAAAGTCAGAATTTCTCTTCAGTCTTCTACAAATTATATAACCTCTTTATGCCTCCATATTCTGATTTGTATAATAACATTATTAAACTCATTGGGTTATTATAAATGTTTAAGATATAATTTAAGTAAAGCACAGTGCCTGGAATATAGTAGGTACTCAGTAAAAGCCAATTGTTGTTATCATTAGAGTTTACAGACTAGAAACTCCTTTTACAATTGACTCTACATAGACTCACTCTATAAGTTGGTTTCAAAGCTAGAAAGCAGCTTGTTGATAAAATTCCTTTTGACGGCTTATTGTATATCTCAATGAACCACAGCCAAACTGTTTCCCTAGAAGATTTGTAAGTTTAAGTAAAGGGTAAGTCTGGCTTTGCTTTCCTAGTTTCTAATTAACTATAAAGGTCTACTTTTCCTGTTGCCTGCCTTGCTCATTCACCCACGTGGCAGAGAACAGAAAGCTACAAGTAGATACGTTTCTACAGCAGCAGCATGAATTCCATGACAATTTTTTAAACTGGGTTTCTCATTCTTTTCTTTTTCTTTTTTTCATGGCTTTTCTGCCATAGGGTACATGTCGATTTTCTATGCTTAGTGTGTATAGGACACAAATGCACGCACACAGATACATAAGCATGGCTTTTGCCTATTTGGATGCTGTGTGCGAGCCAGAGTATGTCCAGACTTCAACCTAGCTGGGTCCCAGCTTCAACTGTTTTCATCAGAAATTTTAATCTACAACTCTGGACTTCACTAGGTGATGCTTGGCTTCCTTGTCTCTCTGTCTCTACATAGATATGGGATGGTTACAAAAAGTCAGAAGCGCTGGCAGAGGTGGTAACACTCACCGACATTCTTCTTCCAGTTAGGCAGGTTCTGTCACTATTTCTGGACGGTGTGCTGAAAGAGGAGGTGACATGTATCACTACCAGGCTGACCCCATGGAAGCTCATGTTCAAACCTTCCCAGCATTGTTCTACCTGCAACATTCACAAAAGAGCCCATAAGTCCTGGATGGTGCCGCTCCTAGATGGAATGTTTAATCCAACTGGATACTTGCGTTACCACATGGAGAGCTGCTTGCAACTACAGTGGACTTGGTGTGCAAGATAAATACAGAAATAAATCTTTGATATGTTTATCTAGTGATTTGGGGGATTTTGTTGCTGTGACATAAACCTATCTTCTCCTAACTAAAATGAAGAATATCAGCCTTATAGTTTACAAATCCTGGAGCAAGAGAATGTTTCTCCCAATAGTCTTGGCAATGTCTTGGATAGGATTCTTTTTTTTTTTTTTTAGTAGAGAAAGAGTACAGTTTTATTACTGAATGGGCATTAAACCAGAGTGTGATACACATCACAGGCAATCTACTAAGAGATCGCAAAGACAGAAAGAAAGCTCCCCCTTTTATAAAGTCAAGCAGATACAACCCATTACATACATGTTTTCAAGGTAAACAGTAACTAATCCTCAGGTCAGAGGACTTGATAGCACCATCTGTCACATAGTTCACCCTAAATTTTCCTGGTAATTGAGGCGACCATCTATGTTAGCTAATTGGCTTTATCCAGAGGAAAAACAAATTCTTATGCCTTTATGACAGAAGGTGGTTTTTACAGCTTGGAGTTCAGTGTCCATTGACATTGGATAGGATTCTTATAGTCCCGTTTGAGTCAAATGACCATTCCTGAACCATCACTGTGCCCACTGTGATTAACCTAACTGGCTAGTCCTAGCCTATGTCATGCCCTATACCCTAGATGGAGAAGAAAGGAGCAGAATATACCCAACGTCATCATCTGGACTGAAAATGACCACTAGCGAATGATGGAGGAATGGTTCTCCAAAGTACACTGTATTTATACAGTGGGATGTTGATAGCTTCTGAGACTCATCTCTTGCTGACATGTAGTCATCTTGCCCTAATAACTGTTGTCGAGAGAAGTCACATTTGCTTCTCTCAAGTGCTTAAGTGGCAATTTGGCCTTTTACTTCTGTTGTCATCACTTTACTAAGAAAGTGAACCCACATGGTTGGGAGTAGAGAAAGCTGTGAAAACCTAAGAATTAGACCTAATCTTTTATTTCCTTCTATCAGCTCTATGCAATGTCTCCCCTCCAATTCAATTCAACAAACCCATATAGAAATGCTGAGGAGGATGCAAGCCAGTGGGACAGAGTACGGGGACAATCTGCTTAGTCTAAGTGGGAACCTGGAACAAGGAGTAGTTCTGATTTTCAGAAGCAGGAAAAACTGAAAGGAAAAAGCAGCAATCAGAATGGGCCTTGAATGATTATGAGGATGCCTATAGTTAGAAAATAAATGAAATGGTATTCCAACCTCAGAGACCAGCATGAAGAAAGAAGTGAAAGTTTGTGTGGTCACTGGGATGATGAGGTATGGAGTCAACAGGCATGGTCCTAGCAGGAAACAAATGATAGGCTTGTTAAAAAGCAAAATTCAACCAAGTAAACTTAAGACTTAATTGACTTTATTCAAGAATCGGGCAGGATCCAATCCAGCAAATTGAAACGATCTCTAAGGAGTTACGCAAAATCAAAGGCTTTTATAGACAGAAGGGGGTAGAGCCAAGGAATAAGGAGATTACTTCATCTTTCTTTGGGGGGTGGAAGGGGTGTCCCAGGTAGGTTACCTCAATACTGCTGACCAGGAAATTCCAGACTGACTGGGTAAGACTACATTCCTGGTAGAAGTTGAAATTTGCAATTAGGTTAGGTATTAAGTATTGGTTTGCTGATGTGGGGCTCAGCACAAGTGTCTTCATTTGGGGCCTATTGTTTCTTTTAACAGGCTAAAAAGAATGACTAAAGAGAGTCTAATGGGGACTTTTGCAATGTATTTGGAAGGGTTACGTGAAATTGTGGAACACGCCATGGTAGCAATAGTAGGAAGCAGTTAAGACAGGAAGAGGCAAGGGGAACAAAACCTAGAGATATGGATAGCTGTAGAAGAAGGCCACCTGACAGGAGTTTTGGCCTTTCATAGAGAAATGATCCCATTGCCAGCACAGCCTGGCAAAGAGAGACAGCTCAGGGAATAATGACCCCAGCCTCCAGTACTCTGACTCTGATATTTCTCTGCTGTCTCCCATTGGCCAAACCCAGTGGGAAGCTCAGCTGGGATCCTCTGTGGAGATGAGCCTCCTGAGTCCCGGAGCAGGACAGACAAGATGGAGATGTGCAGGGATGAGAGCGAATCGCAGCACAGATGAAGAGAAGGGTGGAGTTAGAGATGAGCCTGGAAAGGTAGTTTGCAGCAAGAAAACAGAAGGGGGCAACCTGACTATTATGAAAAAGAGGCACCCTAGATTTTGATCACTCTGGAAAACGTACAAGATATACATGGCACACAGTATTTCTGGAAAGCTCTCTTATATGACTATTCTCTCAAATATTACCAATTGTTACACGTTAAAAAAGACCCTGAAGTCAGATAATCTGGGGCAACATTAACACAAGTTAATTAGGTATTATAAGAAAGAGTTTCTTAGGTCTTTTAATACACTAGTGTACACCGTGAATGTGAAAAAGTGAAATATAATAATGTAGTATTTCCAAAATACATTTAACCATTAAACTTTTTAAAATAGAACATCTCTTGGTAATACCTAGAGCTCAGTAGTGCCAACTGAGAAATTACAACTTGGCATAAACTTGCTTACTCTGTTGTGCTTTATGATATATTTTATACTTAACTATCTTTTCAGTTATTTGAGGACAGGAAGGTGCCTTCTAAACCTTTTCAATCTGAAGCACTTTGCCTATTGCTAGGGGGTTGGAGATGGTGAGTAGAGAAGAGACCTCTATCTGAAAATGATTAAAGAGTCAAAGTAGAGAACTGAGACATGCAGGTAAGTCTGTAGTGTACGTAGTAGAGTCATGGAAGAACAGTGGTTGTGGAGGTGCATGGTACTTTTCAAAAGAGCAAGCCACAGGGAGGAATAAATTTGGGAATTAAAGTTGTACAGACCTTCAAAACGGTACGGTAGCCACACAGGGAGGAATTGTGGCCAGTTTGCCAAATCTGTAAGCATTTAAATGGGACAGAGAACAAAAACATCCATGAAGATGAATAAAATTCATCCCCCCAAAAGCATGTCCCTTTTTAAGTCCCAGGCTCCTTCACCCATGTTCATTTGTTTTTTATTCTAAATGTATATAAGTTGAGTGTTGTGCTTAGGATCGACTTCCTGGAAAGCCACTTTAACTAGTGGAGATTCAATAATCATGTTCTTTACTCCATGAGTCAATGAAAAAAAGTATGTACGAAGTACCTACTATTTACACAGAATCATGTTGTCTAATCCCGTCCCCCATATTCTGGAAATGAAAAGAGTAAAACAGAGTCTGCAGAATGCCAGAAAAGTTTCCAAATGAATGAACCAGGAAGGCAGACAGGAGAGACACTTTTTGGAATACATATAGTTAGAACAGGACATACATATCTTGTCTGCCTATGTCCCATGTGCAATGCACAGACAGTGTACACACAGCCAGTCAATATCTGTCCTCTCACCACTTAGCCTGTTCCAACCCCAGCTCAGGAACCTGCTGTAGCCAATCAACAGCTTATCTGAAAGAGTCTGGGGGGTTCTAGAACTGCCATTCCAAGGGCTAAATGAGAATGCATTTGGATTACTGGAAGGAGTAACCTTGGGTTTGAAGGAAAATTCTGTAGTTTTCCGGGGGCGGGGGGATGGGGAGGATATTGCCTAGTGAGTATGCAAGTTTAAAAAATCATGCCAATTTCACTAGAATTGCTTAGAACCTCAACTCTGGTGAACTGAGGATGAGAGTACTTTACACTGTTAACAGGACAGGGGGCTTCTTTAGAAACCGCGTTGACCTTTGAGATGACTGAAAATTTGGAGTAAAAGTCTTGATGCAGTTCATCAAATTGGATTCAAATGAAAAGTCTAATGTGGGGCCACTTTAATATCACACAAAGAACTCGTCCCTGGATTCGGGGAAATAAAAGCAGGGGGCACGTGTTAGACTCAGCAAAAGCCAGGGGTATAAGGGGTGGGGGGTGGAAAGGAGAGTGTTTTGCTCTCATTGTAATTGTTTTTCTCCTTAATAGAGAAGAGAAGGTGGATGGCTTGATGTCTGAGATAACGCAGTGTTTCCTCAATTCAGAGATGGTCATTTGTTCCTGTTTCAAATTTGAACACCTTAAAAATTCAGGGTGAAATCTTATATCTTCTATAAGCTATGGAAGGTCACAAAGTGGTGGCTGTCATTGCCTGGGCATGGACAAACTTGGTTGTAATTCCTTATGACATGACTAGACCCCTTGACATTTCAGTCAAGAAGCTGTTTAAGGATCTTTTGGGAAGGAATATATTGTTGTTGGCTTTCCAACAAACGGTTATTGTCTAAAAACCTTCCATTGTCACTTGCTAGTAATGCACCAGCGCCATAATTTACTGATTAGGTATTAGCAGCAAAGAAAAATCTGGAAGACAATAATGGAGCAATGTTGATTAACACATTTAATGGCACAAAGAAGATATTGTGGAGAAAAAAATATGGATGTTGATGACTCTGAGTCAAAGAGTGATTCCTGGAGACTGACATAAAGCTGCAGAAAAAAATGGACAAAATTGTACAATGAGCTAATTTTGCTATTGTTATTTGAAAGGTTTTAGGAAAAACTTGTTGATATCTAGAGAAGAAGAAATGTGTCTGAAGTGTACATTGTTTAATGTTTTTGATAAAAAATGGGAAATTCAGCTTTTTAAGGCTATCTTACTGGCAATTTTAAGCTGTAGACCTGTTGAGAAACAATTTTATGTGTTTAGTTATTTCCTCAGTGAATAGATCAGCAATCTATTATTTGTTGCATGTCTCTTAGGGTAGCATGATCTGAATAATTAAGTCTTTACATAATAGAGAAGTAAAAACCTTTAAATCTATAGCTGACCCATGGGAACACTGATTTAAAATGTATAAAATGTCCCTGCCTTAGTTAAGAGTTTAAATGGATCATAATTTCACTTTTCATCGATGATTGCATCATTACCCACATAAATTCTTGTATATCCATGAGGAAATTGCTACTCTTCTCCAGTCCTTGGTTTCCTCATCTGTGCAATAAGGAAGGAAAGGGTTAACTGGGCAATTTTAAGGTCATTTTATGCCTTGAATGCTTATGCTTTTCTTGTATTAAAATCTTTAACATTTTAGGCTAAGACTGGGTCATTGATCTTCTCTATCTATGTGAAAACTCCAACCTAGAGTGTATTTCTAGGTGCAGTGGAAAGAACAGCACAGCTAGATCCGGCATCTATGTGACCTAGGCCAATTACCAGTTCTGGGCCAGTTTCCTCATCTGTAAGAGGAGGAACCATACAAAGGGTCCATGAAGCTCTGCTATGATTTTTAAAAAACATAAGTTTAAGCACACAGAGGTTGGTGGAAAATTGGAGACAGACTCTCAGGATTTTTGGCTTACTCTTGTGGAAAATAACTCTAAAGTCAAATCTCAACTTATTTTCTAAGCAAACTTCAACTGTGGGATACACATAGAGAGTAAAATTTCTGCCATTGTATTCTCTGCTGCCCTTTCAATGGCTGTCCTCTTAGACTTCTCCTATTGTCTGCATCAATGAACTCATCCATTAGTAAATATACACCACGTGCCTATTTTATGCAAGGCATAATTTTAGGAGTTGGCTTTCCTAGCCTAAAGGGACCCAATCTGATCAATTTATTCAAACTAAGGTTAGGGACTCCTAGGAATCCTTGCTGGTTACTCTCTGTAGGGAAACAAAAACACAGATGACCGTGCTGGTAGTCTGAACTCTGCTCCCTCGGTGATTAACAATCCAATTAACAATGCTAGTTTAGTACTTAGTATAGAATTACTTGCAGGTGCAAGTATTTGTGAAGATAATTATAAGCTGGATCAGTTTTTGCCTCCTCAGGAGTAATCATATATTTGTGCTTTTCAGTTTCTCTTGTGGGACCACTGGGGGCACAAAAATGTTACTTAAATTCCCAGGATACTTGAAGCCAACAAACAAAATGATTTTTAAAAAATACAACACCCAAACTTTCTACTGTTTTCAGATCAAAGGAATATTTAGAAACTTCCTACTGATTATCATTTTGGCACTTTTGATTTCTTCTTCTCCAACCATATAAATATTCTAAGTTATATAACCCCATAAATACGATATTTCTACTTCCACTTTTGAGTTTAATCACTTAGCATTCATGTGGCACATAGGATTTGTAAATCGCTTCATAATAATTAACTTGTTGAAGAAAAACACAGATGGATATCTTGGTATTCAAATTATATTGAACCCTGGTATTTCCTTTAAATGTGTATAAATATATATACCTATAACACCTATTATTTCCAAAATGTTTTATAATTATGAAAATTACAGTGATTTTTTTCAATCTGACTTTCTGTTTCTGTATTCCAAAACTCTTACCATTCTACTCTTCCAATTTTGGTGTATTTTGGCAAATAAAAAAATAATTCCTATTTATAAATTTCTTAGCATCATGGAGATTGGTCTAAAGGCATTTTGATACAACTTTCCACCAAGGGGTTTAGACTTATCTGGCATTTAAGAAGACTCTCTTGAACAAATAAGAATAAGCCCATTATTATTCCTAATGCTTTATTCCATTTTTACATTGTTTTATGTTCCTGTGGGTTCTCTTTCCACATCTCTGAACCAGGCATTCCTGAACAGTAATAATGTTATATCTCCATCTGTGTCTGCCCCCTTCATCCTCCATCTCCTTTAAATACAGATATCAGGGTAACTATTGTAAATCTCATAAAATTAAGTCAGTGACATTACAAATCTAATGATACGAGAGCTTAGCTTAGAACAATAGAAAATAAATACCATTTTATGTTTGTTCAGTAGACATGTATAGTAGAACATGTACATACAAAAATGTTCGTTAAAAGACAAAAATCATTTTAAAATAAGGCAAAAATTAGTGATATGGATTATATATTTCAAAATAAAACTGGGACATCTGATCCACCCCCCAAAAATGGTTTGAGAGAGAAAAAAGTGAAAGAGAACATGAAATAATAACATTATAAATAATAAAGAAAGTATGACTGCAGATACATAAGCTATTTGAAAAATTATAGGTAAATACTGAATGATATTTTATAGTCTAGAAAATCTGGAGAATATATTGCAATAGTAGAAACCTGAATGGATAAATGTAGAGATATCATAGAGATAGTTATAATTTTAGCAACCTCCATCAAAAGGAACTAGGCGCATTTTGTTTTACTAGAGATTTGCAACACCCACCGTAGGATGACCTGATTTTTGTATTATTTAAAATTATATCAATAGTAACTGAGTAAAATTCAGAAAGCATTTCAGTCAGAAATAAGCCTGAAAACAAACATATGACCATAGTAACATATGAATCCCTTTTAAGAAAAGTAAGTCTTACAGACCCATATTTTGATTTACATATCACTTATATATGTACAAACTAAAAGTAGGTTAAAATTCCACATTAGTTATAGCTGTACTCTAAACCCTAAAACAAATGCACACAAATTAGATGCATACTTATAAAAAATGATAGAATACAGAATATATTTCTAGCCACCCAACATCAACCATTACATTAAGCTAAATAAGTTGTATAGGATTTGATAGAGGAAAGGCCTATTTTTCTATTTTTAAGTGTCTAAGCTTAATAAAACTGATAATGAGTATGCCTGGTCATATACATATTTTTTAAAAGAATTACTAGTAAGTTCAAGGTTTGGTTTACTAGTTACAAATCATCAGAACTCAATTTTTCGAAAATCCTGCTAATGAGCAATCTTGCACTCTTCAAACACCAATTTTAATCAGGTGCCATACAACAAATCTGCAGATATGCCAAGTTCACTTGAAAATAAATTAGCATTGTGGTACTTTGAAAGCAGGCATTAAAAGGCTATTTTACTTTTATTGCTGGAATAGGGGTAGATAAAATCTTCATTACTTATTTATAACTTCATTTATTTTTACAAATTAATATACTGAGGCAAAGTCTACATTTGTGCTTCTCATTTCTGGTTGCAGTTTAGAAACATTTGTAAAGATTTAAAAAAAAAAATTACTGATGTCCAAGCCCCAACTTTATGGATTCTGATTTACTTAATCTAGAGTTAGGCTCAAGACTGTATAGGAAGTGCTGGGGACTTCTGAGCCACACAATGTATATACATGTAACTTTAAGACATTATTAACTGCCGTGATTAAATTCTTCTGGGCTTGATATGCCCATATTAATGTGTTCTTTAAGAATGACCCAATTCTCTCACTTTTTTCTATCCCTTGTTGTCTGTACACCTTGTCATTTTCTGATCTAACCTTGGTGAGAATGCCATCTTAAGCACAAAGGCAAAGTAGGACATTGGACTTGATATAAGTCCTCAGTTGTAGGGTGGTGACCCACATTTTCAAGATTATGCTTAGATGTGTATAATTTTAGAATATCATCAAAATAGAACACAATATGGAAGTATCTTACGATGAGACTAAATCTACAGAATACATGTGTCCTTGGGTTTCAGTTTGAGAAATATAGTTAGAAACCAATATAACATATAAATACATATGCAAATATTCTAGATAACTAATATGAAATTGAGTCCAACTGTACTTTAAAGAAATGACATATTACAATTAATAAGGGTTTTTTACTAGGAAGGTAGATATAGCTTACCATTAGCAAATCTATTAGTACAATTCACAGCACTAATGATTAAAAGAGAGGGAACACAAGACAATCCAAATAATATTAAATTTTTTGATGAAATTCACCCATTTTTAGTAAACTAGGAACAGAAAAAACCCCTATTAACTTAATAATTTCTTCCTTAAATCTAGAGCAAACATCATATTTAACAGTGAAATGTTAAAATCATTGGACTTTAAAATCAAGGACAATATTTTAATTGCCCAAAACTATTATTATTCAACAATAACAATCTTGTCAATGAAACAAAAGGAAAGATGAGATAATATTTTTGGAAATTAAATAACAATATGTGTATTCTGCTAGTAATATTAACTATCACCCTGGAAAATCTAAGAGGATCACTTGAGAAATTCTGTGAATAATGAAAGTTTACTTTGGTAAGCTACCCAGATATAAAGGTAACACATGAAAATGAATAGTCTTTCCTTTATGCCAGTAATAACAAATCAGGGACCATATGGAAAAAATGAGTTCTTATTCACAATAAAACCAGAGACATAAAATAACTAGACATCAGCCAAAGAAATATTCAAGGTACTCAAAAGAATAAATTGTAATTCTGGTTTCTAGCCAAGATAAGGTTAACTGGAACTGGATTTACCCAATTGCCTTAGCCAGATAATAAAAACTGGAAAAAGCAAATTGGACAAAGGTTTTCAAGTATTGGAAAACAGGCAGTGCAGGATCACCAGGAGAGGAACAGCAAACGAGGTAAGGCCTATAGTTGCCCCTCAGCTTACACCTAGAGAGTGTTTCTAGGCTGAGGTGCAGGAAAGAGGAACCTCAGTGGAGACTGTTGGTCTCCTTGAGTTCAGCATTGATGTTGGTTTTCCAAGGAGGCCAATACAGTAAGATTAATCATAAGAAAGAGTACCATAGAGGAGAGAGATGCAGAGAGAGAGGAGAACCACATTCTGAGATATACAGATCCCCCACCTCCCACTTCCAAGTCTTCAGGTGAGTACCAATCAGAGCATGTATATGAAGCAACTGCTCAAGGCTTGGAAAAGTACAATCAGTAAAATGCAGGCAAAGAAATCTACAGCACTCACAAAGGGAGAGGAATAATTTGTGTTCCAACCAGCCATATTATCAAATTCTCAAAACACATTGGGCATTACGTACAATACTCAGAAGAATACTCCCTCCCTATGAAGATATAATTAGTTCAAGACTATAGGCTGCTGTGATGCCACTATAAAAAGCTTAAAAGCAAACCTCATAAGTCATTCTCCAAATAGCTTGACTACATTCCAGAATAAACCTCAAAAATATTTGAATAAGTGTAAAAATAGCCAGGACCCAACAATGTAAAATTCATTATACCATCCATAAAAAATTACCAGGCATGAAAAGACGTAGGAGAATACAAGCCATAAACAGGAGAAAAATATACCAATCAAAACTGACCTAGAGATAACACATATGATAAAATTAATGTGAAAGCACATTAAAATAGTTACATAACTATATACTGTATATAAAAGAAGGTAAAGGACTATGTGAACATGTTAAGGACATACATGAATATAAAACAAAATGTCCAAACTGAACTTCTTCAGATGAAAATACAATGTCAGAAATGACAAGTACATTGGAATAAGTGAAAAGCAAAGAAGAAGAGAAGGCACTGAAGAAGAAAAGATGAATGAACTTGAATACATAGCAATAGGAGCTATCCAAAATAAAACACACAGAATAAAAAGACACCTAAAAATGTACAGGACATCAATAAAGTGTGGGGCAATTTCAAGCATCCCAAAATGTGTAATTGATATCCAAGAGGGAGACCAGAAAAGGATTAGAAAAGAAAATTTAATTCCAAAAGTTTCCCAAAACTGATAGAAAATATAAACTCACAGAATCAAGAAGCTTAAGGAACTCCAAGCAAAAGAAACACGAAGAAAACTACACCAGGGAACTACACCAGGGAACATCATAATCCATTTGCTTTAAACCAGTAATGAAGAGAAAAATCTTAATCAGATCCAGAGAAAAATGACACATATGTACTAAAGAACAAAGATGCAAATGACAACAGACTTCTCATTGGAAACAACGCAAGCCAGAAGACAGTAGAGAACAATTTTAAAGTTCTGTAGGAAAAGAAATAAAACAACCCTCTGAACCTAGAATTCTAAGAGTTCTATACCAAGGTGAATACATTTTCAGACATGCAAAAGCTTAAAGAATTTAATAGATTTTACTACAAGAAATATTAAAGGAACTCCTTAAGGCAAAAGAAAAGTGAAAGAGCACCAGAAATGGTAAATTTGTAACTATATCATTTCTCTCTTATTTTTACACAATATCATTAAATGTCTAAAGCAAAAATCGTGACAATGCATTGTTCGTTTTATAATAAATAAAAAAGTAAATGAAACCTGGACATCTGGTCTCAGAGAAAATGACATAGACTCATTTTTCCCTGTCCCAGATCCTGTCCTCTGCCTGGCCACTTCAAGTGGCCCACTCCACCTGCACCAGCAGAGCAAGAACTTGCCAGAAAAGCACTCCATTCCCCAAATTCCTGCTAAAGTGGGAGTAGGTAGGCCTGCTCCACCTGCACTGGAAACAGCAGATGCCCAGTGTTCCCATCCCTACACGTTGTGCCAGAAGGAGACAGAAGATTGACATCTCCTTGCCATCCACCTAAGAGCAGAATATGACCCAGGACCAACATCTTCTGACATCCCCACCCCCAACAGAAATAGACTCAAGCAAGCACCTTCTGTCCCAGCAGTTGACACCAGCAGAGATCCAGGGCAAATCTCATCAGCACTAGGCAGCCTGGAGGACTGAACCAAGAAAGCAGTCATTGAACCATAGGTGAGGCACCTCCTATCCCTCACCTGGCAGCACTAGGCACAGGGAAGTGCACTTCGCCTCTGTGGGCAGCATCAGCTGGGATCGAGCAGAAGCCCCAGTGGCACCAGGCGAACAAAGCAAACCACGATAGCATTGCAAGGTTTCAAAACCAAATTGTCATTGAAACAATAGATTACAAAAGTGGGACAGCATACTTGCTAAAGCTAAATGGGATTGCTGCTTGCTAAAACAGAAGATTTAAACAGGATTTAGAATCTCCTAACATAAAATCCAAAATGTCCAGGATTCAACTGAAAAATCATTCATCATAACCAGACATAAATGAGAAAAGTATATTCTGACTGTAATGGAAATAAATTAGAAATCAATAACAATACTGTCTGAAAAATCCATCAAATATGGAAACTAAATCAAATATCTCTATATATCCATTGAGTCAAAAAGGAAATTAAAATAGATGATATTTTGAACTAAATGAAATTATATCGAAATTTGTGAGATGCAAGTAAGGCAGTAATTAGAGAACATTTTATAACACTAATTGCCTATTGTATAAAGTAGGACTGCAAAGCAATGAGCTAATCTTCCACTTTAAGAAATTAGAGAAAATTAATCCCAAAGTAAGGAACAGAAAGATAAATTAAAGGTAAGAGCAGAAATAAATGAAAACAGAAAAACAGAGACAAATGAAAGAAACCAAAAGTATGTCTTTGAGAAAGATCAATACAATGGATAAACTTAGAGCCAGACTGATGAAGAATTAAAAAAAAAAAAAAAAAAAATGGCCGACAATACAAATTATCAATATCAACATAAAGATGAGAGGAGAGGAATATTACTAAAGAGTCTTAGGACATTGAAAGGATAATAAAACAATATTATAAATAACCTATGACAATCAAATGACCAACTTAGATGAAATGGACAAATTCACTGAAAGACATAAACTACCAAAACTCAGTCAAGAAGAAATAAGCTAATAGCCCTATATCTAGTAAATAAATTGAATTAGTAGTTAAAAACCTTTCCACAATGAAAACGTTGGGCACAGATGGTGTCACTCTTAAATTATAACAAATATTTAAGGAGAAATAATGACAATCTAGATAAATTATTCTCCAAATTAGAGTTTAAAACACTTTCCAACTCATTTAATGAGACCAGAATTATCCTGATACTACAAAGATATAAGAAAGCTGTATACAAATGCCCCTCATGAACTTAGACTCAGTAATTCTCTTTTAAAATCTAGCAAATCAATTCCAACAATACATAAAAATTATAATACACCATGACTAAGCAGGAGGCTATCCTGGGAAGGCAAGTTTGGTTTAACATACAATTCACCTTTATCACCAAGATAAAGAAGAAATGCCATAGAATCAGCTCAATAGATTCAGAAAAAAAATGTTTGGCAAACTCCAACATTCATTCCGATAAAACTTCTCAGAAAACTAGGAATAAAAAGGACCTATCTTGGGCTTCCCTGGTGGCGCAGTGCTTGAGAATCTGCCTGCCAATGCAGGGGACACGGGTTCGAGCCCTGGTCTGGGAAGATCCCACATGCCGCAGAGCAACTGGGCCCGTGAGCCACAATTACTGAGCCTGCGCGTCTGGAGCCTGTGCTCCACAACAAGAGAGGCCGCAATAGTGAGAGGCCCGTGCACCACGATGAAGAGCGGCCCCCGCTTGCCACAACTAGAGAAAGCCCTCGCACAGAAACAAAGACCCAACACAGCCATAAATAAATTAATTTAAAAAAAAAAAAGGACCTATCTCAACTTGATAGAATACACCTCCAAAAACTCTACAGCTAACATTATAACATTTAAAGACAACGTTTTCCTGCATGATCAAAAACAAGTCAAGAAATTAAGAGTAATAGAGCTTCAGAGAAGGCTGAATTCTCAATCTTATAAAGTCTCTGATACCAATATTAAGACTCTAATAGCAACAGGAGATGAAGTTCAGAGCCTTTGACTCCAGGATTACCCTCAATCTGCAGGGTCTGCTGAAGCAGTTCTCTCTCTTTTGTTAAAAGACAGTAGACTCACTTTCCTTGAAGAATAAGGAGAGGCTTTATTTGGACAAGGTGCTTTATAATCCATCACTGATGGTAGAAGACAGCAAAAGTCTCAGAGAAGTGGCCATTCTAGGTTGAATGCAGTCATCCCTGGGTATCCGTGGGGGACTGGTTCTAGGACCCCTGCAGATACCAAAAGCCCCTTATATAAAATGGCATAGCATTTGCATATAACCTAAGCACAACCTCCCCTATATTTTAAATCATCTCTATGTTACTTATAATACCTAATAGGATGTAAATACTATGTAAATAATTGTTAATACAATGTAAATGGTTTCAAGCATGTGTCAAATTTAAGTTTTGCCTTTTGGAACTTTCTGGAATTTTTTTTTCCTACTATTTTTGATCTGTGGTTGGTTGACTCTGCAGGTGTGGAACCTGTGGATATGGAGGGCCAACTGTATGCTGATGATATTCTGTAGGAAAGTTCAGCAGATACATTCTTTACCAAAGTAATAAGGAATGTGCTGATGAGAGGGGTGCCAGCATCACTGAGAATCTCACTGGTGGCAGAGCTGCTGGTATGATTCTGTTACAGAACTGGGCACCCTGATAGCAGTAGAACATGACAAAGTCCCCAAATAACAGAGGCTAGGTAGCAGTGCCTTACCATCTAAATCAAGTGGGTACAATGATCTCAATAATCCCCAAGATCAGTGGCACAGAGGCCCAACCTACAAAGAGCTATGGAGATGGTTAGAGAACACGGTATCCCTAGAGGCAACATAGATGACCATCCAATAAGGATACTGCTTAATTTATACAATCCAATGAAATCAAGAATGGATGAACTTAAGGTTGAGGATGGACACACCAATAAAATAATATGACCCCTTAACCAGTGTCCAGGCCTGAGCCATTTTTCATACCCAGAACCCAGAGAATGAAGAAGACATAGGATCTTTTTAAAGGTCTCTGAAATAGTGCTACAAGCTAATTCAGTAATAATTTCTCAGAGACCTTTTTGGTCACTTAGGTGAACATAGATAAAGAGAAATATTCAGGATTATGAGTATTAGACATATGGATTTTTAGACACATGATCTGAAATGACATTGATACCCATGACCTCCAGTCAGAGTGGGAGCATATGGGATGCAGGTAATAAATGAAGTTCTGGCCCAGGCCTGATTCACAATGGATCCCCTGTGTCCACACACAAACTTGGTTTTTCTTGGTCTCTAAAAGTATTTTTGGAATGGACATACTTGTAATTGTCAGAATCCTAATATTGGTTTCTAGACTTAGGGTAAGAACTATTGTATTGGGGGTAGAGTAAATGGATACTTTGGAGATACGTCACCACCCACTCACCCACCAAAAAGAGATAATAATTAAAAAACAATAGTGTTACCGAACCAGGTTCATCTTGCCGGATGCACAACAAGCCAAGACGCTGAGACGCCGAGGTTCTCAGCAAAAAAAAGGTTTATTGGCAAGGCAGCCAAGCGTAGAGAGGGGAGAACAACCTCAAATCTGCTTCCAGGAAGGAAAGTGGCTTGGAGTATTTACGGGCTAACGAATAAAGAAGCAGGGCGGTCTGAAGAGTGGGGAGTGTGGGGGGCATGGGGATAGGTGATTGGGAAAAAGTGTGGTAATTGTTCTGCACAGGCCTAACTAAGCTACAGGGCTCTGCACATTCAAAAGGTCACCCAGAGGACACTGGCACATGCCCAGTTGAAGGGTCAGTGGTCCTATTCAGTATTAACCAGCTTAGCTTGAACCAGACACAGCTGACTCCAAGTTCCTAGAAAACAACTCAGGCAAACATCTTATTGTTTAGACTACGTGCTACTTGGAGGACATGCAAATCTTAAAACAACCTTATTAGTGAAGGCAGGTGAAGTGGGTTTGTCTAATCATTATGCACAGTTTCAAGAGGTGAAATGACACATACAGTGCCACCCTCAAAGATATAAAGGAGGAAGTCAGTCCCTGTCATGTCTTCATTTAATTCACCACTATGGCCCCCCAAATACCCTATGGATCATAGGATGGGGAAGAATGTAACTGTAGAATTAAGCAAGTAGTAACTCCAGCTGAGACTGATCATTGCCACCTGCGTGTGGAATGTGGCCACTGACCTGGTGCATCACAACACAGCCTGCTGTGGTTGTCAGCAAATCCATCTGCCGCAGAGAACTACACACGGTTCAAAATGCACAAGGCACGCTACTAGACCCTGACAGACATTGAGTTTTTGAACATGAGACATCAAATGATGATATGGCCACAGCTGCCCATTATGAACTGAATTCTTTCAGACCAACCAAATTGTAAGACTAGGTGGGCCAAGCAGCACTCTTGTAATATCAAAGTGGCATAGATTTCCCAGAAATCTACAAAACTAAAATTAATAAGTTCACAGGATATGAAGTCAACATACAAAAATCATTTATTTCTATATACTAACAATGAACATGTGAAAACTAATTTAAAACATATTACCATTTACAATCACTCAAAATATGAACTACTTGGGTATAAATCTAATAAAACATGTATAGTACTTACACAGTGAAAACTAAAAAATATTGATGAAAGCTACCAAAGATAGCTTGGAAAGATATATTATATTTATGGAGAGACATATTATATTTATGGAGAGATATTATATTTATGCATTGGACGACTCAACCTAGAAAAGATGTTAAATTCTCCCCAAATTGATATGCAGGTTTAATGCAATTCCTATAAAAATATAAGCGATATTTTTATGGACATAAGATCATTCTAAAATATTTATGGAAAGACAAAGGAGCTACAACAGCTAAAACAATTCTGGAGAAAAAAGTAAATAAAATGGGAGGACTCACTCTACCCAATTTCAGGACTTCTTATACAGCTACAGTAATCAAGACTGTAGAATTGGTGAAGAGAGACACAGACATCAATAGACAGAATAGAGAACTAACAAATAGTGCCACACAGGTATGGTCTCCTGATCTTCGACAAAGTTGCAAAACAATTCATTGAAAGAACGATAGTCTTTTGGCAAAAGGTATTAGAGCAATTGAAAATTCAATGATAAGCTAATAATAATAATAATAATAAATCCTAACTTAAACCTTACACTTTACACAAAGATTAACTCAAAATGGATCATAGATTTAAATGTAGGATGCAGAATTATACAACTTTTAGAAGATCACATAGGAGAAAATCTTTGGGAATTAGGATTTGCTAGAGTTCTTAGACAAAGCACCGAAAGCACAATGTATAAAAGTAAAAAAAAGCTAATTTGCACTTCATCAAAAGTTAAAACTTTTGTTCTTATAAAAACCATGTTAAGAGAATGAAAAGACAAGTTACAGACTTGGAAAAAATATTTGCAAACCACATCTCTGACAATGGATTTATACCTAAAATATATAATGAACTCTCAAAATTCAACATAAAAATACAAATAATTCAATTAGAAATGGGGCAAAAAATATGAAGACGATATATAGAGGGTAAATAGGTACATGAAAAATTATTCAATGTCACTAACTATTAGGCAAATGCAAGTAAGAATTGTTGAAATATTGCTACATACATTTTAGAACAACACATATAAAAGAAACAAAACATATAAAACATAGTGACAATACAAATGCTGACGCTAAGGAGGAGAAATTTAACCTCTTATACATTGTTGGCGAGAATTTATGGGACCCCTATTCTAGAAAATATTTCGGCAATTTCTAAATAATAATAATACTAATAAAACTAGCTAAACTAAACTAAATATACACTTACAAGATAACCCAGCACTCACACTCCTGGGCATTTGTCCTAGAGAGATGAAAACTTATTTCTGTACAAAAACCTGTACACTACTGTTCATAGAACTTTTATTTATAACAGTGTAAAACTGAAAATAACCAGAAAAATCCCTTAGGTGAATGGTTAACCTGTGGCTCATGTAGTATGTAACACTACATGATTAAAGTTAGCATGTAATACTACTCATCAATAAAAAAAGAATGAACACTTCATACATGCAAAAACTTATATGGATTTTAAAGGCACTATTGAGAGAAAAAAGTCAATCTCAAAGGTCACGTACTATATGCATCCATCTACTTACCATTCTCAAAATGAAAAAATTACAGACGTGGAAAAAAGATCAGTGGTTGCCAGGGGTTAGGGCAACCCAACGATAAAACCTGATTATAAAGGAGCAGAGTGAGGGAGGTCACTGTGGCCATGGAATAGTTCTGTATCTTCATTGTCTTGGTGGTTACACAAGACTGCACGTGATAAAACGACACTTGCATTATATCAATGTCACTTTCACGGTTTGTATATTGTGCTATAATTAGCTAAGATGTAACCATGGGGAGGAACTGGGTGAAGGATAGGTGGGGGCTTTCTTACTATTTTTCAACTTCCTGTGAATCTATAATTATTTCAAATAAAAAAGTGTCTAGAACTCAAAGAGTGCTGGGTTTTTCCTCTGACACTGGAATTGAAACTGTTTGAGAACAAGTACAGTAGTTAGTTTAATTTTATGCTGGTTTGTATGAATAAAATGTTTCTTTTGAAATAGTGGAATAATAGATAGGGTAGAGGGATCTTCACTCTACCAAAGGCCCACGGGAATGGACACTGAGAGTAGATTCACATTCACAAAATCATATGCAATCTGGACCATAACTGAATGATGAGTGTTGAGTCCACTAGCAGGCAAAGTTGCTCACAGCGTGAGTTTTCTCTTAATGCTTGCCCTGGCTCCTTCATTGCTAGGCTCATGTAGGTGAGTCTGTGTATGCTCCAGGCACGTTTTTGGTGACCTCATATTCCAAAGTTGCCTAATCATTATCATCTGTGCAGACAGAGGTGTGTGCTTCTTAATTAAAGGCTCTTCTCCTAAGTGGAGACCGAGAGCAATATATTAGCGTCGTCTGCAGCCCAAATGGAGAACCGCTGCTCTCTCTTTCTGGGTGGTGTGGTTATAGAAAATACAGGGGAAAATGACAAAAAAACATGATGATGATGATGTATGACACTTTTTTCAGAAAAAAATGAAATGTTATTTTTAACATCTTAAAATGGTGTCTTAAAAATAGAGCAGTATTGTGATGTATTGAGAATGAAGGCTCTTGAGATGGGCAGTTCAGGTTAAAATCTGCACTCTGCCAGTGACCAGCCCTATGACTTAGGACAACTTCTGTGACCCAGTGTAAAGAAATTGTAATGGATTCCTTTTTTACATAGCGGTATGAATGTATTGAGGTAACAATATCAAAAAAATGTTAATATATTTGCCACATAGCAATTTCCCTATAAATGCTATTTTAAATATTTCTCACAATCAAAATCTACAATCATTCCCTTTTTCTCTTGCTCACAAAAGAAATATGGGTTGTGTGTGTGTGTGTGTGTGTGTGTGTGTGCTTGCCATTTTATCCCATATGCCACTAATATAATTTCATTTTATTAACCAGAATCATTTCTGGCTATTCGAGGCATAACCACATGAATGTGATTTTTTCCAAGAAGACAGCATAGTGTAGAGCTAAGAGAAAAGGAGTGAAGATTCCAGCTCTGGGAGGTTGACCCAATCATTTCTCTTGTCTGAGCCTCAGTTTCCTTATCTATGAAATGGAGTTTGTGGTAGCTGCTCTTCCTAAAGTCCATGGATAGTGTAAAGCTCAAGCAATTCTATGGTGCTAAAGAATAAATACAACTTACAAACTGTACCAAGGAGGCTGAAAATCCAGCTCTATCGTCTATGACTGTATGTCTCTATTCGGTCAATAGCCAAAGTAAAGGGACACATCACTAGCTATTTCAAGGTGGTCAGCCAGTTTCCTTGGTAGATTATTTCCCTGGCCTTGGACATTCTTCTGTTCAATGGAAAAACAAAACAAACCAAAACAACAAACAAACAAACCCATAATCACCTTGTTTAAGGTGTGTGTATGATAATGATGCTGAATTATCTTAGCTGAATGAGTTATGAGTTTGATCAGTCCCTGAAGTGAAACGTGGATCAGCTCCACCACCTCCTTTTCCTGGCCATGTATTTAAAAACAGTGGCTGCTCATTGGCTCATGACTGAATAATAAGAGACCATTTATTCAGAACCTATTATAGACTAGGTGCTTAGATACATGACCTCTAATTTTTACCACACCTCAAAGTTTTTCGAGAGTTCAAGGTGAAGTTCAAAGAAGTTCAGAGACTCTTATCCCTATTCCTTTCCAGGGTTCAGGCTAACAGAGTATATACACATGGAACTGAGTGAAATAGGGATTAAAATACCAATTTTAATAAAAGTAATATTGGATTTGGAGAATGTGGCTTTGTGCTGAGGCTAAAAGAGGCTTCTTTATCCCTTCCTCCTAGATTCAAAAAAGCCAGTCTTGCAGAGTGGAGCCAATCGGACTTAACCCTCAGTTGTAGACCGAAATGCTGAAGGAAAATACTGGGTCTGCCTATTGTCAAGCTCCTTGGGCTTCAGGCACAAGACTAGGAGACTGCAAGAAAGAGACAAGATAGAGTCTTTTAACGTTTAAGGCACCTACCGGTTTATTGTGTGACAACTCACCTTCCCAGGGAAAGAGAAGGGAGCTATGAAAAGAGTGACCAGAAAGTGATGACTCCAATACCTACCCTGCTCCTTCCTGGGTCAGGAAAAGAGGCTGAGAAACAGATATTTTGTCTCCTCTTTGGAAATATAAGGAGCTGAAGGGACGTGCAGTGAGATGATGCATGATGTTCACTGGTAACATAAGTGATTTCTACGTGCTGGGGGTGGGCAAAGTGCTTTATGGCACTCATTTCATTTAATCCTCCAAACAACCTACAAAGAGGATGGTTGAATTACTGCCAATTTAAATTTGAAGAAATTGTTCCTTGGAGAGGTGAAATGAATGCTTAATACCTGCTTGCTCTTCAACATTGGGCAAAGTTAGGATCCAAACTGGAATCTGAGTCTCCGTACATCACACTTCCCAAGCTCTATGAATGAGTGTGTGTTGCCTGAAGATAATTCAGTTATCAGATATGGGGACCACCAGGACAGACTGATATATGGTTCCTATCTCATGCAATCACCGTGGGAACCTGGGCCTGGATTAAAGGGACTGCTGCTAAGAAAGTCCGGGTAAACACAACTTCTCCTGATAATAGAATGAGTTGAGCCTATTTTCTTGTATTATTTAGTTTTCTTTGAAGGTGCTTTATATGTATATAACATATGCAATGTCTTTGTCTGGGCTGCTGTAACAAAGTACCATAGACTTGGTGGCTTATAAATAACCTAACTTTATTTCTGACAGTTCCGGAGGCTGGAGTCCAAAATCATGGTACCATCATAATCAGGTTGTAACGGCTCTCTTCCGGGTAGCAAACAGCTGACTTATTGCATCCTCACATGGTGGAAAGAGAGCTAACTAGCTTTCTGGCCTCTTCTTATAAGGGTACTAATCCCACTCATGTAGGCTCCCCCTCATGATCTAATTACCTCCTAAAGGCCTCACCTCCAAAACCCATCACACTGGCATTAGGAATTCAGCATGAATTTGGTGGGGGCAGTGGGATACAAATATTCAATCCACTGCATGAATAAATGCAGACACCCCTGAACCCAGTTCAGTCATAAAAATTTTTGTTTGTGCATGTATCTGAAAGAAGAAACAACATTTATAAATTAGTTTATATGCATTCTCCTGGTTCACACTTGGAACTTCTCTTCTGCCTCTGGGCCTGGTGTTCTGGGTATTTGGCAGGGATTCAGCTTCCTAATGGACCGACTTTCTATGACATACACAGCATTGAATGCAAGGTTTTACCAAAAGGAAAATAAAGATGGGGGAGAGAGGGAACAATTGTCTCATTAAACAGATGATAATTGCAATTATTCACCAAGAATTATGAATCACAAATGAGGATTGCAGAGTCAACTGGGAAACAATTTGGCTATAAATACTCATATTAAGCAGCCTAATGAAACCTGCTTTGCTTTAGAAACTTCCACTCTTGTTTTCGTCAAGTGCTTTGTAGAAGTGCAAATCTTGATAAATTATTCCTGTCTCCAGCAATGCAGAAAAAAGAAGCAATATTCTATAATAAGCATGTTGATGGTTGTGAGATCTTCTAATGGTGGTAATATCACCTACAATTCAATTGCACAGGGTTTTCAGGTTTCCCACTCAAAATCAATATTTCACGTGGTGCTCATGATGCCACAAAATGTCAGGCAAGGGAAATATGCCATTACAAATTTACAGCAAAGGAGAATGTATTATAGAAAGGCATAATGATTACCCCAAGGTCACACAGTCAGTTGCTAGAGCGGAATCTGGGTCTGATGAGAATTCTTTCTCCTAAATCATATTGCTTCCACTATCAGTTTCAATGCTTTTAGTTTCACATAACTGAAACTTGAATTCAAATAGACTTGAACAATAACAGAATTTATCAGTTTATGTACATAGTAAGTTCAAACGTAGATAGGTAGGTATGATGGTTGGTTGGTTAGTTTGATCCAGTAGTTCAGAAATATTAACTGATTTTTTTCTATCTCTTCACTCTCTTTTTTGTAACTTTTTTTTGTCTTAAGAACGGCTCACACTATGTCACAGCATAACTATTAACAGCTTCTGGGAGAGAAAGATAGCCACAAGAAAAGAGGAAAGAAAAAACAGTATAGAGAGAAAGTTACAAACACAAGTCCCGGACTTAGTTCTGATGGGCCAATGTAATTTAAATGCACTTTCCATACGCAAGCGCTATGACTAAGGCAATACCATGTACTGATTAGTTTCAACTAGTGTTGATGTCAATTTTTTACCAATCACCAGGGCAAATAAACTATTGTTGATTGCATTAGAACAATCAGAGTCCAGTTCTGAAGTCAGCATAGCGTAAATCCTACCCAAACGCAAACCGCATTAAGTGCTAAACAATGATGTGGGGAGATCATTCCTCAAAGGAATATCTGAGTCGTATTGAAAATGGAGGTGGGTGGAAATATGAGCTGGAAAGGTCACAAATGAATGTCTACTTTACCTCCAAATGTGCCAGTCATTGAACAAAACTGAGCAGAGCCTAGAGGCTGCTATACATAGATCGAGAACATGGAAGATACGGTCTATAGTTGGGGATTAAGAGGGTTGTAAATATACATTAGTTCTCATATAAACTTGAGATTTGAAATGGGATGGAGAATGGGAATCCAGGCAAGAAGTAGTCTGAAATAAATCTATGAGGCCAGCGGTCTCATCTTTGGTGATCTTTCATGTTCTACCTACACCCACTTTCTCATTATTTTGCTCCATTTCTGTGTCTCGGCTTTCTCCTAATATTAGATAGAAGTGGTAGTTAAAATGCTCACTGACAGTTGATCCAATCTAAATCCATCTAGCTGCAATCCCAGCTGTGTGATCTTATAAAAAGTATTTGACTTCTCTGGGCTTCCATTTTCTCTTCTATATGATTAATGGTTTTATAAAATTAGACATAAAACACTTCATAATATTGAAGGTCCCTTCCAGTTTTAACATTCCAATAATTCCCCTGCTCTAGAGATGGATTCATTTAGCTTGAACATTATATTTAATTCTACATGTATGAGGGAGAAATCGAGGAACAGTTGGGCTTGAAACCTCTATTTCTCATTTTATCATACTTTAAACGGACTTGCTCCAGTCAGGGAAAATTAAAAGACTCCTTGTGCTTTGAAATTGATCCTGTTTTCCTCCTTCCAGCTGGTAGCAGGCAAAAGATTACATACCAATACGTTTTCACTTTCCTATCTAAGCCTCAGTTTAGTTTTTGCCATAACATTTGGTAGCCTAACCTAAACAATGGCTGCTGTTTTAATTGAAAACTGCTTCAGGAATTATTCACTTTCAAAAACTCTTGGATTAACAATTTAATCACCATCTCCAACTCTGTATCTAAACTTTTGCTATTACTAATAATTCTTTAATAATTAGGATTTATATTTTTATCCATCTGTCTTAGGAACAGATTCCTAAAAGTGGCATCAACAGGTCAAAGAGGAAATAGATATGTTATATTGCTAAATATTGTCAAACTTCTGACCATAATAAGTATTGTACCATTTTGCATCAGCAGCAGCATAACCTCAAAAATAGAGTATTCTGGCAAACTTTAGAATTCTGGCCAATAGATGAGAAATTGCATCACACTGAAGTTTAATTTGCATTTCCTTTATGTAAGTGAGGTTGAGCATGGTTTCCTGTGATTAGGAGTTATTTTCAGTTTGTTTTTTCCTATGAACTCTTTATTTCTTTAGCTCATCATCCTATGGGGTAAACTTTTTCTTTTGTCTTTTTAGAAGTTCTTTAAATATTAACTCTCATCTATGACAAAAGTTGCCAATGTTTGGTTTTTTTCACTATGTCACCTGTTTTTTTGCTTTGATTATATGAATTTTTCTTGGAGATATTTTTCATTATGATGAAATCAAATTTGCATTTATTTATTTAGAAGCTATTTTAAATAAGGTGCTGAGGGAATATCTCTCTGGGGAAGTGACATTAAGTCTGACAGACCTGAATGTAGGGTGACCAATCACCCAGGTTTACTCAGGACTAAGGTGTTTCTAGGGAGGGGGGATATTGAGTGCTAAAACTGGTACAGTCCCAGGCAAACGAGAATGAGTTGATCACTCTACGTAAAAGTTGAGCTGAATTGATCATCTGGGGAAGCCAGCAAAGAGTGTTTGGGGGAGAGTGAACTTCAAGGACAAAGCTCTAAAGCAGAAAAAATCAAACATTTCCTAAGAAGTGCCATAAGAACACTGTAGAAGGAGCACAGGAGACAGAAAGACAGTAGCCTAATTAGATGACTGGCTAGAAGGGCCAGATCATGCGAGATCATTACACCATGGGTGGAGTGGAGGTAACTTGCATTTATTCTAAAAGCTTTTGGATGTTATTGACAGCTTTAATAAAAGAGTGGCATGATCCACTCACGCCATTTGGAACTTGTTTATTGGTCACTGACTGAGGGTTGGCTTTGGTTCAGTTTTGAATCTTTGAACTCTAATCTTTCCATATGAGAGGCTTATTCTCCTATACTGAATCTCTTCCTCCTCACTTCAACATGCAGAGCCAGGGCCCACACAGAGAGTGATGAAAAATCCTTGTTGGATAAACAAATGGCAGATGGATTGAAAAGTGGCCCATACTCCCCCGACATCAATCCTATAAAGGGCCTTCTCCAGGGAAACAGCTGATGGGAAAGCTTTTAAAGGCCAGAACAAACCTCCAATGTAATACATAGCCTTTAAATTTACATCACCTCCATTTTTCTATATCTTTTCTTAAGGCTCAAGAGGAACTATTTATAGGTTTACCTGATACTGGTTATTTCCCATGTTACTGAACATTTTGAACTTTAAGTGTAAAAATAAAATGGTTTAACTACTCTTTTTTTATTCCCTGTGTTTAACCACAGTCTGTCAAACCACTCTTTTTGATCCCTTAACAATATGTTAGGCAGATACCATAGCTTTACAATCACTTTAGGCTATTAGAAAAATCACTCAGCCAAGAAGGATTTAAGACTCCTGTCTCAAACACAATTCAATGGCAATTCCTCTCTCCCCTGCAGTGGGCTTCATTGTGAGTGGAACATGTGGTTTGATCTTGGACCCTCACATTCCAACACTTTAGAAGGACGGGGGTCACCTGGTCTGGTTCTGGAACACCTCCTCTCTCCTCCCACCTCCGTGTCCAGCCCCTCCTCACAGGGGCAGGGGGCAGGAAGGAGCAGGAAAGAAGGAAGGGTGTCAGTGGCAGGAAGGCATCCATGGTCTTACTGTGACTCAGCTAATTCCATGTGTTGCTGATGTAATATCCACCAATGCGGTGATATCTGCAAACATGCGAGTGGTTTCCTTGAGGCAGAAGTTGAGTTTCACTCTGGCTCCTCCAATACTGAGGGTGCAGAGAGGAACAGCTGTATCTTTTTTCAGCTCTGAGATTTCCACACACCCACTCCTCTTTCTAGGTCAATTCCCCCTGCCTCGGAAGCCATAAGCCACCTCACAGTCCTTGCCTTTGCTCTATTCGAGATTTTTTCACTTCCCTTGAAGGCACAAGGGGCTGCAGAGATGTCGTTCCAAACCCTACAGGTGTAGGACTCTGGCACTCTCCCTGGCATTCATTTCTACCCAGATCCACTTACTGCCATCACCCAGGTTTTCCTTTGGGAATCAATTCCTCCCACATCATTGTGTAGCACCTATGTGCTTTGAGTTTGGGTAGGATTTGCTCTCTCTGCCTTAGAACTGAACCGTGATTGGTTTAAGTTAACTAACCTTTATTTAACTCTTTTCCATGAGAATTAAGCTGGGTGTGAGTCCCCATCCACTTCATACTAAGCACACTATCCAATGATGCCAACTTGCTCTATTGCTCTGGGTGACTCTACCTTCAAACATCTCCAGATGAGAAGCAATCCCTCGTCTCTTTGGGAATTCTCCCCAACTCCAGGGAGAAAGTGTCAGGCTCTACCAAAAATTTAAAACTCATTTCTACTCCTTTTCCAGTGTCTTCAGATTCTACAACTGAACAATCTACCAGTATGGGAGTGAGATACCAGCGTGTTCTCATGTAGACATTCTACTCATTTGTAGAGTTCGGAGCCCTCTCTCACTTTGGAGCCCTCTCTCTCCTTCTCCATGGGGAAGAAAAGTATATTAGATGCTCTTTCCTTTCCCCAGGTAGGGGGCAGGTATGCACTAAAAAATGATGGGAAGGAACAAGGGTACAAAGAGATGGGGTGACAGGAAGCACTAAGACAGATGCTGCTCATATGGCTCCTTCCAAGAACCGGAGGAAGGATTTCCACTCTGGGAGGATGTAGCCTGTGTGCACTCAGCCAGGTTAGCAGGGTGCTGGCTGGATTTCAGTCCTCATTACTCTCTTGGCTGTGCACATTTGAACAATAAACAACTGACAACACCAAACAACTCTGGGCTGTGGTCCTGGCACTGCAGTGATAATCAGGGAGAACAGGGTTGGTTTGGCTATAGCTTAATAAATACTGGAGAATGGGTCTGGTCTCAACTTGTATTTGCTCTGTGCCAGCTGTGTCATGAAAATGAGAGGCCAAAGAAAATTACCATCAAACTTCCTTCTGAATAAATATAATTAAACACTATTGGACATTGTGCTCAGTGACTTAGACTGTTGCTTGGAAAAATTGTTTTAAAATCATATCCAAGGGCAATTTGGAAAAGAAGCTATTGCTCATAATGATTGAAAGGAACTAGGCACCTAAAAAAAATTAAACTATAATTTAAGCCCCATATCTTTACCTAAAATACTCAAAATAGCAGGAACATGTTTCAGTTAGGACAACCAAACTCTGGAACCAAATATGAAATGAGGTGACAAAATCATGAAAAAAAATTAGCTTGCCTTCAGCCTAATGAGAATTGTGATGTGACCAAATTCCCTTAATTTATTTTTTCTTTGGTTTGTTCATTTGAAAGAGTTTTCTATTTTATTTTTCTTTTTAAACAGGACAAATGAAAGGCTGCTCATATTCTTTATGCCAGAACAATCTCATCTTTGAATCCTCCATTTTTTACTTGTTTTTTTTTCCCATGTATCCTCATTCTAAATAGCATTTTTCTCCCAGCTACAGGCCACTATTTTAATGGGTTTTAAATATATCTATACATTTGTATATAACTTTGTAAAATGCATGCATTTAGGGGATATTTTTAAACTTTAATTATTTTTATTTAAAAATATTTTATTTTTATATTTATATACTTAATTTCTATATTTTTCATTTTATATGTCTTTTTAATGTTTATCATATAATAGAATTATTTCTATTAGTTTTTCACTCTCAGCCCTGTTTTTAAGATAATTCATTTTTATTGTGTATGCATGACTGTGTGTATATGATTTTTTGCTTCTACTTGCCAGAGAATATTCCACAGTTTGCATTCACCACATTACGATTGTCCTTTCTTTAAATAATGGATTGCTTCCAACTCTAAATATACTGATTCATATCTCCATATGAATCTGTATAAAACATGGATTGTTGTGTCACAGGGTATCTGTACATTTAATTTCATGAAGTACTGCCATGATGCTCTCCAGAATGGCCACAGTGTTCTACACTCTCACCCCAGTGAATTATGGGCTCCCTACTTTTGCCAACAAATGTTACCTTTACAACTGGCTTGCCTTGACTGCCTCAAGGGGACACACAGAAGACTGAATCTACTTAATGTAAATGGGCTTTACATAGTCTCAGAGATCAGTGCGAAGAAACTGGGGCGGAGACAGCTGTAAGATGCGTGGATGCAGAGAGGATATTATAATTATTAATGAGGCTGATGAAAATCAGATAAGCTAAATAGATGGTTAGTTAACACTATGAAGAGGGCCTCATTCTCTTACTTTCTCCTTTTTTTTTTCCACATTAAAAATAAGTTTATTGCAAATGTCTCAAATGATTATGGAAAAACACTTTTACGATGACATTAAAAAAGAAAAAAAATTGGAAAAGTTGTTTTGTTTGTTCTATACACATGTGTCTTTACATAGTGCTTTTCATTTTTCATTACTGTGGTAAGGAAACACTTAGCATGAGATCTACCCTCTTAACCAACTGTTAAGTGTACAGTATAGTATTGTTAACTATAAACACAAATGTTGTACAGCAGATCTCTAGAACTTTTCATCTTGCATGACTGAAACTTCATATCCATTGAATAGCATCTCCTGTTTCCCCATCCTCCAACCCCTGGCAATCACGCATTCCACTTTCTACTACTCTTTTATTCTCTTTTAAAACTATTTTTTGATTATCACAATTATACATGCTTATTATAGGCATTGGGAAACTGTAGACAAGTACAACAATATCAAAGATGAAATTTTATACACTCTTCTTTATTCAGAGTCCATTAGTCTGTTCTATAATTTTAAAACATATTTGAGATTTTATGGTATATTACATTTCCTACACTTTACCCAAAATATGTTTCAATTTTAAGCTGGTATAATTTGAACATTTTCTTCAAACATCATTTTAAAAAGCAACTTAGTTTGTCACATTGTATAGATAAATGCAGACTTCTTAATTTCAATGTCACTTTGGGATTTATAATTTGAAGTTGTGGTGATGATTATAAATCCCTGAAATTGATAATTTATTATACTATATGTAAAAACAAAGAAGATTTTTGCCCCTCGTATCACTGCCTGATATCTCCCCTAGTCCAAAAATAAAGACAATTTGAATTCTTAACCTATATTCTAGCACTTCAGTTCAAATTACAGTTGATATCTAGGTGGATTTTTTGATTGCTTTCTCTAAAGAGAACATAATTTAAAATGAAACATCAGGAAATCATGGCAGGTCTAAGGGATGAATCTCTAAATTTCACCTTATAGCACTATTAGAAAAATAATGTTATTACAGAGGGTCCGGGGCAGTTGAAAGAAAGTAGAAGGACTGCTGAAATTTTCCTTTGGCATTGGAAAGGGGAGAGGAATGTCAGCTTGTTTTAGTCTAAACTTCCCAATGAGAAAAATATACATAGCTTGGACAATTTTTTTAACTTTTTGGAGTTATAAGGGAGCTATCAAGAAGTCAAAAGTTTAGCGTCAACATTTCAGAAAGCAGGGAAGCCCAGAATTGTGAGCCCAACATTCAGTACTACTTTTCTCTGAGGCACTTGCTGATTTAAAAAGCAGCAGCTGAGAAGCTAAAATTCTGAGCATAAAGTAAAAGCTAAAATGATTGGCAGTCTCACAGGTCTGGGGGCAAAATTGGAGTCCAGGAGCCATCAAAAAGGAGGGGCTCTTACTTACAAATGAGACTTTAATTGGGAACTTGAAAAGCTGCCTTGTAATCTTAAGTGTGAACCAGATATAGACCCGCTGCTATAGGAGTGAAGTTCAGCTTTGAATCAGCTCAAATCCTGATTAAAGTAGCTCCTCTAGCAAAAGTCCTCCTTGGTCTTTTATCTCTAAACTATGCAATGCAAAATATCTAGTATCCATTTAAAAAACAACAACAAAGAATATCAATAAGAGTCCACTCAGGAAGCAGAAACCATACAATGCATTTCAGTAGCAATGATTTAAAATAAAGAGTTTTTCAATGGAAATTGAAGAACTGGAAGGCAGAAGGGAGGATATCAAAATGTCACAAAGGTAGCAAATATGGAAAGAGCCATCTCATTTACAACTGAACAGGAGAAAGAAGTTAGAAATATTTCAACAAATCTTAGAAGAGAGGTCCCTCAAAGATAAAAACCAAGACATTAAGAGAGGAGTTGCTTCTTTTAGTATCCTTTCTGAGCTTGGAGGAGGATTCTTATGGGACGGAGACCCAGACTTCTTAGGAGGTAATGATGCCTGGCCAGAGCTGGAGTCTCTGAGCAGTAATGTTAAGGCCGGTTCTTTGTTTGTCTGAAGAATTAGAAACTGGAACCAATTGCTGCTACTTAAACAAACACCTGCTCTGAAGTGAAGAAACTTAGCTATGATGATACTGATAGAAACAGGAAGCAAATCTGCAGGAAAAAGTCCCTTCTTCTGCCTCCAACCTTACTATCTCCCTCTAGGGTCCTGTATAGGCAGAGCCTAAAGGGAAGTCAGTGGGCAAATCAGCAATGTTTTCTGCAGATTCCCTCCTCAGAGCAGAGTAGAGGACGGTGGACTTGAGGCTGAGAAATTACAGCCCAATAACTGCTATAACAAGTGTGTAAAAAACATGATTGACAAAGAGCAAGTGAAAAAGCAGACAATAGTATAGAACCAGAGGGGATCCAGATACTGGAGCTGTCAAACACTTATTTTAAAATAACTGTGATTTTTAAATTTTAAAATTACTGCTCAAGAATTTAAATGGAAAAATGGAGAGCATTTTTGCAAATAACCGGCAACTATAAAACCAAATGAAATGGAAGCTAAAAAAGCATAATAACTGAAATTAAGAACTCAACAAAAGTTCAACTTCTGATTAGGAAGTAGAAGATTAAAGACATTTACTCTCACCAAACTGTCAAGAAATCAACAGAAAAAAAAATCGCACCTTTCTTTAGAGCCATTGAAGATCAGAGGGCAAAAAGAATCTAAAACACTGAAATCTAGAATGATGAACTCTTCCTAGGTGAGCAAGACAAAGGACATTTCCATGCTTGGGGTGAGTTACTAATGTTGTGGGGGTGCAGGAGAAAGGAAAGTCTGTACCCAACTGAACTGTTGATGAACCCACGTATTAACCCGTAGAATTTTAATCAAACACACGAAATAATACACTCTGCCGAGTAATTATCCTACAAGGGAATTTTTCTTTTTTTTTTGGTGAGTGGGTATGCAAATGTGAAGGCAAGACTAAAAAGTAGAAGTAGGGCTCTGACTCTTACCTCCAGAGTTTCAAATTCTCATAATCTCAAAGTCTTGCTGTCTTGTAGATTTACACTCTCACAATTTCACAGACTCAGAATCTCATGGTTTGGCAGTCTCACATGCCACAGTATTGCAATAATAAAGGTTCCAGGAATCAGTCTTATGGTCTCATGATCTCTAAACTTTGCAAATTCATGGTATCCAAATCTAGAAGTCTCACAGGTTCAAAAAGACTCAAGTTCTAGAAGTCTAAAACTCTAGGATTTTTACAGTTTTGAAATCTACCATACTTGAAGGCTCACAGTTTTGAGGTCTAGAAGGCTCTACTAGAGGGAGAAGTCTGAGACACATTCAAAGTATTTGAAGCCAGAGATGAAATTAGTCTTACCCAAACTGTACACAAACCTCCTTCAAATTCAACTACTTTTAAAACTGTTTATAAATTATCAGCCTATGGCAATGCAAGTTGAGAGCTGGACTGATAGCAAAAAGAGATATACTTAGAACAAATATAGACAGGATAAATAGAAAACTAATAGCAAAGTGGTAAATGTAAACACAATTATATCAATAATTATGTTACATGCAAATAGATTAAACACTTCATATAAAAGGCAGATTATCAGACCAGAGGAAAAAACAGCTACATGGGTAAAATTCTCAGACTGAACAAAAAAGCAGATATGCATAAAATATGACAGAAGTTGAAAGTGAATGAAAGAGAAAGATAAACCATGACAGTACTAAGTATAAGAAATCGGGTATATTTCAAGACAATAAGTATTACCAGAGATAAAATGGATATTTCATAAATATATAAGTGTCAACTGCTCAAGAAGGCATAACCAATCTAAATGTGTATGCACCAAGTAACAGAGCTTAAAATACGAAAAGTAAAAGTTGGAAAAACCAGTGAGAGAAACAAATTTATAATTATAAATAGATCTGTAATATATTTTCCCTTGTAATTGATAGAACAATAACTCAATGAGAATACTGAAGTTTTGAACAAAACAATCAACTAAAATGAACTAACTGACATTCATAGATCATTACACCTAACTGCTAAAGAATAAACATACTTTTCTCATACACATGAAATATTCACCAATAAAGACCATGTAAAGAGAAACAAAGGAGCCATAAAACAAGTCAAATTTTTTCAAAGAATTGAACCTTTATACTGGACATTCTTTCATCACAGAGAAATTAAATTAGAAAACAGTAACAGAAAGAACTCTAGAATATCTCCAATACTGCAACAAAGTGACACAATTATAAATGATTCATCAATGAAAGAAGGAATGAAAAAGAAAATTAGAAAACATTTTGAATTGAGTAATAAAAACACAACATATCAAAATTTGTGAGATGCATTTGAAACAGTTCTTAGAGAAAAAATATAGTTTTAATGATTTTATCAGAAAATAGGAAAGAACTACACTCAACGATCCAAACTTTGACCTTAAGGAAGGAGAACAAAGATAAACTTAAATAAATGAAAGCAAATACATTTTAGAGCAGAAATCAGTGAGATGAAAGGGAGACAAATACCAGATAAAATTAAAAAGCCAAGTTTTTTTTTTTAAGGATGAATAAAATTGATACCCTGTAGCTACACTGATCAACAAAAATGAGAAAACATGAGTTAGAATCAAGAATAAAAGATATAACATCACTACCCATCTTATAGCTTTTTAAAGGAAAATAAGATTATATTAAGAATATTATGCCAATAAGTTTTGACAACTCAGATGGAATGAGAAAATTTATTTTTTTAAAACAACTATTGAGGTACAATGATATACCAAAAAAAGGCTGCACATAATTAATATATACAATTTGATGACTTTGAACATAGACAAACATGCGTGAAACCATCTCCACAATCAAACTAATAAACATATCCATCACCTCAAAAGTTTTCTTGTAGTTCTTTGGGTTTTTTTGGTTTGGTTTGGTTTAGTTTGTAAGAACACTTAACATGAGCTCTGCCCTTTTTACAAAAGTTTAAGTATACAATACGTTAACTACAGGCATTGCGCTGAGCAGCAGGTCTCTAGAACTTACTCATTTGCATAACTGAAACTTTATACCCATTCTGTCTTTTTGGCATATTTTGCTTAGAACTCCAGGCATTTTTTATAATGTTTTATGGCTTCTAATATATGGACAGAAATACTGAAACAGTAAACAAGTTTATTCATATTTGTTAACAATTTCCCATTTATCCCTAAGGCCAAGTACAAGTTTTGTCCCAAGAAAGCATTCATTAAAGATTTGAACTGAGTACAAAGTGTCGACATAGAAAGAAAATTAAGTTTATAGACCTGGCATAAGGAAGATAGAGGAAGAGAGCTGACATTTTTTGAGATCCCACAAAATACCTGGCACTGGGCAAAGTGGTTGTGTACATTAAGTGTTTTGGAGTTTTATGAGGATTGAATGACAACTTACTTCCCACATCTGAAGGAGGAGTATATGCAATACCAATACACTTAAGTTGTAAAGTGCTTTACAGTTGCTTCTATGCCTCTGATAGACGCCTATGCTTATTTTTCTGGTACTGCTTTCTCCCTCTAATAATGAAACAGTAACAGCATGGTGTAAATGGCATTAAAATAACCTTTTAAGACTTTCTTTCATCTGAGTACAAATCCCCATATAGACTGATGACATAATCTCTCTCTACCTCTACTACCTCCTTTAAAAACTATTACATTATAGAGTAGTCAGGAAAATTTGAGATAACATATGTAATGTGCTTTTTACAATGTCTGGCATCTAGAATATACTTAAAATGTTTCTTATTATTATTATCATTAGCATTATCATGATTATTACAAGGAAAGCAGCAAAAGACACAGTGTTATCTGTAGCAAGGCTTGTGGTCTCTCAGGATATTAGTTTCCAAATTGGTAAAGAGAGTATCTTGACTTGGAATTCTTAACACCCATATTGAGCTAAAGCTTATATATGTACCTGTTTATACACCCATGTATATATCACTGGTTATTATCTGAAATGATACAATTCACATTTTTAATTTTCATTTTCATGTATCTGATTATCTTCAGGGTGTTTTGTCAGCTTGGGCTCAACATAGTAAAACTCTAGTAAAAATGATTGTGGGGGATAAATTAGGAGTATGGAATTAGAAGATACACAACACTATATATAAAATAAATAAGTTACAAGGATTTACTGTATAGCCCTGGGAAATATATTCAATATCTTGTAATAACCTATAATGGTTAGTAATCTGAAATATATATATATATATATATATATATATATATATATATATATAACTGAATTGCTTTGCTATATACCTGAAACTAGCACAGTACTGTAAATCAACTATACTTCAATAAAAAAAAGATGCAGATAGAAGACAAATGGCTAATACCTGTATATATATATTCATCATCTGTCTGTCTGTCTATACAATCTGTGATCATTAAACAATAAAACTTTTTTCTCATAGTTTGTAATCTCAATCTCATTACAAAATAGCCACAGTACTTTCTATGTACATTAGTGTAAAATTTTACTTTTGAATCCAATAATTTCCACGGACTCTCAGTAGCTTTGTACATTAGAACTTAATCATATCTGTCATGAAATCTCCAGGACCAATGATGTTCACATGTACTGTATGTCCCCATAGCACTTACTGGAACTCCACTCCTATAAGTTACTTATGAAAGTGTATCAGAACACAAGTGTTATTAAATGAATAATATTAAATCCACTCTAATTAATAAAAATATAAATGATTAAAAGCTTCAGAATTTACTCTAAGTAATAAATTACTTGTGACCTCTTTTCCAACTGAAGATGAGAGTCCAATGATTTCAAACACCAATGCTAAGAATGATTAGTCTATGTGAAGAGAAACATGCTGGCACAAGCTTTAGAAATAAATTTCCTATATTCATGTCCTGGATTCAATACTCACTAATTACATATAACGTAACTTCTTTACTACTTCATTTTTATATATGTAACATAGGAATTGTTTAAATTTAGCTCTCATCTTAGAATGAGTGTACTAGGTCAACACAAGCAAAAAGCTCATCACAGTTTCTATACCATGGCAAATTCTGATTAAATACTAGACTTTTTATTGTTAAAATATCAGCCTCCTTAATTTGAAATAGATTGTGTGATTTATTAGGTACAAGTGGGAAAGTGAAGTATGAAAGAAGATACCAGGAAGAGAAGTTGGGAGAGTTCTGGAGGGTTCTTATTTTCACTAACAAAGTGCTGTACCTTTATCTTCTAGGCAATTCACCAATTAAAATATTTCCTAATCTTGATCTTCAAACTTCTTGTTTTGGAGCCTCATCCTTAGCCATTTCTCTTTCCCTATGTTCCCAGGCAAAGTTAGCTAAACTTGAATTCATACTCCCATTGCACTTTGTTCAAATCCCAATAGCTAAATATATTCTAATGATTTACTCACAGAGTTATTTTCTAAGGCAAATTGAGTGCTTCAAACATAAGGGTAACTCCTTAGGGCTTTTCTACCAGTTCCATAAGAATACGAATTGTGTCTGACTTGTTTATTGCTATATTCATAGTGCTTAACACAGTGCCTGGAACATAAATGGTACATAAAAACATTTGTGAATTAATAAGTAAATTTATGATTTGTGCCTAACAAATATTTGCTCCCAACAAACTTCTGTGGAACGTGTGAGGACAGAGAAAAGGGCATTAAGATAGATAGATGGTTGGATTGAGTCAAAGCTTATACTTGGGGAGAAAAATTTCTCCCCCAAATCTGTACTAAAAACTTGAAATAAGTTCCAGAGACTTCATTAAAAAAAAAAAAAAAAGCATATAACCCCTGCATTAGTTTAAATAATATTGATCAAGTGGTTGGTTCAACTTAGGTTATTATTTTATAATATAAAATCTAGAATTCTACACATTGCATTAAAATCATTTACTTATTTCTTAGCTTTGTGGAAATAAAGGATTTCTCTTTCCTTCTATCTTGGATCATGCTAAGTCAAGAAGCTTCAGAATGCTATTATACACAACTTTTAAAATAAGATGCTTTTTTAAAAAGAACTTAAAAATAACTAATTAGTAGTTATATTGTCTATGTTTGCTTTATCTTGGTCATTACATAATTTTCACTGGGATCAGGACCATATATTCTTAATATTTTGACTAGAATATTATAGATAATTGGTAAATATATGCTGGAAAAACACTACAGAAAAAAGTGAAAGCCACAGATATTTTGATTTTTGAAAACAGAACAGAGAGGATGTCTGAGGTTTGGGGAAAAAATGCACTTATTATCCCATTAAGATATACAGATAATAGGACCAGGCTAATCAGGAAAATCCAAGAATAATCATAACTGAGATTTCCACTAACCAATACAATCTGGTAGATCCAGAAAGTTGAGTGCAAGACAAATATCCAAGACAAGCAAGGCCAACTCTTCAGAAGTTCCCAGTATCCAAAAAGTCATAGAGTTAGCAAGCTAATTAATGTACATTAATTAATGTACAGCCAAGGTATTATTTCTACTTTTGTTCATACTGTCTGCTGAGTGAAAGTATCTTGGGTCAACTAGTATTCATCCATGCATCCAACCACCCATTCATTTTTTGAATAAGTTTTTGCTGAATATATACCAAGGGATAAGAACTAGGTACCAGAGACCTAGGGGATGATAATGGAGGTATATGACTGCCTTCAGGAGCTTAAAGGCTAGAAGAGAAATAAATCAATTAAATTACCAGTAACAGTAAACCATGATAGGGGCTAGGTATGGATTAAAGAAGCATGTTACTTATTTAGAGAGTATCGAAAAGGGGTTCCTAGAGGAAGCTTTAGAACTCAGTTCTAAGAGATAAGCAGGAACTTTTTAGCTTAAGAGAAAATAGTGAGAAAATGTTTCAGATAGATGGAACAGCAGTTGATGACTTCAAGAAGATGATCAACAGCTTAAAGTGAAGGCTTTCTTTTATTCAGTAGTTAAAAGAGTACCTAAGGTCACCCCAAGACCCTTACCAAATGGAAATACTGATGCAGCTGGTAGAAGGCTATTTCACCTTCCTATTATTTATGATTAACAAGAAGTCAAGGAAGTTCATCATAAGCATGAACACTGACAGCAGCACTCTATCAAGAAAGGCAAGTGAAAACATGTGAAATGATTAAATACCACTGAGTACTCAAGTCAACTGAGAACTCAAGACAATTCCAAACAAATTTTGGGCATGTAAATGGGTTCTTTTATGCAAGGAGGATTATGGAACAAAAGAATCAAGGTACATAAAATTAAGCTCCAGAATAGGTGGCATTTATTTTGGATATGCTATATAATTGAGTGTCCTGATTTTTCTAATTGTCCGAGCCGATAGACACAATGGAGACAGCACTAACTGAGGCAGCCATAAATGTACTGGCTGCCAAAGATCCCCTGACTCCCTGAGTTTGTCTGCCTCAAACACATGGATCAAGAAAAAATGCCTTATTCCAAGACATCTCACAATCCTATTGATTTCAGATGACAGCATCAGAACTCTATGAATCTACACATTCTTATTCTCAGAGGCTCATAGCTACTCTTAGCCCTATGATAAAATAATCCAGTAACCCAAGACTTCTGCTTGCCTCAGAACTCTTCTGTTATCTCTGAAGACCTTCCTTGTAAACACAAGAATTATGGTATCATGTCAGGAATTATTTTCCCAATTGGTTCAGAGTCAGCCTATGCAGCTACCCAAACATTCTTCCATGCCTAGTTTGGGCTTAAACCTTTGTCTGGAGTTTCTCTATTTTAAATGAGCCTGAACAAGGTGGTGGCAAATCCTGCAGCAGTGATAAGGACACCAGGCTCTTACATCTGGTTCTTCTCCGTGCCACACTGAGGTATTGTGATGTTTATTCCCTTCATTTCCAGCAGCTTCAGGTTAGCGCATATAAAATAAATATAATAGTACCTTGCAAGGATGTTGGAAGCTAGAAATTTAATATTTTTTATTAAAAATATTATTTTTAAGAATATTTTAAGGAGCTTAGAAAAAAGACATAAGCAGAAAATATTATTAATAATAAAAGTAGAGAGAGATGAACTGTAAATAGCACAGCTCCTTTGAGAGGGCTAGCTCAACCCCACCTCATTTAAATATATTTTTACCCTTTATTTTCAGGGCATTGAATCAAATTAATGCTCTTCTCTTTATATAACACTGAAGATATTAAAACAATTCCACTACATCTGAAGATACCAAAGGACATTAATTAGCGCTACTTGACTACATGTAAAACTAAATGCTTTAGGGTACTGTGCTCCAGACTTTTTTTTTGGTAAATGTATAATAGGGTGTTAGTCTAAGAAAAAAGACATAGTTTTGGGCTTTTTAACTTGCTTATTTGTTAAAAATTCATTTATTGTTTTAAATTCTCTGCTTCACTTGGAATCTTTTAGTCTATCTTTTCTAAGTGCCTCCCATTTATTGATTACTGGACTATTACAATTATGATATTCTCATTTTGGATTTCCCACCAGTAATCAAGGAAAGTTATAACCTGTTCAGATTCTTCACATAAGATCCTCCTAACATGTTTATTTACCTCCAGTAATAATATTCAACTACTCCCACAAGTATCATTTACCTTAGAGGTAGAGGCATTGGAAGATGTTTGTGTAGATAACTCACTTTTAGAGTCTGGTTTAAAAAAATACAAGGAAAGATCCACCCACATAGTCCATATAGGCATAAAATATGGTAAAGACAAATTTGGTTAAGAATAGTGTTCCAGATTTTCTAGGAATCTTGGCATATAATATGGAATTGACCTATTTAATCAACCATCAACTATTTTATGGGTGCCTGTTATAGGTACAGTACCGTATTGAAAATTGTCGAAATTACAATAAATCACAAGACTTTGTCCTGGAAGTACGCATGATAAAGTAGAGAAAGAAACACACAAATATTTTTAAAGTTTTAAGAAAACAAAACAAAATAAAAATCAAGAGACAAAAGCCCACATTGCTTGTTCAAAGCAGAAAACTGGAAAAGAAATTTCTTCCAATTCTGATCTCTGTGATTAAGAATGAACAAGTGGTATAGAAAATGCATATTTCTGAGCTTTTAATTTTTCTGGTGTTGTGTTTCCTTAGGCATCCTTTTCTGTAATTGTACAAAATTTATATTTAATTACCACGTATATGCTAACAATTACTAAATATATATATTTTAACCTATATATCAGTCTTAACACCTAGCTTCATCTCTTACCCAGTTGCATAATGCCAGGATAAAATGGGTGCATTTGGTGAATAAATTATCTGTTACATAAATGAGTTAGCTGCTACTTCCGTCATAATTTTGCTGAACAAGAAAGAACAAGCTGGTGATTCAGAGGTAGGTATGATATTTTGAGAAAGTACCTTAAAAAGGCAGGAAAGAAACTAAACAAGGAGACAGATCTATGTTTCAACATTTGGTAAAAGCAGATTTCAACATATTCAAGAGAAAGTAAAATAGTAATCTATAGACAGACACCATTAAAGGAAAGGATTCTGTTGAATCCACAACCACTCTCCTCCTCTAGAGGAGACCCTCCAACACTAGCAGCCATGTGGCTGACAGGGTCCCTGTGCTCCAGCTAAGTGTCAGGCCTGAGCCTCGGAGGTGGGAGAGCTGAGTTCAGAACACTGGACCACCAGAGACGTCCCGGCCCAAAGTAATATCAATCAGTGAGAGATCTCCCAGAGATCTCTGTCTCAATGCTAACACCCGGCTCCACTCAACGACCAGCAAGCTCCAGTGCTGGACACCTCATACCAAAAAACTAGCAAGACAGGAACACAACCCCACCCATTAGCAGACAGGCTGCCTAAAATCATAATAAGTTCAAAGACACCCAAAAACACACCACTGGACTCAGTCCTGCCCACCAGAAAGATAACATCCAGCCTCATTCACCAGAACACAGGCACCCGTCCCCTCCACCAGGAAGCCTACACAACCCACTGAACCAACCTTACCCACTGGGGGCAGACAAGAAAAACAACACGAACTACGAACTTGCAGCCTGTGTAAAGGAGACCCCAAACACAGTAAATTAAGCAAAATGAGAAGACAGAGAAACACACAGCAGATGAAGGAGCAAGGTAAAAACCCACTAGATGAAACAAATGAAGAGGAAATAGGCAGTCTACCTGAAAAAGAATTCAGAATAATTATAGTAAAGATGATCCAAAATCTTGGAAATAGAATTGAGAAAATACAAGAAATGTTGAACAAGGACCTAGAAGAACTAAAGAGCAAACAAACAATGATGAACAACACAATAAATGAAATTAAAAATTCTCTAGAAGGAATCAATAGCAGAATAACCGAGGCAGAAGAACGGATAAGTGACCTGGAAGATAAAAGAGTGGAAATAACTACCACAGAGCAGAATAAAGAAAAAAGAATGAAAAGAATTGAGGACAGTCTCAGAGATATCTGGGACAACATTAAATGCAACAACATTCGAATTATAGGGGTCCCAGAAGAAGAAGAGAAAAAGAAAGGGACTGAGAAAATATTTGAAGAGACTATAGTTGAAAACTTCCCTAATATGGGAAAGGAAATAGTCAGTCAAGTCCAGGAAGTGCAGAGAGTCCCTTACAGGATAAATCCAAGGAGAAACACTCCAAGACACATATTAATCAAACTATCACAGATTAAATACAAAGAAAAAATATTAAAAGTAGCAAGGGAGAAGCAACAAATAACATACAAGGGGATTCCGATAAGGTTAACAGCTGATCTTTCAGCAGAAACTCTGCAAGCCAGAAGGGAGTGGCAGGACATATTTAAAGTGATGAATGGGAAAAACCTACAACCAAGATTACTCTAACCAGCAAGGATCTCATTCAGATTCAACGGAGAAATTAAAACCTTTACAGACAAGCAAAAGCTCAGAGAATTCAGCATCACCAAACCAGCTCTACAACAAATGCTAAAGGATCTTCTCTAGGCAGGAAACACAGGAGAAGGAAAAGACCTACAATAACAAACCCAAAACAATTAAGAAGATGGTAGTAGGGAGACACATATGGATAATTACCTTAAATGTAAATGGATTAAATGCTCAAACCAAAAGACATAGACTGGCTGAATGGATACAAAAACAAGACTGGCTGAATGGATACAAAAACAAGACCCATATAAATGCTGTCTACAAGAGACCCACATCAGACCTAGGGACACATACAGACCGAAAGTGAGGGGATGGAAAAAGACAGACAATGCAAATGGAAATCAAAAGAAAGTTGGAGTAGCAATTCTCATATCTGACAAAATAGACTTTAAAATAAAGACCATTACAAGAGACAAAGAAGGACACTACAGAATGATCAAAGGATCAATCCAAGAAGAAGATATAACAATTGTAAATATTTATGCACCTAACATAGGAGCACTTCAGTACATAAGGCAAGTGCTAACAGCCATAAAAGGGGAAATTGACAGTAACACAATAATAGTAGGTAACTTTAACACCCCACTTTCACCAATGGACAGGTCAACCAAAATGAAAATAAATAAGGAAACACAAGCTTTAAATGACACATTAAACAAGATGGACTTAATTGATATTTATAGGACATTCCATTCAAAAACAACAGAATACACTTTCTTCTCAAGTGTTCATGGAACATTCTCCAGGATAGATCATACCTTGGATCACAAATCAAGCCTTGGTAAATATAAGAAAATTGAAATCTTATCAAGTATCTTTTCTGACAACAACACTTTGAGACTAGATATCAGTTACAGGAAAAAATCTGTAAAAAATACAAACACATGGAGACTAAACAATATGCTACTAAATAACCAAGAGATCACTGAAGAAATCAAAGAGAAAATCAAAAAATACCTAGAAACAAATGACAATGAAAACATGACAACCCAAAAACGATGGGATGCAGCAAAAGCAGCTCTAAGAGGGAAGTTTATAGCAATACAATCCTACCTCAAGAAACAAGAAAAATCTCAAATAAACAATCTAACCTTACACCTAAAGCAATCAGAAAAGGAAGAACAACAACAACAACACAAACCCCAAAGTTAGCAGAAGGAAAGAAATCATAAATATCAGAGCAGAAATAAATGAAAAAGAAATGAAGGAAACGATAGCAAAGATCAATAAAACTAAAAGCTGGTTCTTTGAGAAGATAAACAAAATTGATAATCCATTAGCTAGACTCATCAAGGAAAAAAGGGAGAAGACTCAAATCAACAGAATTAGAAATGAAAAAGGAGAAGTAACAACTGACACTGCAGAAATACAAAGGATCATGAGAGATTACTACAAGCAACTATATGCCAATAAAATGGACAACCTGAAAGAAATGGACAAATTCTTAGAAAGCACAACCTTCTGAGACTGAATGAGGAAGAAATAGAAAATATAAACAGACCAATCACAACCACTGAAATTGAAACTGTGATTAAAATCTTCCAACAAACAAAAGCCCAGTAGCAGATGGCTCCACAGGCAAATTCTATCACACATTTAGAGAAGAGCTAGCACCTATCCTTCTCAAACTCTTCCAAAATATAGCAGAGGGAGGAACACACCCAAACTCATTCTATGAGGCCACCATCACCATGATACCAAAACCAGACAAAGATGTCACAAAAAAAGAAAATTACAGGCCAATATCACTGATGAAAATAGATGCAAAAATCCTCAACAAAATACTAGCAAACAGAATCCAGCAGCACATTAAAAGGACATTACACCATGATCAAATGCGGTTTATCCCAGGAATGCAAGGATTCTTCAATATACGTAAATCAATCAATGAGATGCACCATATTAACAAATTGAAGGATAAGAACAATATGATAATCTAAACAGATGCAGAAAAAGCTTTAGACAAAATTCAACACCCATCTATGATAAAAACTCTCCAGAAAGTAGACATAGAGGGAACTTACCTCAACATAATAAAGGCCATATATGACAAATGCAAATCCAACATCATTCTCGATGGTGAAAAACTAAAACCGTTTCCACTAAGATCAGGAACAAGACAAGGTTGCCCACTCTCACTACTATCATTCAACATAGTTTTGGAAGTTTTAGCCATAGCAATCAGAGAAGAAAAAGAAATAAAAGGAATCCAAACTGGAAAAGAAGTAAAGCTGTCACTGTTTGCAGATGACATGTTACTATACACAGAGAATCCTAAAGATGCCACCAGAAAACTTCTAGAGTTAATCAATAAATTTGGTAAAGTAGGAAGATACACAATTAATGCACAGAAATCTCTTGCATTCCTATACACTAATGATGAAAAATCTGAAAGAGAAATTAAGGAAAGACTCCCATTTACCATTGCAACAAAAAGAATAAAATACCTAGGAATAAACCTACCTAAGGAGACAAACGACCTGTACGCAGAAAACTATAAGACACTGATGAAAGAAATTAAGGATGATACAAACAGATGGAGAGATATACCATGTTCTTGGATTGGAAGAATCAACATTGTGAAAATGACTCTACTACCCAAAGCAATCTACAGATTCAATGCAATCCCTATCAAACTACCACTGGCATTTTCCACAGAACTAGAACAAAACATTTCACAATTTGTATGGAAACACAAAGGAACCCGAATAGCCAAAGCAATCTTGAGAAAGAAAAACGGAGCTGGAGAAATCAGGCTCCCTGACTTCAGACTATACTACAAAGCTACAGTAATCAAGACAGTGTGGTACTGGCACAAAAACAGAAATATAGATCAGTGGAACAGGATAGAAAGCCCAGAGATAAACCCACGCACATATGGGCACCTTATCTTTGATAAAGGAGGCAAAAGTATACAATGAAGAAAAGACAGCCTCTTCAATAAGTGGTGCTGGGAAAAGTGGACAGCTACATGTAAAAGAATGAAATTAGAACACTCCCTAGCACCATACACAAAAATAAACTCAAAATGGATTAAACACCTAAATGTAAGGCCAGACACCATAAAACTCTTAGAGGATAACCTAGGCAGAACACTCTATGACATAAATCACAGCAAGATCTTTTTTGACCCACCTGCTAGAGAAATGGAAATAGAAACAAAAATAAACAAATGGGACCTAATGAAACTTAAAAGCTTTTGCACAGCAAAGGAAACCATAAATAAGACAAAAAGGCAACCCTCAGAATGGGAGAAAATATTTGCAAATGAAGTAACTGACAAAGGATTAATCTGCAAAATATACAAGCAGCTTATGCAGCTCAATATCCAACAAACAAATAACCCAATCCAAAAATGGGTAGAAGACCTAAATAGACATTTCTCCAAAGAAGATATACAGATTGCCAACAAACACATAAAAGGATGCTCAACATCACTAATCATCAGAGAAATGCAAATCAAAACTACAATGAGGTATCACCTCACACCGGTCACAATGGCCATCTCCAAAAAATCTACAAACAATAAATGCTGGAGAGGGTGTGGAGAAAAGGGAACCCTCTTGCACTGTTGGTGGGAATGTAAATTGATACAGTCACTATGGAGAACAGTATGGAGTTTCCTTATAAAACTAAAAATAGAACTACCATATGACCCAGCAATCCCACTACTGGGCATATACCCTGAGAAAACCATAATTCAAAAAGAGTCATGTACCATTATGTTCATTGTAGCACTATTTACAATCGCCAGGACATGGAACCAATCTAAGTGTCCATCGACAGATGAATGGTTAAAGAAGATGTGGCACATATATACAATGGAATATTACTCAACCATAAAAAGAAATGAGATTGAGTTATTTGTAGTGAGGTGGATGGACCTAGAGTCTGTCATACAGAGTGAAGTAAGTTAGAAAGAGAAAAACAAATACCGTATACTAACATATATATATGGAATCTAAAAGAAAAAAAAACGTTTCTGAAGAACCTAGGGGCAGGACAGGAATAAAGACGCAGACGTAGAGAATGGACTTGAGGATACGGGGAGGGGGAACGGTAAGCTGGGATGAAGTGAGTGAGTGGCATGGACATATATACACTACCAAATGTAAAATAGCTACCTAGTGGAAGCAACCACATAGCACAGGGAGACCAGCTTGGTTGTCTGTGATCACCTAGAGGGGTGGGATAGGGAGGGTGTGAGGGAGTCGCAAGAGGGAGGGGATATGGGGATATATGTATACGTATAGCTGAATCACTTTGTTATATAGCAGAAACTAACACAACAATGTAAAGCAATTATACTCCAGTAAAGATGGAGTATAAAAAAAGGGGGGAGGGGGAGGGGGAGGGAGGACTGACTAAACTGAGATATTTAATAGCTATTGTAAAATATATGTGCTATTTTCCTTGTAGTAAAAAAAAAAAAAAAATTGCCAGGCTAATATTGAAACCTCGCAGATGTAGACTGCACCTGTTTAAGCGCTTTAAAACATGATCCTAATGGTGGAAACAAGCATCCTTGAGGAGACAGAAGAAAAGAGGGAGAGGTCCAGAGAAGCGCAGTCCTGTTCACAAATGTAGAGCAAGCAGAGAGGATCAAAGAGAAGATGCAAGAGAAATGACATTTGAGTAGCTAAGGGACAGACTACGGGACTGGTCAACAAAAGGAAGGTCCAGTTCCTGGTGAATGGACACCACGGCTTTGGCTAATTTTTCCTCATTCTTGTTTCTCAGCTTACTTGTTACCTCTCTGGAAAGCCTGAGTTATTTGCTTCTTCAGTCAGAAGCTTGACTTTGTACTCTTAGAAATTATCAGTAGAATGTAGTAGTTAAGGGGGTGGCCGTGATACCCGATAATCCTCAGTTTTATTCTCAACATCATCATTTACAGTTAACTGCGACTTTGGCTAAAATAAAATTGCTGTGCCTCAGTTTGTTTACCTGTAAAATGAGGTTAATAGTACTATAACTTTAGTTCAAAGTAAGGGCTAAACAAGGTAACACAATGAGCACAAATTTAACCCTTAGGAAAATGTCCGATAATTAATCATTGCTCAAGAAATACCTACCACTGTTATGACTAGTCTTATAACTCATTTTCTTGTTCATATTCCTCACTAGATAGTAAGCTGATGAAGGCATCAGTTTAGATGTTCACTATTGCAGGGCTGCTGAAAACTTAGCATGCATACAAATCCCTTGAGGATATTGTTAAGCGTAGATTCTGTTTCAGTAGAGGTAAGGTGGGATCTAAGCTTCTGTATTTCTAATAAGCTCTCAGGTGATGAACTGTCCATCTAGTTAGATTAATAACACAGTAAAAACCAGAAGTACTTGGCAGCTAGGAATCCAGGTCCTGGAAGATTTGGCCAGCACCACAATTCTCTACTCTCTTTCACTTTGGTTCCGTGAAATAACTTTAACTCTATTTGAAGATTCACTTCCTATTTCCATGCCTGAAATGAGTCCCATAGATACGTAAAGTCAGTGCCACTGGGAAAATAGAATATTGAATTTGTTTCTTGGTATGGTGGGTTTCCCAGACTCCTATTCCAGCATCTACTTAGTTCATCAGGCTGCCAGAGATGTAGGGAGAGACTGAATTTACTCTATGAGGTGTAGCCAGCCTGATCTTTCTCACTTCTGCTTCAGAGAATAAATGGAAAACTGAGGAGTGGCTGAAAAGCTGTTTCTCTATCAGGGAAGCAGGCACACCTGCTGGTCATACATGGACCTTTATATGGGTCATGAAAACCATCTAGTCTGAGGGTTCAAGGAACATCACTTGGCCTACAGGCCATATTTTTCCAGGTTCTTATTTGATGGCTTGAGAGTATACTTTTCTTTCGATGTTTGCTTTATGGGGCTAGGCAATACTGACTCTGTAATGATCAGGTGTGCACAGTAACTTGTACAGATAGATAAACATGTCTGGTTGATTGCAATGGCAATATACTGTGCAGGAACAAGGGCAACCATGGCTGCCTTTGCAAAAGTCCTTCTGGAGGGCTTCCTTGATTACTAACTATAATCTTTAGCATCTTCTTTCTCTAAATTCATATTACTAAAATAGTCAAAATAATTAAAATTTGGCATTTGACTACCATTTTTAATTTCTCACTGCTTTCTACTGTTTTCATTTTGTTGAAACCTGGTTTCCATGACTGTACTGTAACTCCTTTGAGTGAATAAAAGAGCTCTTGCCTGTCTTACCATCTATTAATGCACTCAGCACAGTGCTGGACACCCAAGGCATTCAGTGAAGAGCTGCTGGAATTTGGAAATGAGTTATAACCTTCCTTCTGGAAATTAACAGCAGCTACTTGATAAAGCAACTGAGACTGGAATCTCCAAACATTTTCTATCTTTAAGTTAAAATTAGAGCCTTTAGAGTGTATGGTACAAATACTGAATTGGGCCAGCCTCCAAGGGAGCTTTTCCATTTAGGAAAATCCAGTTGCCTAAGGCTTCTTTCTCTAGGAATTTAAGACTCTTTCTTAACATATATGACAGATGATGATAAAGGAATTCTGTGGCTTTGAAAATGCCGTCTGAGAATTAAATAAAACATACTGGGTAAATTGCATGCTGCTTTTGTGTTTGCACGTGAGAAGGGGGAGAGAGAGAGACTCAGAGAGAAAGATAGAGACAGAAGGTAACAGAGGAGTTCACATGTGTGGACACTTCTTATACACACACACACAGACATATAATATATAAAATAATTATATATTTACATATGCATTATATATATAATATATATAACTTTTTCTTCAAGTCCAAAGGGACAGTATGTAAATGTATTGGTATGATTAATAGGTTAATTGATAGGAAGATTAACTCTGTACTTAGAGTACCAGTAAAACAGGAATATGAAATAAATGAGGAAAAGATGGAAACAATATGATATTTAATATTTTTAAGCATCAAAATTGTCCTGGAGAAGCTTAGGTCTACATTGGCCTTCTTTCGTCTTATTTTATGGTTTAGTTTTATTTTTGTTTTGAATTACTTATGTCCTTATGCCTGAAGTTCTCAATAGAGTCCTGGGCAAGCTAGGAATTGTAGGTTAGCAGATGGGAGTAATGAGAGGCATAAAAACCTGTTCAGGCCATGCATAAGGATTTTGCAGCCTGGATCCAAACTTCTTAACTGATACTATCAAATGTGATATCATACAAATCATTTCACATTTTAGAGTCTTATTTTTTTATCAGCAATTAAATAACAATACCAATACTGACCTCCTATATAACAGGAAAGTTTTGAGATAAAAACAGGGTAGAAGTTGTCATAAAAATGATTTGAGAAAAAGTTTCTGTACAAACAAAAGCTCTTGGTGAGTGATGGGATGTAAGACACTAGAGAAAGAGAGGAAGTAAAAATAACTTTGTGATTTCCTACTTTAGTCATGGGAGGGGAGTAATGTCATTACACAGAACAAGACAGCAGACTCATTATAGAGAATAGAGAGGATTGTGCTGGGCTGGAGGTGACAGGGAACACCCAAGTAATATCCTGAACTCTACACAATAGGAATCTTACACATCTTCATTCCTAGAAAACAGTCAATGTTTATACACTACTTTCGTTGCATTGTAAAGCCTTCTGATGACAGAAACTATCTTATATAAAAATTTTTGGCAGTTGTCCAGGGACAAGCCCTCAAAATCTGCAATATTTGCTTGAATCTGGCTATTTCCCATCACCTCAGATGCTAGTCCATCTTTATCTTTCTTTCTTCTTGATTCACTGTCTGGGCATTATGCTTGGGCCTCTGGTTTAGACAAGAAAGCAGCCTAGTCTCCTTATCTAAAGGAGTTTCTGTCTATAGGGTCAAAAGATTTATATCAGTAAACATTGTTTACTGATATAAATAAACATTATTTTATACTTTTAAACTTTTTAGTAACAATTTTTATACTTTTTTTAGTAGCAATTTTTATACTTTTTAGTAACAAGTACTAAATGTATAGGACTATGAATTTTCCTCTAAATAAAATTTTGGCTGCTTATCATTTGGCTGCATTTTGAATCATATAATTTTGAATTTTAGTCTTGAGAGATCACATGGATCAACAACCTCATTTTTAAAGAGAAAAATCAGAAAAACACAGCCAGAAAGTGACTTGGCAAATATTACAGAGTAGTTTCCAAAGTATATATACAATTATGCTTGGTGAAAATACACCAGGAAAAAAAAATCTTCTTTAAGCTGTCTTTTGACTGTATTTTACAGGATCTAATGTGTATGTAAATCTCTGAGATTATAACCAACTTAATTTTTGCTATTTTCAAGGAAGTTCTTCCTTAACCAAATAAAAATGAAAAATCAATCAAATAAAAATGGGAAATTTCGGACTTTCCTGGTGGTGCTGTGGTTAAGAATCCGCCTGCCAATGCAGGGGACATGGGTTCGAGACCTGGTCTGGGAAGTTCCCACATGCCGCAGAGCAACTAAGCCCGTGAGCTACAACTACTGAGCTCTGCGCTGTAGAGCCCGTGAGCCACAACTCCTGAGCCCGCGAGCCACAGCTACTGAGCCTGCGCGCCTAGAGCCCATGCTCTGCAACAAGAGAAGCCACTGCAATGAGAAGTCTGTGCACCACAACGAAGAGTAGCCCCCGCTCGCTTCAACTAGAGAAAGCCCACGCACAGCAATGAAGACCCAATGCCACCAAAAATAAATAAATTAAATACAAATAAATTAAAGAATAACCCATGCAAAAAAAAAAAAAAGGAAAATTTCACCTTCATGATGTCCAAATGGATATTAATTTCGTAAATTCTAATAAAAGCCAAAATTGTTAAATTACCTGAATAATTATTCCACTTTCAAAATGATTTTGGCAGTATAGATCTAAGCCTTCCTATATTATATAAGGAAGGAAGCCTTGAACAATTTTAGTGCTTTAATTTCATTCCTTAAATATCAATTCTAAGGAGAAACTGCTGTCTAGTTATAAATTCACAGCTAGAAATTGGTACTGAAAAATCATCAGCCACTCTATGATGATTCATTCCATTTTTGTTATATAATCATTATCACTATTATTGGCATGGTATTCAGGGTTCTCCCTTTGCAAAGCTTCAAGAAACCCAAAGAGACTAACTATGCAGAGTTTATATGCCCTTTACAAAGTCTACATTAGGTGTCTCATTTGGAAACTATGAACCAGATAAACAAAGTACAGGTTTAATTTTCTTTCATTAGATTGTGAAGAGACCAACATGAATTAATTAGTGTTAACTACAACACGCTTCACTAACATCCTGCCAACACAAAGATTTCCTACAGTGCCAAGATGAGAGACACGTTCAGGACGATAGGAGAGAAATGTAAGTGGGTTGGTGCAATCATTATCACATTTATTGCTGCAAAGAGTTCTAATTGATAGGGGATTTTGCATTTGGGGGGTAATAAGCTCTCTTAAGATCTGGGGCTAGACATTTAATTTAGTTTTGATGGCATCATTTTATGTTAAATGGCTTAAAATTAATTAAGGCATATTTACTGTGATTATTCATACAGACAACAACATCTTAAAATGACAATTAGGAACTTTTAAAGGTAACCCAGCCACACAGTCCCTCATTGGGTTGAAGTGACCATGAATTGAAAAGAAGCCTCGGATACAGTAAGTGGACATTTATGTGGTGAGGGAGAGGCTCTGTCCACATCAGAGATATGGCGTTGCCTTCAGGTTGTGGTTCTGGTCATTTAAACTTGAGCACCTCTTGTTATTAAAACACCTGTTGTACAAATGATGACTTTTCTCAACACTTTGAAGGTTGCTCTCACTCTATGTATTACAACATAAATCACAGTAATGTTAGCAAATTAGTGGTAACGTTTTGTCCTCCAGGTTTCCTACAGAGCAAAATACACATACAAATGGAACAAAGGCACAATGCAAACTAGCTGCAGTGCTAAACAATGTGTACTTATGGTACACACATAAAAAATTACACACTGCAGTGATTTCTAATGATTATCCTGTGCCTCATAACTATACCCACAAAGTAATGTAATTCAGCTCTAACTCCTGGCAAGTGTTCTCTGCTATACTTCTAGGTGTCACTCAAAGGTTGCAGTAACTTAAATGGCAAAGAGAATTTAAGCACCCCTCCACACACACATTCCATACACATATACTATACACACAAAGCCTTTAAATATTTCCTGATTGTTTCAGTATTTGTCTAACACATACCTAACCCTTCAGAAAACAAGGGAGATCTCCATGGCTTGGAAATGATAGGAGGGTTGGAGGTGACGTCCACATTTTAATGAGACAGTGAACAGAAAGAAATCTCCATATGGAGGAGTAACAGATAATAAGATCAGATGGGTGGGGTTCCGACCTTGAGTTACTTTGGTGGCTGATAGGAAGGCACCAATGCATGAGGAATAATATGCATACTGTGATATTATAAAAATATTTTGTCTAGTGTCTCATTCAGAGCACAGTCACTTTCTGGAAGAAATGAAGCTAAAAGCAAGCCATTGCCAAGACAGACTCGGCCTTCCAAGCACTGGTATATCCTAAGGTAAAATCTCCAAGAATTTTTCATCTAGGCTTCAGAGTAAATTTCTAAACCTGATTTCCCTGAAGGAGGATGACATGGAGCTCTCCAAACTTCTGCAAAATAAAGATATTTTTATGAAGAACTAATTGCAGATTAATATGGTTTGTACATCACTAGAGAAAGAATTTGAAAAGATCTGGATTGGTGCTGCTTGGAAAATGGTAGGGGGCTTGCACCATCACATGATACCACCACCACTGCCTTCACTTTACAAGCCAAATATCAACATTGCAATTCTCAAAATTCTGTCATTTGGGTGATGGCCAATTTTGTGAAACCATTTACACCCATGGATGCTAATAATAAAATGAGTCTTTAGTACTAAGATCCTAAAAATTCTAAAAGATGAGATGACTGCCCCATGAGAAAAGAACTTTATCTTCACGACTGTGTACATTATAGAACATTTTACAAAATGGGAAAATATTTTTCTCCTTTAAAATTATGAAAATAATAAATATTTACAGATTTTAAATTCAGGGCAAAGTTAAAATATGTTTAAAAATAAATTTTGACGATACTTGTTCACTTTGTGTGCCAAAATTTTACTTATTTTTACTTTATTGGTTGGAGTAGTGGTTGTTGCTCTTTGCTTGCTTTTCTCCCCCAGGAAACAGGCAATATTAGGCAAGTATCAATATTAGGCAAGTATCTTACCTCTGTCACTTAAAACTTTGACAAATTTCAAAATTTTATGTTGTTTCAGGATGCTCTTCTTCCTCAACTGATCATATGTTAGAAAAATATATTTACTGCTTTTCTTTTTAATAAATGAATGTTTATATTCCTTACTATGTTTATAGAACTGATGATGGAAGACGTTATGATTTTCAAAAGTGAATTAATTGGCTATTTACCTATGGAACTACCCTTTTTTGTTGTTGTTGTTCCCCACAGATACCCTCTCCTTGCATGGTTAGTTCTTAGTGGAAATGATATGTATTTCTGCTAGTCTTGTAACTAGCTCCTTAACCAGATGAATCATTGTTAGAATTAGTACCCCCATGTGATTTGTAAGCATATTTCATATCCTAGTCTTAAGATAGAAACTGACTTCCTCATGCAAAGTAAGTATCTGTTAGAATCAACTCATTTTCATTACCCATAAATAGCCTTATTAAAGGCGGAAGAGGGTTTTCCTATCCTCTGTGTGTGCAAATTATAAGCTGACAGAGTCAGGAAATGGATATGAATTCCCAGAATTGCCATGTGGAGGGCAGAGAGAGGACACAGTTTCCATGGCTGATGCTGGCCCCTTCGTTCTGGCTGTGCCCTTCCTTTGGCTGTTTGTGGTCACAAAGGGTCAGGAGCTGAAGTTCACTTCTGAGTGTAATGTCTGTGCCTCTTTTACCACTGTTCATTCACCATGACAAACGGGACCCAGTCAGACTCACTGTATTATGAACCCATTCCTCATGGTTTTCATCACTTTGTTCTTTGACCGGAAGTATAACTCTGAATATATATCTGTCAGCATACACTTCTACAGAGATGCTACAAATTTAACCCTAAATTAGGTACATGCTAGAAATAGAATTATGAGATAAATTAACTAAATGCATTCTATGATGTTAAATCCTAATTTTCCCCCTTTCAGAAGAATCGTTGACTTGTCAGTCTGTAAGCAGTGTGTCTACGTCCCAAACCTCATGCCGCTCAGATTGCTCTAGGTTTCTTCAACTACAAATCCTTAGTCCATAAGCCACGAATTTATACATGTCCTTCCCTTCTGTGTGTGCACCGTCTTTCTTTCTGTATTAGAAGCTCTTCTAGGACATGGATTCTATCCTAATTGACTGCCATATGCCTTCTGATGCCCTAATCCTTCTTAACCCTCCCTGTCTTTCTCCCCCCACTTCACCTTATGAAAGATGTCTTTTTAAATTCATCCATTCTATAAGCATTAATAGATCTCCTCATTTATTTTGTTTTCTAATTACAGTATTTGAAGTGTTTATTTGCTTATATAAATGAGAATATAGAGGTATGGAATAATCTCATCTATGGCTGCATACAGGGTATTGAAGAAAAAGCTCAAATGGCCTTCCCTCTCTCTCTCCCTCTCTCAACTCCTGTGATTGTAGGTTCCATTTCTTTTGGAGTATTGGCCTCAGTGTCTTCTTAAAGATGATTTTCTCCATTCAGAAGGGGTAGATAGCCATCAGATGTTCAGCTTGGATGTCCTTAGAGCTTTGGACTCTAAAAGAGGAGAACATCTTTCCCAAAGCTCTCTCATAACAGTCTCGGGGCGGGGGGGCTACTGATTAACCTTGCCTGGGCTTATATCCATCACTAGATTTAAAGGGGCCTAGATCAGACACACCAGAATCATATAAAATGATATCTATGTGATATCTGAAAGAAAGGGTTCTATTCTAGGCAACACACTATACAAATGGACAAGTCATTATATTAGACATTGGGCATACAGAGGTGAAAGACATGCCTATAAGGAACTTGTAGCTAGTGAAGGAAGCAGACACAAGACAATTCTAGTTTGATGTGATAATTACTGAATATCCTTCTGCTCAGGGTGTTCTTGGAGCACAGACAAAGGCCAATCAGAGGAGTGTTACCTAAATGATTCCTGGAGGAGCTAAATCTTGCAGGATGCTTAGGGGTTGGCAAATGAAGAAGACTGATGTGTATGTTGCAAATAATTGTACAAGCATGAGGACAACGTTAGACAAGAGAGCCTGCTGCAGTCTACGATCTGTAAGTAGTTCTGGTGACAAAGAGGAAGGTGCATGAGAGGGAGGACAGAGAAACTTGAGGATGGGTAGGTACAAAGGCTAGATCCTCAAGACTAAAATTTAAGACCATAAAAATAGCCTGTTATAGGAAAACATTAAAAGCTATAACATAATCATATTTCTATATTAATAAATATAAATCTAGGAACAGTAGGAAGAATGAATGTGGTGGTAGGGGAATGGAGGGCATGGAGAATTGTCAAAAGGCATCTGCACTGACCTCAGTGAAAGTCTAAAGGTAGGAGGAGCAGCAGTGGGGAGGGGACCTGAACTGAAGAGCTTTGGAGGAGCTCAAAGGGACAAAACTGAGTGACAAACTGGATAGGTTGATAGAATACCTAAATTGATTTCAAGTTTTCTGATCTGGATGAATAGAGGAATGACAGATTAGAATCAAGATATAGAAGGCTGGGGAAGGAATATTAATCCATTATTTATTGTAAGTCTACTCCACAAACCAGCTGGTCTTCCAGCATTACAGAATTTCAAGGATTATTTGCTGAAGGTAGTTGATATCTCATTTTTTCCTTAATCTTCTGATTATTATGAAATTCAATATTATGACCCTCAAAAATCTCAGTTTCACTAGACCTAATCTAAAACTAAGACCTAAGCTAAAAGTAAGGTTAGGTCCAAAAAAATCAGTGCCACCTAAAATGGTGTGATCCGTTAAGTGGTCTGATTTTAATCCTGGGTCTGATGGAGAGGTTTGATTGAGAGATCCTGACAAAAAAGTTCCTGCAGACAAGACAGAAGCAAACTTGAGGCGCTGGCAGGAGAGACCATGCAGTTTAAGTTGGCTCACAGCCAAAGATACAGACCGGCACCATTGATTTACGGAAGAAATTAGAAAAATGTGAAACAATCCACCTTTAAATTATGGATTCACTTGTTAATTCACTTGACCACCTTTAATGTACATTTCTCTTTGCTTTCTTTGAAAATGCTTCTTTCTATCTCAAAACTTCTCATCTCAAAGTTTTGGGTTTCTCAATGAAAAGTGAAAGACGTGAACTTCTAATTTTCTAAGTTTCTCAATGAAAAGTGAAAGACGTGAACTTCTAATTTTCTTTAAGAAATAAACATGCTTGAAATAAATAATGCCAAGAGTTTGTTAAACTTTTCTTTCTCTCATTATCCCTGCCTCTCCTGTACTTCTCTCTCTCTCAATCCCTCTCTCATTCTTCTAGATCAAGATATTGGCTTTCCTTACAGAATAAACAAACTGAAATCCTCATATTCTGACATCTTTCCTTGATATTCTACAGAAAAAAACAGGCTGTATATCATGGAGCTGAGCTACCTCCAGGTAAGCAAGAAGAAAAGGAAAGATTTATAAGATAATAGATCACTGTCACTGATGTCTGCCCAGGAATCACACAGTTCACAGAAAGTACCATGTGAGCTAAGGCTGCACAGATAAGGCTAATCTTCAGATGACATTCTCAGAGTGAAAACTAAGACCCCTAAGGCAAACCAGCATCCTCAGCACCCATGGTCTAAATAAAGTCTTCCTCTAGACTTTTGACTCTCTGGTCCGGATTCTGACCTTGCTACTTCATTTATACTTAGCTCTTCTTGGGGTATCCACATGCTAGGTTCCTCAACCTTCCTCCCATTGATTATGTCAACTGGTTCCTTTCTTCTCACCATATTCTTTGGTCAAGACCAGGCTCAATGTTCACCCCCTTCAAGCAATGATCTCCAATCCATTCCATCCTATAAAAAAAAAAACTTCTCCAGTCAAATATACTTTGAGATTTTATATGTAAAGCCACATCTTTCTATGTACAGCTATTTGTCTACTGTTCTGCCTTAAAATTCTAGTTCATTAAACTAAACACTTGCATACGCATACAAGCTCTATGTTGATTACAGATACATGTAAATGATATATACTCCCAGATCTCAAGGAATTCTGAATAAACTGACAATGTCTATCCAGCAGGAGAAGTTCTAGCTGGAGGTATTTAGAGGATGCTATGAGGACACAGAAGAGATGCATGGGTTTCAGACTGGGGAGGCAAGAGAGGCTTTCCTGGAGGACATGGGACCTCAGCTAAGTCTGTGAGCAACATGAAGACTTACCTGCTTGGGAGATATGGTGGGACTTCCCAGAAGACTTGAAACAGTCTGAGGTATTAAAGACATTTTAAGCAGGTTAGTATGGTTGTGCAGGAAATGCATGCAATCAGTGGTGGGAAACAGGCCAGAGAAAATCTCAAATAGAAGGTCTCAAATTTTGATATACATCAAAATCACCTAGGGAACTTACAAAGGAAGAGATTTCTGGCCAGATCCAGGAAACCTGATTCAGTGAGGCCCAGTAATCTACACGTTTAATAAACTCTTTTTACAAAGCATGAAGAGCAAATGCTAAGCAAAGACATTTGAAAGGGACCTTGAAAGATCCAGGGAGCCATTGAAGGGTCTTAAGTAGAAGAAGGACAAGGTCCACTTGTTGAGAAGAAGTTGCCTGTTTGGGGGCTGTTTAGAAGGCAGTTTCAGTAATACACTTGTTACATTTATACACACAAGGATTATATTATATTGTTTTCTTTTAATCCCCCAGAGCAGTGTTTCTAAAATACATCATACCATGATGATCTGTCATACTGAAAAGTAAAAATTCCTGGGCTTCCTCCCTTACATACTAGATCAGAATCCCTAGAGTGGGACCCAGTAATCTATAGTTTAACAAGTTTCTCAAGTGAGTCTTATGTGCCACAAACAGCAAAGTATCTCCAGAACATCTCAGAGTAAACTGGGTCTGTACCTTTCAGACCAAACCTTTGGGTTGCCACGATGGGTTCTAATCTGAATGCATTCCAGCATCTCAAACACAGAATTCATAATATGCGGCATCAGCCCTAAAGCAATATTTTGTCAGAACAGGGGTTTCTGGTATTTCCAAGAAGCACTTCTTATCTCCACAGCAGTTAAAAAACAAAACAAAACAAAAGGTCCTCATGCAAGCTTTTTAGGCTCACACTGAAGGAACTGCAGCTTCTAAAAGTCACGTGGAAATAACCACGTATTAAGATGTATCTTTGAAAAAAAGCTGCCAATACTTCTGCGAAGCTTAAGGAGCTCTTCCTTAAAAGAAATCAGGTAATTCGTCCTGAATTAAAGTTAAGCACTTGGCTTAGTTCTCTTTCATTTTTCTTCTCGTAAATCTCCAACTAAATTAATTAAGCTGGTGTTTAAAGCTGGCAGCCAACCTGACACAGGAAGCCATGTGGCAAGCTGGGCGTCAGTGGTGAAATTAGAACAAAAGTTAGCATCAGCTGCTCGGGAGGAGCCGGCCTGCTTTTCTTCTGCCCCCTGCTCCACCCCTCAACATACACAGGACTAACTGCCAAGACCTTCCTTGTTGGATGCTTCATCCCTGAGTCCCACAGCTGACTTTTTTTTTCTGTTCTATGAAACTTATGACAAATGCATGAGCAATAAAAAGAAAGCTTGGCCATTTTCCACTCGGAAGCCTAACAGCATGAACAGCTGCCGCTAATCTCATCATCCAAAATCAGATTAAGGCAGGGCTTCCAGGCCAATGACAGCAGAGAGGCCTGCCCGCATCAGAAGGAGAGGTGGTCCTGAGCTGCCATTAACATCTGCTGTGATGGCTAATTTCATGTGTCAACTTCTCCTGGACTAAGGGATGCCCAGGGAGGTGGTAAAACATTTTTTCCGGGTGTGTCTGAGAGGGTGTTTCAGGAAGAGATTAGCATATGGATCAGTAGACTGAGAAAAGAAGATCCACATCACCAGCATCCGTCAATGAATTGGACGGTGGGCATCATCCAGTTCATTGAGCGGCTGAAGAGAAGAACAAGGCAGAAGAAGGACACATTTTCTCTTATTGCTTGGACTGGGACATCCATCTTTTTTCGGCCCTCAGACTTTGGCACTCCTCGTTCTTGGACCTTCAGGTTTGGACTGGGGCTTATACTACCAGCTCTCCTGCTCTCAGGTCTTTGGACTTGGACTGAATTATACTACTGTTTTTTTCTGATTCTCCAGTTCACACACGACACATCGTGGGACTTCTTGGCCTCTATAATCAAGTGAGCCAATTCTTACAATAAATCTCATATATTTCTATGTATCGATATATCCTACTGGTTCCGTTTCTCTGAAAAACCCTGACTTACACACCAGGCACTAAAGCAAAAATGCAAATGTTCATTTCTCTTCCTTCCTACCTCCTCTCTTCCTCCCCATCTTCTTTCTTTCTTTCCTTCCTTCCTCTCACCCTCTTTTTTACCCTCCTGTCCTTCCTTCCTTTGCCCCTTTCTTCCACTTCACTTAAATATTAATTGAGCACCTACCACAGGCTCGGCCCTGATCAATCAGTGGTGAACAATATAGACAAATTCCCTGTCCCCTTAGGGAGCTTGCATTCTGGTGGAGGAAACAGATCACACGCAATTAGAACAATTAATAAAGAAAATAAATATTGGGACACATCCTCTGCCACAGAGGATAAGACAGGGGCATTAGATAGGGTGGAGATGGAGAGGAGTACTTAGGAATTTAGACACGCAGCCTGAGAAGGAGCCAAGAAAGCTGGAGAAAGTGTTCCAGGAAGAAAGGCTCCTGGGATGGGGCTCCAAGAATTTGAGTGGAACTTATTTGTCTCTTGGAGACCACCATCTCTATTCTTTGTCATTCCTTTCAATAAGAAATCACATTTTCTAAGAGTTCTAAGTCGAAATTTCACAGAGCTCTGTAAGGGAATCTCTGAAATGAAGAGGTTGCTTTCAAAGTGACTCATTTATCCTCTTTTCTTGTAAGTTTAAGACACGAATAGCTTGAGTGCACAAGGATCAAGGCACCTAACAAAAAACGCCAGTGGAAAAGCACTCAGTGGGAGCAAAGCTGTTCCCCTACCTTAATTAACCTTCGTTCTAAGTTCGACAGTCAGCACACTTCCTCCTAGAGTCAGCTACCGAAAAGAGGAAGGCATCTGCAGTAATTATATGGGCTCAGTTGTTGAGTCCCTGAAATTTGTTTGACCTGAAGATTAAGGCAATTTAAAGCAAAATTTGTTTTGGTTCTGGAGCTTGGGGGTTGGGGGAGGGGGCCTCAATGCTAAACTGTGGCAACTTTGAAATACCAGCTGGGCCCTGGCGGGGCAGAGACGGGGACAAGCCTGGGCCGCTCTGATGTGTGCCTGTCTCCACAGTGCGAGGTGATGTGATTTGACATCAATTAGCTGGTGTGCAAGAAAGTCATCCCTTTCCCCAGTTAGCGGTAACCATAGCGTATCATGCACGTCTTCAAACATGACAAGCAGCTCGCAAGGCATTGCCTTTGTTGACGCTCATCAGGAATAACAGGCCGTGAGTTACGGAGAGGTGCTGAAGAAGCAGGAAATGTGATTGGCCACAAACAGCATTGGGGAGGATAAAACCTCCTGACGTTTGGACCAGGTGAAATAACCAGGCAAACTCTAAGTATTATGGCCCCAAAGCATGAACTCAGAAGGTGTCTGTAAACATCCTGGACATCTCAGGGAACTCATTGGTCCAGGAAAAGGTAAGATGTTTCCCATGTCTTGTCTAGTAGAAAAGACTGACATGTGAGCTAACTTCCAGAGAACATGGAAGTTTGTAACTTTCCAATGTTTTTAAAAACTGAGAGCATTCTCCCAGACAAACAAGAAACAGCCAAAAACTTAAGTGTGACTTTGATGGCCATCATTTCAAAATTTATAACTGTGTTTACTTATTTTAAAAATGACAATCCTCAGTGCATAAAAGGATGAACAGGCATCATAAAAAATGCTATTTCATCACACCTCTCACTGCCAGAACTGGCCTAAAACTCTGCTGCTTGATGCTTTTTGACAGCTTAGGAATTATTGGTGACTCCCATTTCCTATAAAAATCCCAAAAGTCCTCAACTCAGAATTTTATTCAACTCATACCTCCCTATGCAAACTTCTCTTTATGAAATCATGCTTTATATTTCCACAGCTCCTCTTTTTTCCATGATCAAAAGACAGACAGAGACAAAGACAAAGAAAGATCCACAGGAAATATTTTAAGGCACAAAAGACAAGTATAGAAAGATATATAGTAGATAGCCTCAACCACCAGAGGGCAGACAGCAGAAGCAAGAAAAACTACAATCCTGCAGCCTGTGGACCAAAAACCACATTCACGGAAAGATAGACAAGATGAAAAGGCAGAGGGCTATGTACCAGATGAAGGAACAAGAAAAAACCTCAGAAAAACAACTAAATGAAGTGGAGATAGGCAACCTTCCAGAAAAAGAATTCAGAATAATGATAGTGAAGATGATCCAGGACCTCGGAATAAGAATGGAGGCAAAGATTGAGAAGATGCAAGAAATGATTAACAAAGACCTGGAAGAATTAAAGAACAAACAAACAGAGATGAACAATACAGTAACGGAAATGAAGACTACACTAGAAGGAATCAATAGCAGAATAACTGAGGCAGAAGAATGGATAAGTGACCTGGAAGACAGAATGGTGGAATTCACTGCTGTGGAACACAATAAAGAAAAAAGAATGAAAAGAAATGAAGACAGCCTAAGAGACCTCTGGGACAACATTAAACGCAACAACATTCGCATTATAGGGGTCCCAGAAGGAGAAGAGAGAGAGAAAGGACCAGAGAAAATATTTGAAGAGATTATAGTCGAAAACTTCCCTAACATGGGAAAGGAAATAGCCACCCAAGTCCAGGAAGCGCAGAGAGTCCCATACAGGATAAACCCAAGGAGAAACACGCCGAGACACATAGTAATCAAAGTGGCAAAAATTAAAGACAAAGAAAAATTATTGAAAGCAGCAAGGGAAAAACGACAAATAACATACAAGGGAACTCCCATAAGGTTAACAGCTGATTTCTCAGCAGAAACTCTGCAAGCCAGAAGGGAGTGGCATGATATACTTAAAGTGATGAAAGGGAAGAACCTACAACCAAGATTACTCTACCCGGCAAGGATCTCATTTAGATTTGATGGAGAAATCAAAAGCTTTACAGACAAGCAAAAGCTACGAGAATTCAGCACCACCAAACCAGCTCTACAACAAATGCTAAAGGAACTTCTCTAAGTGGGAAACACAAGAGAAGAAAAGGACCTACAAAAACAAACCCAAAACAATTAAGAAAATGGTCATAGGAACATACAAATCGATAATTACCTTAAACGTGAATGGATTAAATGCCCCAACCAAAAGACATAGACTGGCTGAATGGATACAAAAACAAGACCCATATATATGCTGTCTACAAGAGACCCATTTCAGACCTAGGGACACATACAGACTGAAAGTGAGGGGATGGAAAAAGATATTCCATGCAAATGGAAATCAAAAGAAAGCTGGAGTAGCTATACTCATATCAGATAAAATAGACTTTAAAATAAAGAATGTTACAAGAGACAAGGAAGGACACTACATAATGATCCAGGGATCAATCCAAGAAGAAGATATAACAATTATAAATATATATGCACCCAACATAGGAGGACCTCAATACATACGGCAACTGCTAACAGCTATAAAAGAGGAAATCGACAGTAACACAATAATAGTGGGGGACTTTAACACCTCACTTACACCAATGGACAGATCATCCAAAATGAAAATAAATAAGGAAACAGAAGCTTTAAATGACACAATAGACCAGATACATGTAATTGATATATATAGGACATTCCATCCAAAAACAGCAGATTACACGTTCTTCTCAAGTGCGCACGGAACATTCTCCAGGATAGATCACATCTTGGGTCACAAATCAAGCCTCAGTAAATTTAAGAAAATTGAAATCATATCAAGCATCTTTTCTGACCACAACGCTATGAGATTAGAAATGAATTACAGGGAAAAAAACGTAAAAAAGACAAACACATGGAGGCTAAACAATACGTTACTAAATAACCAAGAGATCACTGAAGAAATCAAAGAGGAAATCAAAAAATACCTAGAGACAAATGACAATGAAAACACAACGACCCAAAACCTATGGGATGCAGCGAAAGAAGTTCTAAGAGGGAAGTTTATAGCTATACAAGCCTACCTAAAGAAACAAGAAAAATCTCAAGTAAACAATCTAACCTTACACCTAAAGAAACTAGAGAAAGAAGAACAAACAAAACCCAAAGTTAGCAGAAGGAAAGAAATCATAAAGATCAGAGCAGAAATAAATGAAATAGAAACAAAGGAAACAATAGCAAAGATCAATAAAACTAAACGTTGGTTCTTTGAGAAGATAAACAAAATTGATAAGCCATTAGCCAGACTCATCAAGAAAAAGAGGGAGAGGACTGAAATCAATAAAATCAGAAATGAAAAAGAAGTTACAACAGACACTGCAGAAATACAAAGCATCCTAAGAGACTACTACAAGCAACTTTATGCCAATAAAATAGACAACCTGGAAGAAATGGACAAATTCTTAGAAAAGTATAACCTTCCAAGACTGAACCAGAAAGAAACAGAAAATATGAAAAGACCAATCACAAGTAATGAAATTGAAACTGTGATTAAAAATCTTCCAACAAACAAAAGTCCAGGACCAGATGGCTTCACAGGCGAATTCTATCAAACATTTAGAGAAGAGCTAACACCCATCCTTCTCAAACTCTTCCAAAAAATTGCAGAGGAAGGAACACTCCCAAACTCATTCTATGAGGCCACCATCACCCTGATACCAAAACCAGACAAACACACTACAAAAAAAGAAAATTACAGACCAATATCACTGATGAATATAGATGCAAAAATCCTCAACAAAATACTAGCAAACAGAATCCAACAACACATTAAAAGGATCATACACCATGATCAAGTGGGATTTATCCCAGGGATGCAAGGATTCTTCAATATACGCAAGTCAATCAATGTGATACACCATATTAACAAATTGAAGAATAAAAACCATATGATCATCTCAATAGATGCAGAAAAAGCTTTTGACAAAATTCAACACCCATTTATGATAAAAACTCTCCAGAAAGTGGGCATAGAGGGAACCTACCTCAACATAATAAAGGCCATATATGACAAACCCACAGCAAACATCATTCTCAATGGTGAAAAACTGAAAGCATTTCCTCTAAGATCAGGAACGAGACAAGGATGTCCACTCTCACCACTATTATTCAACATAGTTCTGGAAGTCCTAGCCACGGCAATCAGAGAAGAAAAAGAAATAAAAGGAATACAAATTGGAAAAGAAGATGTAAAACTGTCACTGTTTGCGGATGACATGATACTATACACAGAGAATCCTAAAACTGCCACCAGAAAACTGCTAGAGCTAATTAATGAATATGGTAAAGTTGCAGGATACAAAATTAATGCACAGAAATCTCTTGCATTCCTATACACTAATGATGAAAAATCTGAAAGAGAAATTATGGAAACACTCCCATTTACCATTGCAACAAAAAGAATGAAATACCTAGGAATAAACCTACCTAGGGAGACAAAAGACCTGTATGCAGAAAACTATAAGACACTGATGAAAGAAATTAAAGATGATACCAACAGATGGAGAGATATACCATGTTCTTGGATTGGAAGAATCAACATTGTGAAAATGAGTATACTACCCAAAGCAATCTACAGATTCAATGCAATCCCTATCAAATTACCAATGGCATTTTTTACGGAGCTAGAACAAATCATCTTAAAATTTGTATGGAGTCACAAAAGACCCCGAATAGCCAAAGCACTCTTGAGGGAAAAAAATGGAGCTGGAGGAATCAGACTCCCTGACTTCAGACTATACTACAAAGCTACAGTAATCAAGACAATATGGTACTGGCACAAAAACAGAAACATAGATCAATGGAACAAGATAGAAAGCCCAGAGATTAACCCACGCACCTATAGTCAACTAACCTATGACAAAAGAGGCAAAGATATACAATGGAGAAAAGACAGTCTCTTCAATAAGTGGTGCTGGGAAAACTGGACAGCTACATGTAAAAGAATGAAATTAGAATACTCCCTAACACCATACACAAAAATAAACTCAAAATGGATTAGAGACCTAAATATAAGACTGGACACTATAAAACTCTTAGAGGAGAACATAGGAAGAACACTCTTTGACATAAATCACAGCAAGATCTTTTTTGATCCACCTCCTAGAGTAATGGAAATAAAAACAAAAATAAACAAATGGGACCTAATGAAACTTCAAAGCTTGTGCACAGCAAAGGAAACCATAAACAAGACGAAAAGACAACCCTCAGAATGGGAGAAAATATTTGCAAACGAATCAACGGACAAAGGATTAATCTCCAAAATATATAAACAGCTCATTCAGCTCAATATTAAAGAAACAAACACCCCAATCCAAAAATGGGCAGAAGACCTAAATAGACATTTCTCCAAAGAAGACATACAGGCAGCCACGAAGCACATGAAAAGATGCTCAACATCACTAATTATTAGAGAAATGCAAATCAAAACTACAATGAGGTATCACCTCACTCCTGTTAGAATGGGCATCATCAGAAAATCTACAAACAACAAATGCTGGAGAGGGTGTGGAGAAAAGGGAACCCTCTTGCACTGTTGGTGGGAATGTAAATTGATACAGCCACTATGGAGAACAATATGGAGGTTCCTTAAAAAACTAAAAATAGAATTACCATATGACCCAGCAATCCCACTACTGGGCATATACCCAGAGAAAACCGTAATTCAAAAAGGCACATGTACCCGAATGTTCATTGCAGCACTATTTACAATAGCCAGGTCATGGAAGCAACCTAAATGCCCATCAACAGACGAATGGATAAAGAAGAGGTGGTACATATATACAATGGAATATTACTCAGCCATAAAAAGGAACGAAATTGAGTCATTTGTTGAGACGTGGATGGATCTAGAGACTGTCATACAGAGTGAAGTAAGTCAGAAAGAGAAAAACAAATATCGTATATTAATGCATGTATGTGGAACCTAGAAAAATGGTACAGATGAGCCGGTTTGCAGGGCAGAAGTTGAGACACAGATGTAGAGAATGGACATATGGACACCAAGGGGGGAAAACTGCAGTGGGGTGGGGATGGTGGTGTGCTGAATTGGGCGATTGGGATTGACATGTATACACTGATGTGTATAAAATTGATGCCTAATAAGAACCTGCAGTATAAAAAAACAAACAAACAAAACAACTAATACTAAACTTTCATTGGGTTATTTGTATGGAAATATGTTAATATAAATGTTTCAGACATTACATGAAATTTCTAAAAATCTTATATTTGTATTTGTATGGAAATATGTACGGAAATATGTTAATATAAATGTTTCAGACATTACATGAAATTTCTAAAAATCTTATATGTTCTGGTATAATGTTATAAGTAATAATCCTAGTTATTACTTTAAAATGTATATCTCAGAAATAACTAATTTTCTTGTCAACTGCATTATTATGAACTTTCATCAAATCTTTAACTGTGGTCATTTTTAAGTCTTTTGTCATTTACAGACAGTTCTGGGTGTACTCTGATGCTTTTGCAAATATGTTCCTATAAAAGGGTTTCATCTTCAAGAAATTCATGGAAAAGACTCTGACAAGTACAGGTTTCTGGTAACTGACTGTACTGCTGAACTGAATGAATAAGCATTTTCAGAACTCTAATGAAAAACTGATGAACTCAAAAAAGTGCTAACAAAAGATCAAGATGAAAAAAAAAAATTTAATTACATGGGACTGAGTGAACTGATGAGGATGAGTATAATTTTTGTGACTTTCTGTCTGAATTAAAACAAAAAAAATCCCACAAGGACTCAGAGGCAAAGAATATACAAATCAATTTTCACTGCAAAGTGAAGGAGCTGTTACAATGGAGGATTACTGGACTGAATGTCAATATTATGACATAGTATGAGTGTGTTTCATGTTTGGTAATTGCAATCATTGTTGCTTTTGTTGTGGTCATCCATGTACAATGCTTGGTGTCAGTCTATTTATCTCTTGTAAAAATAAAATACAGTGTGTGTGTGAAAAAAAAAAAAAGAAAGATATATACCATACAATTCTGTTTTTTTTTTTCTAAACTACATGTTTATATACTCATTCAATTAAAGGAATGGACAGAAAAAATGTAAGGTCTAATTAAAAGGAAAGTTTCTTTTACCTTTTTTTCTTTTGTATACTTCAAAATTTGCGATTTTTTTACAATTAGCATATGTGTGCGTGTATTCATGGCATAAACTTATATAGATGTATATCATTAACATGGAACATTAAAGTGCGGTATTGGTATCTCACAGTTCCATAAGATTCCACCAAAATCCCAGAGAACACAGAGGGAAAAAAAGTGATTTACAAATCTAACCCAAACCAGTTTGTTGGTTTAAAATGATATAGATTAGTCAATGACACACCTTCCTCAGTTTCTTCAATATTTATAGGAAAATGTCAATCACTTCTTCCAACTAGGCTGAGAAATGAGATGTTTAACTGGAGTCAGACTGCAGCTGTGCCCAAACCCTAAATTCAAACTCAAAATCTCAGTTGATAGAAACAATATTTATGACCACTTGCCTGGAGGAAGTGCAAATCTGTCACCTCCTTCAATCAGCGTTTCCTAAGTGTGTCTTTTGGGACATAAATGATGTCCAGTGTCCACAGATGTCCACAAGATGTCCAGTGAAGAAAGAATTCTTTGGTCAACCAAGTTCGGCAAATATTATGTATATTCCCTTCCACTGATTCAGAATACACAATGGTGTACAAAAATATCTGAGATTTTGTGAAGTAGAGAAAAACGCCTCAAATTATTAACCTAGAATTTTCCCAATCTATTTGGTAAGGAACCATTTTTACGCAAATCCCAGCGCAGTGTACTCAGCGAAATGTTTCTCCAGCTATTCCCATATATACTCCTAGGTTATACCTCCAAAACTTCTTACCCAATCCTGTTGTGTTGCCCAGCCTCCTGCTACTTTATAGAACTGCAGTTACTGAACCGAAATCCTTTTCAACACTATCGCTTTATATCAATGCACTTTGAATCATGTTATTTTGATTAGTGAAAATTATTGTGAAAATTTTGCTTATGTTAAAAATAAACTCACTTCGGGCTTCCCTGGTGGCGCAGTGGTTGAGAATCTGCCTGCCAATGCAGGGGACACGGGTTCGAGCCCTGGTCTGGGAAGATCCCACATGCCGTGGAGCAACTGGGCCCATGAGCCACAACTACTACTACTGAGCCTGCGCGTCTGGAGCTTGTGCTCTGCAACAAGAGAAGCTGCGACAGTGAGAGGCCCGCGCACCGCGATGAAGAGTGGCCCCCGCTCGCCGCAACTAGAGAAAGCCCTTGCACAGAAACGAAGACCCAACACAGCCAAAAATAAATAAATAAAATAAATAAAAATTTAAAAATAAAAATAAAAAAATAAAAAATAAACTCACTAAGTTTTAGCTACTATTATGAACAAGCATAATGCTGAATTCCTTTCATGGACTATCCAACATAATCCTCAAAACAATCCTATGAGGCTAGCGCTGTTGTTACAAATTAGTGATGAGGAGAAGAGCCTGAAGGGGTTTGAAGAGTCTGGCGCGAGATAACACAGTGAGGAAATGTCAGAGGTTGGTTTCAAACCCAAGCAGCTTGGCTCCTGGGCTCACATTTGTAATCATCCCATGAACTCGATGTCTAAAATAACCCATGATGGATAATTCTTAGTGTTTCTTTACCAGAAATAACTTGACTCCTAAACACTTTTGTTTTTGTTTTAATACTTTATTCACTATGTTGTATAAAATGGTTTTGTTTTCCTCTTCCCATTGGTGCCCAAACAGCTCCAGCCCAAAGCCTGGCTCAGCAGATGTGAAGAAGGCATGCGTGTGGTAGACCAATCTTATAGTGGCTCCATCTGACATTTTTACTTATTTTCCTTTTGACTCATTTTGCCTCGTTTTCATCTCATCAGTTTTAATTTTTTTGTATTGGTATGCTGTGCATATGTTATACAAATATAAGGTAGCGTGGTAAAAACATATTGCACCTCTGGCACTTCCTATACATTCCTTATCTGCCGCAGACCTTTTTTCTCCAGCTGCATCATCGTAAAATATCATGATGAAAATAAGCCAGAATTGAGTTCCAGTCGTAAACGTACCTTCTTTACTAGAGAGCTCTAAACCTAGCTGGCTATTAGCATACAATGCATTGCAACGGAGAAGATTTGTCAGGAGCCCAGTTTGTCATCGACAGATAAGTAAAAGGTAGTTAATGTAAACTGCATTTCCAAAATTCATTCCACTTAGCATGGCTCAGGAAGGACCTTGAGACGGCAATCTAGAGACTGCTATGAGAGTGAGTAATGTGATGGCCACTTTCCATTTACGTGAGCATTTCTCTCCAGAGAGCACTTTGCAGTTGTCCTATTTACTCCTCCTTGTTACACTTGTCTGGTTGTTCAGGTGTGCTGAGAGTGTGAAAACTTGAGCAACCAGTAGTAGCAGCCCCCCAGAGCTTAAACTGTGCTGAGAGATCTGGTTCATAACAAGTTCGTGCAAGTACCTCTTGCCCTGTGTGGGAAAGGTGTCTATTTCAAAGATGGCTGACCATGTGAGAAGCTGATTTGATTCATCTGGGTGGCCGTATCCCAGCAACCGCATGGCCCATCAGTTTCGGTTATGGGGATGACTGAACCTAAGCTCAGACTTTGGGTTCAACTATTTAACCAGTTGTTTTGAAACAACAACAAAATCGATTTTTTTAAAGACTTGAAACAACAATAAAACTTCACTATAGAAAATGTTTAAAATATGGATATACAAAAAGAAAAAAATACTTAGCACCAAAATTGTTCACTGGGCCATGGGAATGTGAATTATTTCCATACTTGGATACACACACACACACACACACACACACACACACACACACTAACTCACTCTACATATGCGTGTGTGTATGTATATATGTGTAGTTTCACAAATCAAGCACCAGTAAGGATTCCAAACTTCCATTTAACTACCTGGTAGACTGTATTACCACTTACCATGATCTAGTTCCTCTTTTTGCAGGAAGATTTTACTTTCCTGACACCTTGAATTCAGGTTTGACTGTGTCACTTGCTTCAGCCAATAAAATACAAGGAAACAGGTGTGAGATACCCCCTGTGTAGAAATGTTAAGGGCTGGTGCATGAAAATAAACATGGCTTTTTTTTTCCCAAAAGAATTAGGGTGGCATGTACTTTAAAGAACAGTGGAAACTATAGAAAATTTTAAAAAGGAAATATATATGAATTTCTACCAGTTAACTATGCTAGACTGACTTTGTTGGTATAGATTCATCCTTTTCTCTATGCAGAAGTTTTACCTAGTTGTAGTCACACTGCTTTTGTAATTTTACATCATTCTCCCACTTATCATAACCTAATAAGCATTTTTTCACACTATTATACTTTTTTCATAGCCAACATTTTTTTTTTAATTTTTATTTATTATTTATTTATTATGTTTATTTTTGGCTGTGTTGGGTCTTCGTTTCTGTGTGAGGGCTTTCTCCAGTTGCGGCGAGTGGGGGCCACTCTTCACCGCGGTGCGCGGGCCTCTCACTATCGCGGCCTCTCTTGTTGCAGAGCAGAGGCTCCAGACACTCAGGCTCAGTAGTTGTGGCTCACGGGCCCAGTTGCTCCGCGGCATGTGGGATCTTCCCAGACCAGGGCTCGAACCCGTGTCCCCTGCATTGGCAGGCAGATTCTCAACCACTGCGCCACCAGAGAAGCCCCCATAGCCAACATTTTTAATGGCTGCATAAATTCCTTTGATTGGTGATACCGTCATTTGTTAACCACTTCTCTATCTTGTACCTTCTAAATTTGCATAGCTTTCTTGCTACACGATAGAGCAGTGTCTCTATTGTTTCACCAATTGACGCCGTTTATCAGGCGTTTTCTTCTCATATATTAGACTGCATTTTCACTTTCTCCCAGCTACTCCTTTTCTCTCATGCCCTTTCTGCCTTCTAACATAGCTTGGAATTCCCTATGACAAGCATTTGATTTGATTTTCCCCTTGTTACAAAGCAATCTGTAATCTAATCTGTCAGGAAAGCTCATGCTTCCATCACTTACCCCATGAGCTGAAGCCCAGGGAGGCATCAGTGATTGTCAAACACATCATAAGCAGTATAAAGATGAGCCCAGAGGGTGTTAATTCAGAGAGAGGGAGAGAGGAAGAGAGACAGAGCAGGAGCAACTTCTCTGTGAAAGAGGGAAAGAGTGATGATAAAGGGAAGTGGAAGGGAAGCTTTGGTTTCTAGAAGAAACGTTCTGCCGTGAGAAATGCCTAGGAATTAAATTGACCTCCATGATGGATTATTACACGTTGATAAGAGAGACCAGGAAAACGGCATCAGTTAAACACCACTATCCATTCACTGCATTAATGAGACAGCTTTCAGAATTCACTTGTATGAAGAGGGCTATCAATACCGGAGAAATCCAGAGGTACTGTGGCAGATTAGAACAGGATGAATATTTGCTAAGGGGATGAGGATTTTTCATTTTGTTTCTCATTTTCCTGCACACCACCATCAAAACTCAGCCATGCCCAGAAGTCTGAGAAATCCAGCCTCACGCTTGTAATGCTGCATGATAATTTCATTGTACTAAACGTGGAAAACATTAGTGGGTCATTCACTCTGGTCAGCTTTCAAAGCTAACTTGGCATTCTGGTGATACAAGCTCCACAAAGCTCTTGGAGTCAATACATTTTATTGCTCAAACAGATGTCCAAAGACCACGATGTTTTTGATTGGGAAGTTTTTTTGTTGTTGTTACTATATTATATTAATAAACAATAGGCATTCGTTTATTGTTACCCAACCAAAGCCCAAATTCTTTAATAGGTTCTTTATAACACTGTCTTACTGAGAAACCCCACTGGTCCCATGGTGTATGTTTTTGCTCACGGCAACGAGTAATAAACAAGACTTTTTCAACTACCATTGTGTTCAGGATGGGCTCTAGCTGGAGGGCACTGATCCTATGGAGTTCTTTCTAGACTGAGTAGAGACAATTCTCCATGTGAACAAGAGTCACTTTTATTTTACAATAAATAGAGTATGACTTGGATGAGGAGTCCTTCAGCTTGAACACCATGTCCAGAACAATTAAGATACACTTGCTTCATCCAACGTGATTAAGAAGTTGGGTTCCGGTTCACACGGTCAGGTTTCAAATTCTGGCCCCTCTGCTTACTGTTTTTCTAGTCCCTGAACCTCCCTAAGTTTAGTTGCCTCAGCCTAAGGCTTGGATAATATTAGTTCCATCCCCACACGGTTGCCATGACCACTGAAGAGATGATGGCCATAAAGGACCAAGCACAGTGCCTGGCACATTTCAGGTCTCAACAAATCTTCATCATTATTAATATCACCTGTTACCCATAATGAAATCATTTTGCATGAGGAAGTTTAAGTGCATAGAAGAGAGTGTTATTTTAAGGTCTTTAAAAAAATGTCCAGCATGTAGTAGACATTCAATGAATATTTTTGAATGAATGGGTACAACTTATTTGGTAATTTTTTTTCCCTGTAGAGTTGAGCATCAGTGAAGTTATTAAAAAGTGAAAACATACTAGGTATATTCCAAATTGCCTTTTGGTGTATTATTAGTTAATGTGAATAACCAAAATTTGGGGATTTATTTTTCACTTCAGGGTTTGTTTGTTTTTTTTTAACATGAGGGGCGTATCTGGAGTATTGTCAACCACTGAATTTTTCAGAGTAATGATGTATGATCTAACAAATTTATTTAAAATATATCGCTTTTGCTTAAAATTGGAAAAACATCCATCCTGATGAGATGCTACAATCTTTTTTAAAGACGAAACTCCCGATAAGATTTTTCACGGGTCTTACCAGCGGGTGGAATATTTTCACACAAGCCCACCCACTAAAGTATCACTTGTTTCTAAATAAAGGTATGATTTACGCTTTGAAAAGAATATGTCCATCTATCATTCTTTTGAGGTTTGGGGAGGAAGATGCAAAAGCCAGCAAGATCCACCCTGGCAGCCATGATTTAGAACATATTGAAACAATCAAATTTGACGTTGTCAACAATTTATCTGGCTCAGCCTTAATTCTGATGTACTGACAAGTGAAAATCTGGCAGAAACTCAGTGAACAAATTCCCTAATGTTTCAAGTGTTCTGTGACGCTTCCTTCCAAAATCCTTCAACTCAAGCCACACCCTAACTCTATCTTGGAACAATCTCTCACAGGCTTTCAACTTTGTTTTGTTATTGTCAGGCAAGAACCAAGACGGGAGTTAAAAGGATTTAAATTGATCTATATGACTTTGTCTTTGTACATATATATGTTTACTTTTTTTTCTGTCAAAAATATTCCTAGTAAAATCTCAGTGATGGATTTTTAAAATTTTTTGATTTATACAATATCGTGGTTGAAATGCTGCTTTTGATTAATGCATGAAAAAAAAGTTTCCAGCCAAATTAATCCACAGCAGCAGTTCTCAAACTTTTCTGTATATTAGAATAAACTAGTTCATTTTAGAAGTTTGGAGGCTGAGGCTGCATCCCATTCCAATGAAACCTCTGCGAGTGAAAACCAATCATCCATATTTCTGAAGCCCCCTCCCAAGTTGGTTCTAGTGTGTAGTCAAGTTTGGGATCAGTGATCCAACCTGGTAACTCATAGCGTGGTATATGGTGAACAGCACTGGTACTAGCTGGGAGCTTGTCAGAAACGCCGAGGGCTGGGTCCCTTCCTAGACCTACTGATTCAGAGTCTGATCTAGACCACTGCTTTCCAAACTTTAATGCGCCTTCCAGTAACACTGGATCTCTTGTCAAAACGCAGATTTGAATTCAGTTGTTAAGTCATAGAGCCTAAGACTCTGCATTTCTAATAAGCTCTCAGAGGACACCCATGGTTCTGGTCCAAGACTAGTCTTTGAGAAGGATCTAGCTGGTAAAGGATGAGTCATCTTCCTTGGGTCACAATCATCACAGCCTCCAATCTAACAAGGATAATAACAGCTATGGCTTTTAGGCAACTACCACATACCAGACAATGGGCTAAGAGCTTCTTTTTTACAAGCTCTATGAGAAAGAACTATGATAATTTATATTTAAAAAATAAATTATGATTCAGAGAGGTATAGTGTGGCTCAAAGCTGCTCAGTTTCCCCTATATCAAGGGCTCTCAGACTTCAGAGTGATTATGAATCACTCAATGTGCTCAGTACATATGTAAATTATAAAGTATTCTGGCTCAGTGTGGTTGAGGTGAGGGGACTCAATAATCTATCATCAGGGGGCTTCCCTGGTGGCGCAGTGGTTGGGAGTCTGCCTGCCAGTGCGGGGGACGCGGATTCGAGCCCTGGTCTGGGAGGATCCCACATGCCGCGGAGCAGCTGAGCCCGTGAGCCACAATAACTGAGGCTGCGTGTCTGGAGCCTGTGCTCCGCAACAAGAGAAGCCGCGACAGTGAGAGGCCCACGCACCGTGATGAAGAGTGGCCCCCGCTCGCCACAACTAGGGAAAGCCCTCACACAGAAACGAAGACCCAACACAGCTAAAAATAAAATAAAATAAATAAATTAAAATAAAATAAAATAAAAAAATAATCTATCATCACCCTCAGAGATGGTCTGAGTCCCTTCCTAAGTTTCAATTGACGACATAGAGACAACAGGATAGGACTATAAAGTGATGCTCAATGAACATGCCAAACTAATCCTAAAGGATTTCTACTTAGCAAAACTTCATAAGTGTTGTACTTAAACTTGCAAGACATATGATTGAAATGAATTTTTCAAGAGATGGGCTTCTTAGGTTTCTAATAAATGAGAGGATACCATCACTGGGCTTACCCCTCTGGGACGTTCAGAGTAAGTGTAATACACAGCACGTTTATGAAAACCACATTTAGAGGAGACATATAAACTCATAAAGCAGCTGCACAATAACACAAGGTGGCATATGGTAGATGCCAAATGGGCGACAGAGGCAGTACTCGTAATGAAAGTAGCTACCACTTACTGAATAACTATTATGTGGCAGATGTTTTACATAAATTGCCTCATTCTATCACTACAATCAAAGTAAGGTTATAATTAATATTTCTATTTTACAGATAAGGAAAAGGAAGCTCAAGGAGTTATGAAATTTTCCCAAGGACTCACCAATATTAAAAGCCAAACTGGGATTCCAACCACAGCTCTGTGTGACCCCAAATGCAATTCTATTTCTAGAATACCTTATTGCCTCTCCTACACCATCCTACCTCCTCTGTATTCTTGGAGGTCAGTGAAGGAAAACATGCAGCAACAGAGCAAGATTTGTGAGGAGAATTTTACATGAGCTGTTTTTATAAAGACTGCTGAGAGTTTGATAAGCCGAGAAGGGGCAGGAAGAGAAATCGAACCAGGAAAAGAGATTGATCAGGGAGCAGTAACAGGAAACAAGGGGGTGTTGAAGTTTGATAAGAAATGATTTGTTTGGGGAAGAAGTGTGGGGTGAAGTGCATAAGCTAAGAACGTTATAGAGGACCTTAACAATCCTCTCAGGGACATTGGTCTAAGGACAGTGCGGTCTCACAGAAGTTTTCAGGAGAGGGAGAGAAATGATAACCCTAGGGTTTTCATAAAATGTGTAAGACCCCAGTGTACTGAATGGTTTGTAGGCTAAGGAAGGAAGGATTTTGTGAAGGACTCTAATAAGCCTCACTGAAGTTCCAAAGGAATAGTAAAACGAGCAAATTTGTGGATGGGGGCGGGGCAGAGGGGTTCTTTATGGAACCTGGAAACATAAAGCAGTGATGTCTTGACAGTTCCAAATTGTAGAGTTCTAAGGGATTTGGAATTTTCTCCAGGCAGTGGAAAGCCATTATGAAGATCAGTCTAGGAGAGATAGGAAAGAGGAAGACCTCTTGGAAAACAATAAATTTTTGATTTGAGGTGTTGAAAAGAAAGTATAAATAATAGGAACCAAGAATCTATAGGAGATCAAGAAACACAGGGTGACTGGAACGTTGGCATTCTGAGGAAATTCAGAATGACGAGAAGGTGGTAACGCCTGGAAGAATGTGAGTTGGTCATCTATTTACCCCTATGTAAAATCTGGACTTGGAGGTTATAGTGTAAAGGAAACAATACCAAGTAGGATGCATTTTCCTTTCAAAAAACCCTTGGTGACAATAATAATAGCTTATGTTTATACACTTTGTTTTTTATTTATATGTTTTATTATTTTATTCAAAAGACTCTTAAATAAGTTACCTAATTGAAATCTCACTTATCCATGAAGAAGTTAGGGTAGAAATTATCACCCACATTTTCTATGTCAGGAAAGCAAGGCACAGAGAGTTTCAGTCATTTACTTGAGGCCACTCAGAGTATAAATGGCCAAGGCATAACTGGTCCCGTGGTTGTGTTTCAAGTCCGAGATCAGTCTCCTACAGCAAAGACAGCGAATCCTAGGCAGGAGAAAGCTGGGCTGGATGGGGACGAGCACATGGATTTCTGTAGCAATGTGTCATTCCTTCAGTTAGTCCATAAAGCAGAAGACAATTCAATACAAGTAGGTAATGACTTTGCACTTTGTCATTAGGCTTAAATTACAGAGGTACTTCTCATCAGTTTCCAGGAGAGTGAGAGAGCAAGAGGAATGAAAGTTGGTTAAGGGTGAGGGTTTTTTCTCTCTTTTTTGAAGTGCATGTTATCTGTGTCTAAATGTGGAACGGGAGGCCAGTGGATTCTGCGCCGCAGAGGGAGAGGTGGCCTCGGCGCTGCACGCAGCGACCCTGGGCCGCGAGTTTGGGCATCTGATGCGGGTGTGGCCTGTGATCACCTACAGCTTGTCGCCCTTGGAGCAGCGCGCCTTCCCGCACTACTTCAGCAAGGGCACGCCCAACATGCTGCAGCGCACTCAGGCGTGCATCTTTCGTGTCGTGCCGCCATTTGTAGTGTTTTATTTTGTCTACACATGGGGAACACAGGAGTTTGAGAAATCCAAGAGGAAGAATCCAGCTGCCTATGAAAATGACAAATGAGCAACTCATCTGGATAATGGTCCCTTGTCTCTGAAAGACTCTTCTCTGGGAGAGGGGTCTACACTGTAGTGTCTCGAAGACACAATAAACTTATTAGAGGCTGCAAAAAAAAAAAAAAAATTGTGGAACGCTTTGCATGAATCTTTGACCCCTTAATTACTGAGTTCTAAAGCTATTCATCTGCCTGATCAGAAGAAGCCCACTCCAAATGAGGGCTCTTGGAGGCAACAACTCTCAGATACTGATCACGACCCAAAGCAGGCATGGAGGTTATTTAGTTTCTCACACTCCAACTGGGCAGGGAGGTAATGAACCTTAAGATTGCCTGTGCCTCTGCTGACATCCAACACTGCCTCTTGGAAGGAAACAAACAAGTAAACAAAAACAATGAAATTCTGGAGACCTGGATATACCAGTCTATAAATTGCATATACCTTGAGCAAGTCATTGAACCACTTTGTGCCTCAGTTTCTTGTCTATCAACTGACAATAAGAGGCATTAATTTCTAAATCTGTTTACTGATTTAGTGCATGAATTGAAGACCTTACTATATGCCAAGGGTCGAGTTTAGTGCTGAAGATTCGCATGGGATAACACAGGTTCTAGCCCAAATGAATCTTGGGGATTACCCAGAGAAATTAATAGTAAGCAAATAATTACAAAAATTAAGACCTCAATGTTTCAGTGAGGCTTCTAGAATGAAGGGATTTCTAAACTTAAGACACAGTATAAAAGCAATCAATTTTAAGGTCAGGGGAAGAGAGCTAAGTCTTATTGAGAACCTACTATCTATTAGGTATTACGGTTAGATCTTTATATGCATTTTCTAATTTAATCTTCCCCTCAATCCACACATTATCTGCTATTATATGTGTTTTCCCATAAAGGAACAAAGGTCGGGGAAGTTCATTCGATTGCCAAAATTCATCATACTGTGGCACCTAAGAACCCAAATTCTGGAGTTAGGTTACATGAGTTCAAATCCCAGCTCTGCCTCTTATTATCTGTGAACTTGGGAAGTTACTTAACTTTCCCTTTATCTTGGTTATCTCATCCATAAGATGACAATAATAATATTACCCAGATCATAGGGTTGTTGTGAGAATTAAATGAGTTCATTGTGCCTGGCCAAAAGGAAGTGTTGTAGGAGACATTAACTAACATATTATTCTTAATATTAGTTGGTTTGATAGTTAATTTCATGTGTCAACTTGGCTAGGTCATGGTGCCCACTCGTTTGGTCTAACGTCAGTCTAGATGTTGCTGTGGAGGTATTAACAGCCACATCAGTAGGCTTTCAATGAAGCAGTTTACTCTCCATAATGTGGCTGGGCCTTATCCAATCAGTTGAAGGCTAAGGCAAAGACGGAGGTTTCCTAAAGGAGAAGGGTTTCAGCCACAAGACTGCAACATAGAAACCCTGCTTGATGTTAATCCCAAACTCCCAATTTATCCCTCTCTCCCACCTTTCCCCTTTGGTAGCTATAAGTTTGGGATTGACATATACACACTATTATATTTAAAACAGATAACCAACAGGGACCTACAATATAGCACAGGGAACTCTGCTCAATATTCTGTAATCACCAAAACGGGAAAAGAATTTGAAAAAGAATGAATAGATGCATATGTATAGCTGAATCACTTTGCCGTACACCTGAAACTAACACAACATTGTAAATCAACTATACTCTAATATGAAATAAAAATTTTAAAAAGTAAAGCAATTTAAGGGGAAAAAAAAAAACCTGCTTGAGTTTCCAGCTTGCCTGGCCTGCCCTGTGGAATTTGGACACAAGACTAGGTCACCTCTTACCTGAATTTCCAGCCTGCTGGCTTACCATATCGATTTTGGACTCATAAGCCCCCATAATAGGATATATCCTATTGGTACTGTTTCTCTGAAGACTCTGACTTAATACAGTTGATAAAGCCTGAATGTGAATCCAGCTCTGATTGCAAAGGTCAGTTCTTCATTTCAAAGTTCCAATGGACTTTCCTGTCATTAAAAGCTGTTCAATCTGTACTGCTCTCTTTTACCAATTTGTTTTTTAAAAAAAACAAACAAGGATTTTGATGAGTTTTTACTGAAAAAGGCAGTGGCAATCAAGTCCAAAGAGACCTGACTACAGGTCTTTTCTCTTTGTTGTCCAGAACGTTCCTTCCCTGAGGGCTTTGTCACGGTGAATGGGGCCACAGCTGACAAGTCACATTTCTTTCATAATAGAGAGAAAAGTTTAAAATGAGACTTTCATTAGTTTTTGCACTGCCCTAATTTCTTTTCTCCTTTGCTTTCACACCAGCTGCAGACTTTAATTAAACTGTGGCAAGTCTCCTAAACTTGGCGGGCTTTCCAGAGAAAACAAGGGCGTCTCCTCCCAGGGCAGATCTTTCCCGGAGTCCTCCAGCTTGCATTTATTTTCCCCAACTGTCTGCATTAGTGGCTACAAACTTTGCCTGTCCTCATATTTTGTTTCCTCCCTTTTGTTCTCTCTCACTTCGCAGATTTCACTAGAACTTCCTGAGCCATGTATTACTGCCATGACTAATTCTAAGTAATATTTCATGGTTGTAATTATGGCAAATTACTACACTGGTTTATCATTTTGACTCTTTACTTTAAAGCACCATTCATAGCCACAGGATAAAACTATCATATCTGTATTTATGGATGAAATTAATCCACCCCTTTATTATAGACAGTGATAAAATGAGAGTTGAAAAGGAAGCACAGTCTTACTAGGCTGTAGACAATGACAAATATATTCTGGACCATCTCAAAATACTCCTGAAACTCAGTGACTATGTACCCTGGGCCCTGCTTTCTGCACCTGTTCTGTGATTATCAAACTGTGTAATATAGAGAACTGAAACTCACAAGTTAATTCATCATTGCTTATATGACAAGGTTATTTAAAAAGACAGTATATTTATTTATGAGACCATTTCCTTCTGCAGAGATTCTTCTGCAAGCTGCATCACAGTACCCTTCCCACCTTGAAATAATATGAGACAGCTTACAGGAAAATTATAGAAAATGTTGATGTAAAGACACTAACAACTGAATAAATAAGGAGGGGCCAGGGACTGGACAAATGACAGGGGGAAGAAGTAGAGAATCAAAGACTATGGAGAAGAAACATACACATATCTTTTGCTGAGGAAAGATAATACAGGGGAACAGCGGGAAAGGGTATTGGGAAATAGCTGAAGACAAGGTTTTTAGACCAAAAGAGGTGATATCCAGAAGGTCCAGGAGAGCAAGCAAGAATCGGAAGAAACCTAAGATTATCCTCCTTCTAAAACCTAACCAGGATTCACCTATATAAAGAGCATTCTTTACCAAATAATAACCTCAGGCCATCTTAGTTAAGCACTAGATGTAAGTACTTCAGCAAACATTTACAGAGACTCTACCCCATGTCTGGCCCTCAGCTAGGCACTGGAATGTAGCAGTGAACAAGAGAATCATGGAACTTGCCTGCATGATGCTCACAGTTCAATTAGAAAGAGACACATTCAATAAGTAATCTTTTGATAGTTTCTTCTACTTAGAAGTGTTAGAAGTCCTATAAAGAAAAAACACAGGGTATTACGAGAGCACATCACGGGGCGGGGGTTGTTTTAGCTAGCCAGAAAGCTCAAAGCAAACCTCCCTGAGGAAGTGATATTTTCAAACCTAAAAATGAGTAAGGCTTCACACAGGCTGTTCCCTCTGCCTGGAACTCCTCCCTTCCCTTGTGGCCAAGAGCCTAAGTGGGAAAAAGCCTGATCCTCAGAATGAAGAGTAGCATGCTTAGAGGACAGTGAGGGGGGAGGAAAGGGCCTGAGGTGAGGGGGTCGGGGGTGTCTTAGGAAGATTGTGCCAGGGATTCACAGACCACATGAAGAATTTGAACTTTCTTACCAGAGCAAAGAGAAGCAACTTCAGCATTTAAAATGAAGGAACAACACGACTGGATTTGCATTTTTAAAAGATGCCCTCTTTTGAGAACAGGTCACAGGTAGAAGAGCAGGAACAGGGGCTATAGGAAGATAACCTCAGGGACTGGTTTGTACTGAGAACACTCTATTTGGCAGGCATTGCGCTTGATGTATGCGAACTCACTTTGCCTCACTCTATGTGGCTGGGATTCAGGGCTGGTTTTGTGGGCATGTTGCAAAGGACCAGCTCAGTCAGCCAAGTGCCTGGCACCCGGAAGAGCCCTGCACTGGGGTGTTAAGGCTCTGTGGTGTCTGTTTTGAAATTCCTAATAATTTGATCATTGCATGATTGGAGATGTGGCTGCAACAATGGAGACTGCCTGGGGCTTAGTGCTGCCTCCTTTGCCCTCCCTGCCTCTCTCAGATGGGTTGTCAGCTGTCTGCTCCCAGTACCCTGGCACCCTGGGTCCCACCAGACCTCCCCCCAACTCCATCCCTGCCCCGTGACCACAGCCACTCTTTCCCCCAGGGAATGATGGAGTCATGTCGGTCTGAGAAGGCCTGCTTTCCACCATCATCCTGTGCCCCCAGCAGGGCTGTCCCCTCCGCAAGAGTATAGGATGGAGCTCAGACACGTGTTGACCATCCCTGCCCGCTGTCCAGGGCTGGCAGCACCATGGGGTGTTTCGTGGGTGACTTTTCAGGGATGAGCCCTTCACCTACCCCACTCCAGGCACCAAGCACATCCTAGCACAGAGAATGAAAACTCTTGGAGGTCACCACTGGCCCGGGGCTGGGTCGGCAGGCCCAGAGACAGGAGATTGACTGGGACACGTTGCCTTGGTCTGGCAGCTGACTGACCTGCTGCCACCTGCCCTCACAGGGTGGGACCCTAGGCCACCTGTGGAGTCTGCATGAGGATTTCCATCCCTGAGGCAGCATGACAGGAAATGGCAAAACCAAAAAACACAAAAACACACACAAAAATGCCATGACAATTTAAGAGGCAGACTGCAGAAGAAAGCTTTATATCTTAGTACTTTTAATGGCTTTATCCTACTCTTTGAACAATGGTCCTTGAACTTCATTTTGCACTAAGTTACACAAATTATGTAGCCAGTCTCGCACATTACTGTTACATTTTCCAGATATGGAAATTAAATTCTGTGTGGCCAGCCATGTGACACGGGGCAAGTTATTTAAGCTCTCAGAGCTCAGGATCTTAATCACCATGCACAGCTCCCTTTTTAGACAGGATGTAGTTTTGGATATATTTATTTAGGGTGCTATTGAGGCAACTAGCGGAGATGTTGAGAAGACAGAGAGATATGTGTCTGTGTGAGTGTGTGTGTGTGTGTATATTTATGTGTATATATTTGCATATATACATATATATTTGAAATTTTTCTTGTGAGATAATTTAGAATTGTAACTCTATCATCTTTTTTATAGGTCAGAATTTCAAAAAAAGGGCATTTGATTGAGTCATAAATCTAAATTATGTCTCACAAGGAAATTCTGGCAGCCAATTCAGATGTCAAGGAATTAGGGGATCTTTTTAATGGAAATGATCAGATAAATAATAAACACATTGAGCATGTATTATGTGACTGACCTAAATCTAGGCCCTTTACATGCATTATCTCCATCTAAGACTAACTTTATTATAATTTATTGTTACCTTCACTTGACAGATAAATGTTCAAGTCCTAAAGAGGTAATTTGCTGGAGAAAACACAGCTTCACTTGCAGAAATGAAGTCTGTGTGCACAGTTTGCAGGGGTATGAGGTGGAGTCCCTCTTCCCAGGTCACCTTTGGAGGAATGAGGGCATCTGAGTGTGGCACTGCTCAGAGAGTCCTCTGGGTCCAGAGCAAGTCCCCTGGTGAGTGGTATAGGCAGGTTCTCCAGTCCTCTCCAGGCACGGCCCTGGCCAAAAAATTGCTGGTTTTCCTCCTTACTCTGGATGAGCGTGATACGACTTTCCTTTCAAGAGCTGTGCTAAGGCTACCCACCCCAGTACACTGACAAGGAGCCTTGTACTGCTCTGCCCTCATCTTGACCTCCCTCCATGTGACTAGGTAAACAAACAAGAATAAACATAAAACAAGCAAACATATAAAACAAACACACAATATATACATCCTTAGTGCTTCTGGATTTGTAATAACTTCCCAAAAGACTTCATGGATAAAACAACTCAACTGGTAAGAATCATTCATTCCTGCATTCATTGATTTTGCTTTATATATTGATTATCAACCAGAGCCTGTTCTGGGTGTTGGGGATTACAGTGGGGAACAAAACAGAAAATGTAACTCTTTCATGGACCTCATATTCTAGTTGGGAGGTGATATGATAATTAAATATATGTCTAACGGTGATACATACCATGGAGAAAAGCAAGCAGGTAAGTGCAAAATAAAATGCAGGAGAGCCAGGCAAGGTGCTATTTTAACGGGGGGTCGGGAAAAGCCTATCTCCCTGATATATTTGGGCAGAAATTTGGAAGTAGTAAAGGGCTAACCTACATACTTACCCGAGGAAAGAACATTCCAGGAAGTATTTCAGCAAGTGCAAAAGCCCTGAGGCTGCAGTTTGCTTAGCATATGCAAGGAAGATAAAGGAAGCAGAGTGAACAGATGGGAGAAGAGGATGACGCCAGAGAAGTGATGGCAGGGGAAGCGGGGAGATCACCTGATGCTTTGTAGGGCAAAGCAAGGACTTTGCCTTTACTTGCATATGGGAACCACCTGAAGGTTTTGAACAGGGTGGTCACATGATCTGACATTGTAACAGGCTCTTCCTGGCTGCTATGCTGGGAAGAGACTTTGCCAAGCTGGGAGGTGCTACCAGGCAGAAACAGGGTTTCCGGTTAAGAAGTGATGGTGATGGTCCACATGAGAAATGAAGGTGGCTTGGCCCAGACTGGTGGTGATGGAGTTGATAAAAAGGAGTCAGCTCTAGATGTGTTTTGAAGACAGAACCAATAGGACTTGCCGACGGACTGGCTGCGAAAAGTAGGAGAAGAAAAGATCATCCAAGATTTCTGGCCTGAGCCATCAGTGATGGGGAATGGAATGTGAGAGCTCAGTTTTGGACGTGTTAACTTTGAGATGCCTATCAGATATCAAAAAGGAGGTGTTGAGTAGACAAGGTTATTTATAGTCTGTGGTTTAGAAGAGAGGTCCCGGCAAGAAATAAAAATGTCTCGTCTTTAGAATACTGATAGTATTTAAAGCTACGTCACTAAATGTACTTAGAAAGAAAATATAATTAAAATGTGAATAATATGTGTAATATACATTAGCTTAAGGAGTCTTACATTATCTCTGCAAAGTAGGTGGTATTCATCTCATTGTACAAATGAGAAATGCAGCAAGGTCAAGTGGCTTACCTTAATTAATTCAAGTAGGAAATGACAAAGTGGATCTCAAATCCAAGACCCCTGGTTTCAAACCACACTCCTTCAGTGTAAATGCATTGATCATTGTGTGCTCTGGACACCACAGCTTCTCCTAAGTACATGTTCTTTTCTCACCTGAGTTGGGAAGTGTTCTTAGGCACCAACCCCCTTATGTGCAAAGCATTTGAGAGAGGCTGCTGAAGGATAAGAACCATTGCTTTAACATCCTCAGCCCATCTGCTTTCACACTGAGTCCCCTGCCTTGCAAAGTACCAAGGAGGGACCGCGAGAAAGGAGGCCACTGGAGCTGAATGATTTTGTTGCAGAAAGAAATGACGAAAGAGTTTTACACACATCCCAAACCTGAACCTCCCTAAAGTTTACAGCTGATGCTAAAAGGCCAGGCTCACCCTAGAGGCTGCTGTGAGTAACGGGATGCAGGACTGGTAGAACACATCTGACTCCCTGGAGGTGGTGCCATGTGTGGCAGGGCTGCTTCCAGCCCAATCTCTCCAGTGGCGGCTCCCTTTGCTTCCTAACCGGGATTACCTTGTGGGATTCTTGTGTTTGGTTAATTATACCTCTCTCTCTTTTTCCTGAATGCACCACTTTTTACAGTGTTCACAGCTCTTAATTAATATAGACCTCTCTCCCTGAACAGCTGCTGGCGTCTTTAGTGACATTGTGGATTTTCTTTCTCAATTGCTCTGGAGCCACCCTGAGGCTATTAATTTGGGCTATTAGCCTTGGGTGATTTCAAAACCCTTATTGATAATGCTGAGGCTGTGCTGGTTGCCTTCTATATGGGCTGTAAGTAAACAAGTGGTAGCCTTCTCTTTTATTTCTGCTGCAGCCCGAGTTTTCTGGGGTGCTCCCTGGGAGCTAAGCTAGGTCAGGTCACTGTTATAGGAATCCTGCTCCACAGACAACTTGGAGCCAATATCTGGCTTTCACAATGGTAAAAATAACACTAATCATAATGACAATAATGATAAATTAATATATAGGCAGACCTCAGAGATTGTGGGGTCTGTTCTAGACCACCATGGTAAAGCAAATATTGCAATAAAGCAAGTCACATAAATTTTTTGGTTTCCCAGTGCATATAAAAGTTATGTTTACACCATACTATAGTCTATTAAGTGTGCAATAGCTTTTTGTCTAAAGAGAATACATACTTTAATAAAAAATTATTTCTAAAAAACGCCAAAACAATTAAAATAGTAACGTCAAAGATCACTGATCACAGGTCACCATAACAAATATAATAATAACGAACAAGTTTGAAATATCATGAGAATTACCAAAATGTGACACAGAGACATGAAGTGAACAAATGCTATTGGAAAAATGACCGGGATAGATTTGCCAGACATAGGGCTGCCACAACTTTCAATTCATAAAAAAATGCAGTATCTGAGAAGTGCAATTAAGTGAAGAGCAATAAAATGAGGTATGTCTATAGTAAATGAACAATATTTTATTACTAATAATGTTAATTAGTATTGATTAATAATAACCCTACCTAAGGAGGTAAAAGACCTGTACTTGGAAAATTATAAGACACTGATGAAAAAAATTGAAGATGACACAAACAGATGGAAAGATATACCATGTTCATGGATTGCAAGAGTTAATATTGTTAAAATGACCATACTACCTAAGGCAATCTACAGATTCAATGCAATCCCTGTCAAAATACCAAGGGCATTTTTCACAGAACTAGAACAAATAATTTTAAAATTGGTATGGAAACACAAAAGACTTCAAATAGCCAAAACAAACTTAAGAAAGAACAGAGTTGGAGGAATGATGCTCCCTGACTTCAGACTATATTACAAAGCTACAGTAATCAAAACAGTATGGTACTGGCACAAAAACAGACATAGATCAATGGAACAGAATAGAGAGCCCAGAAATAAAACCACACACTTATGGTCAATTAATCTATCACAAAGAAGGAGAGAATACACAATGGAGAAAAGACAGTCTCTTCAATAAGTGGTGCTGGGAAAACTGGACAACTACATGTAAAAGAATGTTAAACATTCTCTAACACCATATACAAAAATAAATTCAAAATGGATTAAAGACCTAAATGTAAGACCAGAAACCATAAAATTCCTAGAAGAAAACATAGGTGGAACACTCTTAGTCATAAATCATAGCAATATTATTTCAGATCTGTCTCTTAAAGCAAAGGAAACAAAAGCAAAAATAAACAAATGGGACCTAATTAAATTTAAAAGCTTTTGCACAGCAAAGGAAACCAGGGACAAAATGAAAAGACAACCTACTGAATGGGAGAAAATATTTGCAAATGATATGACTGAGAAGGGGTTACTATCCAAAATATATAAATAGACAGCTCATACAATTAAAGGGCAAAAAGACAGACAGCCTGATTAAGGAATGCGCAGAGGACCTGGATGGACATTTTTCCAGGGGGAACAGGTGGATGGTTGACAGGCACATGAAAAGATCATCGATATCATTAATCATCAGGTGTTAGTGAGGATGTGAAGAAAAGAAAACTTGTATATACTGTTGGTGGGAATGTAGATTGGTATGGCCACCATGGAAGGCAGTATGGAGGATTCTCAAAAAACTAAGAATAGAATTTCCATATGATCAAGCAATTCCACACCTGGGTATATCTTTGAAAAAAACAAAAACACTAATTTGAAAAATATATGCATCCCAATGTTCATGGTGTCATTGTTTACGGTTGCCAGGATATGAAGGCAACCTAAGTGTCCATCAACATACACAATAGAATATTACTCAGCCATAAAAGGGAATGAAATTTTGCCATTTGCAATGACATGGATGGACTTGAAGGATATTATGCTAAGTGGAATAAGTCAGAGAAAGACAAATACTGTATGATATCACTTATATGTGGAATCTAAAAAATAAAACAAACTAATGAATATAACCAAAAAGAAACAGATTCACAGATATAGAGAACAAACTAGTGGTTACCAGTGGGGAGAGGGAAGTGGGGAGGGGCAGGATAAGGGTAGAGGATTAAGAGGTAGAAATTATTATGTATAAAATAAATAAGCTACAAGGATATATTATACAACCCAGGGAATATAGCCAATATTTATAATAACTATAAATGGAGTATAAGCTTTAAAAATTGTGAATCACTACGTTGTATACCTTTAACTTACATAATATTGTACATTAACTATACCTCAATAAAAAATAATTTATCATTAACAATAAATATTTTTGTTTTAACAATAAATAATTTAAATAGGGCATCTGTTTCTATGATAATTCATTTATTAACTACTACTTGCAAGGTACTGTGCTAAGTAAGCAATATAATTTTTTCATTGAATCCTCATACTTTCTCTAGGAGAGTTTATTATTATCACCATTTTACAGGTGAGAAATCCCAAGTTAGAAAATTTATGCAATCTGCCCCATCACACAGTAACTGTCCAGGGCTCAAACCTGCATCTGTCCGAGTCCCAAACCAGTGCTCTTGGCTTCAGATGTTAGTCCTACAGATTGCCTGATTCCCAACCACTTGAAGGGACTAGTTAATATCCAGATTATCACAATCCATTCTAGACCCATTCATCAGAAGTTCTGTGGCAGACCCCAACATCTGCAGTAGTAACAAGCTCTCCAAATGATACTCACATATGGCCCAATCTGGTAACATCTGTGCAACTTCTTTGACCACCACATTTTTCCAAGTGTGGGCTCTTGGACAGTACTGCTTGGCTATGAATCCCAAGTTCATCACTTATTTGCTGTATATCATTAACCTAAACTCTGCCTCAGTTTCCTCATTTTTCAAACGAAGGATAGTAATGATGCATACTCTAACATGTTGATCAGTACTCATGTTTTGAGCATTTAGTATGTGTCAGGCTGAGTATGGTCAGGATAAGGTGAATTAACACATATGGTTTTTCACCAGTGCCAGGCACACAGTATTCATTTTTTAAATTTTTGCTGTCAGGGAATGGCTGGTGTGCAAGTTGACAAAGTGGAGACTGAAAAATCTGAAAGCAAGAAGTCAAAGCTACCCATAAACTCTGCCAAACAAATATAAGCATTTTGGTATATTTCTTTCCAAGTATTTTCTGTGATTGTATAATTTTTGCAACATCAAAGTCTTTCTGATGTATAATGCTGCATTCTTCTTATTTCACCTAATATTTGTATCATAAACTTTCCCCATCTTTGAAAACTATTTAAACACATTATTTTATTGACAGTCACAATGTGGATGTGCCATAATTTACTAAAACAGCCTACTATTGTTTGACATTTCAGTGGTTTCAACTCCTCAGTCATTGTAAAAATGGTTGCACTGAACATGATAATGTGAAAATCTTTATCTATGTTTTTGATTAAAGTATTTACTAGGAAAGCTTCCTCAAAATAAGATTATCAGGTCCCACTTCTTTAATGCTATTGATATTCCCAACCTACTTTTCAAGGAGATGGTACCAATCCAAACTCCCAGCGGCAGTATTTTAAAGGGCCCGATTAATGAAACCCTCCAGGAAACTTTCCTTTTTCAAATGGTGAAAGGGTTGGGATCATCATAAAAGTCGAACTAGCAAATCTGAAATTAATGTACATTTACTACACATTTATTTGTCGATTATTAATTATATACATTAACCAGTCTACTTTGAACCCCATGTACAGAATTTGGGATAGAAATAAATGACTGAGAACTGGATAGAACAACCTCAAGTTCATATATTTGGAGGACATCCAACTGACCTGATTTTTGTGATTCTCTGCTAATCCCACTCTCTAATCCATTCACTTATTTCACAAATACTGAGCACCAACTAGACTCACATCTTGATTCAGTAAATAATTATTAGAATCATATTATGAGACATGACACCAACCAGATTCTAAGGTGATACAGGGGCAAATAAGACAAATATGTCCTCAAGGAGCTTCTATTTCATTGGACAGGTAATTACAAGTATGATAAATGTTAGATAAGATAAAGGAAGGATATCGTGGAAGTATATCATGGGAGCATATGATAGGGGTATCAAATCTATCTGGAGTATGAAGGGTGAGTAGCAGTGGGTCAGTTGAAAAATAAAAGAGTATTACATGAAGAGGGAACAGCATATACAAAGCAGTTGAAAAAGGAAGGTACATGATATACTTGAGGAACTGAAACACTTCCAATATGACTAGAGCACAGAGAAGAAGGGTGGAGAAAAGTGTTAGGTTTGGATGGAGAGGATGCTGGCATAGGTCAGAACTTGCAGGCCATTTATCAACATGTTGGCCCAAGCACTGAAAATAATTGAACGCTTAAAGGATTTTAAGAAAGAAATAAAATGATCAGAGCTGTGTTTTCAAAAGACAACTCCAATTGCTATTTAGAGAATACATTGGAAAAGGAAAATAGTGGAAGCCTAGTGGCCATTTGTCAGGTTAATGCCATAAAGGAGACCAATGGTGGTGGTTTGAACCTCAGGGTGCCATAATGGTGATGGAAAGAAATGGGCAATCTTAATATTAATAACCATAAGCTCATTGCCATTTGAATACTTTGCACAGCCATGGAAAAGTCTATCTTCTGATCCCTTGTCCCTTGCTCAGTAAGGATAAAGGATTCCTGATGGCTATTAATTCTGTAAAATCTTTCTCCACATAAGATCTACAGTATAAAGTTTCTCCTGTCTTTCTTTTCCTTGGGTCAAGTAATCCTATTTCTGTGTATCTTAACTCTCAGGATATACCAGTTCAAATTCTTTAAACAATTGTTTAAAACCATTCTTTTAGGGGGTGGTGGGAGGAAAGCCCCAAAGCTTTGACAGGTGTGTATTTGCCATTTTCCTATGGCAAGATGCACTTATGGGATATTTTCCTTGGTTATTGTAGAAACACTGCATATATTTAATAACCTATTCATGAAATGCTAGAATTTTACAGTTTATAAAGCAATATGTTTATTCCATTTGCTACAGTTTGATGAAAATATGATAGGACAGGAGAAAGATGTCTGCAAATGCATTTATTTCGAGGCATGAATACAAGAGTTTCCTATGTTGGGCAAAAGTGTAAAACCCAGAATAGCCTCTTTTCTAGTTGTTTCTGCCATGAAGGTGGGGACAGTGATGACTCCTCAGACACTTCCACTGGCTTGAACTTCAATTCTTTGCTCCGTTTCTGCTAATCACCTCATCTTACAAAAGAGAGAAGTAAGGATTAAAGAGATACCCTCTGTGACTTTCTATAGCTCCTCCAAATAAAAGGGCTATATATATTCAATGCATTATGAATCTGATTGTGTTTGTCTTCATGATTTTTGCAAACGCTGGCTCAGCCCCAGAAGCTTCTTGTTTTCTAATTCTTCACTAGGAGAGGAATCCAGTATTAACCCCACTAGCAAGATGTTTTTGTTCAATCAGGAGAAACCAGAGGCAGCCAGCCTTCTTTCATGGTTTATCTTCTCAAAAGTCAATCCCTTTCTCTTTTACCAAATTGACAATCTTTGCATTTTTTCTCTTATCTCAAGCGGACAGGGCCCCACCTCTAGATGACTTCATAAAGTGACTGTGTATCCCTTAGTCGTTGCTGTTTACTCTTCATGGTTTCCACCCAACAGCTGGCTCTGCCTCTCTGTTAATTGGATTTTGGATTTGGGAATTAAGAGGGAAGGATGGTACCAAAAAAATCAAAGAGAACAGTATCTTTCCAGCCATTTGCCTCAAGACCTTATACACTGATCCCTTTTTGTAGACTCCTGTATTGTATTTGATGTTGTCTGTTATGTTACCTTTGATGAAAGTGCCAGGCTGAGAGTGACATTCTGCCTGAGTATGTCAGGCAGCCCAGGGTAGCAGAAGGCTGCTTCCCATCATTTAATGAGATGCCTCAACCCTGATATTTAACTGCTTTTGCAGCCCTCAGACCTGCCTCCCATGATTTAAAATGATTATTAGATGGGTCCGCAACCAAGGTTATTTTGTCAGGCTCAAGGAAGACCCAAATGAGCCTCATGGCCCTGTTTCTTGACTCTTCACAGTCTTCAATGCTGAGCCATACAGGAAAATGGAGCAGCAGTGAGGCAGGGGTGCAGGGGCAATGAGAGATGAGCTTCCCCAATAGACCTGCCTTGAGCATGATCTATGCCTATAATGACGAGGGCGGGACCGAGCTCTGCAAACCTGCAGTCACTTGTGTCACCTCCCTAAAACTACAAGTCCACTTGTTCAGCCTCCTGGGTGAGAGTCTTGTGTTTATTTATTTGTGATTTATAAAATTCCACCCTTGGAAAACTGCTGGCTTTGGGGAGCAAGCACACAGCAGAAACCAGCCAGTTAAGTCACATAAAGACCAGTTGTATAGGGTTTCCCTGGTGGCGCAGTGGTTGAGAACCTGCCTGCCAATGCAGGGGACACGGGTTCGAGCCCTGGTCTGGGAAGATCCCACATGCCTCGGAGCAACTGGGCCCGTGAGCTGCAATTGCTGAGCCTGCGCGTCTGGAGCCTGTGCTCCGCAACAAGAGAGGCCGCGATACTGAGAGGCCCGTGCACCGCGATGAAGAGTGGCCCCCACTTGCCGCAACTAGAGAAAGCCCTCACACAGAAACGAAGACCCAACACAGCCATAAATAAATAAAAATAAATTAAAAAAAAAAAAAAAAAGACCAGTAGTATAGCCATCCTGCCTCTGTCAGCAGGAACTGACTCAATGATTACACTTCCTTCATCAATAGCAATCAGGATAGGGCTATTTACAAGGATAGGGCCTCCTCTGAATCCAGAGAGGAGGGAGGTTAGGTTTTCTTCTCTTAAGATCCACAAATCCTCTTAGAATAATTCTGTGTTCTTTGTCCTCCTGAGACTTGATTCCCGACAGCCTAGAGAGAAATTCTATCCCTAAGAAGTCTGGGAAAAAAATCTCAGCAAAACCTCTTTAATGTAGAGCTTCCTGTGCCTGGCCTGGGGGTGGCCCACGGGGCAGGTAAACACTCTCAAACCCTTTATTGAATCCATGTCTTCCGTGTAAAGGATAAAAATTATATCTCCTTACAATCCTTGTCTCAAGGACTTGAAAAGGGCAGTTCCCCTGGCCTCTTTAGCTGAGAAGATGAAGGAGCAGGGGAGCCAGCCCCAATCAGGCAATTGGCTTTGCGAATGAAGGAAAATAGCAAAGCTCTTGCCAGAGAGAGGGCGGTGAGGGAATCTGTGACATTTTGAAAATGTGGTCTTGCCATGCTCTTTGTTTAAAAGACACTGCACAAAAGTTGACCAGTGATAAGTCCTCTTTGTCCATATTTTTCGTTAAGACTATCATTAGGGCTAAAGGATGATGATGACCTTAGATGACCCCTCTGCTCTCTGGTTCAGCCTCCTCCCCCTGCCTATTCCCTTTCACTCTCCTCTTCAAAGCAGAGACTGAGGGGATCAAGTATTCATTTACCGTTGAGAGTCAGTTACACCATTAATTCAAATCTAGACTTTCTACCTTATTGCCTTTGTAACTTTAGGCGTCTCATTGACACATGGCGTGGGTCTGGTAATTAAAGAATCGTGACTCTCCGTTTTTGCTGTTATAACTATGGATGCTACCTGCGCCTGGATTTCCTCATTTGTAAAAATGAGGTTAAAATTTTACCATATAGAACTAGTGTAAAGGTTAAATGAAATAATGCATTATGACTCTGCAACTTCCCTACAGCTGCATGGCGAGGTACCCATCCCATGGCCCTTCATGGAACCCTCTACCCCAATGAGAACTCGTTCTGGTTTTTATCACAGTTGTTGCGTACTTATGATCACACCCATGACACTAAGCTCCCTGAGGGCACAGGCTTCTATAACAAAAATACCACAGACTGGTATGGCAGGCTTTTCTGTTGGTAATGCAAGTACCTGACTTAAGCTTTGATTGCTGAGACATCCACTTCAAAGAGGCATCCACGTCAAAGAAGTCTATCTGAATAAACACATTGCCAGTCTCCACTAGATGAAGAGCCCCCCAACCCCTTCTTGGGCACCCCAGACTCCTTCGTTTTAGAGATCTTGATTGATCTCAATAACTGACTACTTGGGCCACTTGTTTTTCTCTTCCCAAGCTTTAAAGTCTCGCTCTTAGGTTTCAAACACACCAAAAAGAGTGAGCCTGTGAAACCCTAGGCACCCCACCCTGAATCCTAATAAAAGCAGAACCTCAGGCCCTCACACCCTCTTTCTCCACCTGTTACCCTGGTGTGTGCTCCCAGATGTGCATTATAAATTCCAGGACTTGTAGGTAGTAAACTTTTTCCCCCGCCCAGTTTCCTGATGGTTATTGCTGAGGGCATTTGCAATCATAATAAGAACCACAAGGGCTGGACCAGCCATATTGGTTATCAACAGGCTGAGCCCAGCACACAACTGGGTGGCTTAAACAGCAAAACATTTATTTCTCAGTTCTGGAGGCCGGAAAACCCAAGATCAAGGCACCAGCGGATCCAGTGTCTGGTGCCCACTTCCTAGTTTGCAGATGGCCATTTCCTGGCAGACAGAAAAAGCTCTAGTCCCTTAGTCTCCTGATAAGGACACTAATCCCATTATGGAGGCTCCATCCTCATGACCTAAACTAACCCTAATTACCTCCCAAACTCTCCACCTTCAAATACCACCACATTGTGGGTTAGGGCTTTAACATATGAATTTCAGGGGAAAGCCATTACGTCTATAGCAGCAGGGAAATTTATACTTTTTAGACTGGACTCTCAGGGACCAACACAGCAAGTAACAAGTATTCAAAAATACATATTGAATGTATAGATGGAATGGAGAGGGACCAGTACATTTTTCGGCACTGATACAATCTGAATAAAAACATTAATGTCCTCCCTTCTACTGTTGCCCCAGGATACTCTATCAATATGCTCATGACAGAGCTTCTCAGACAGCGCTGAATTTCTGGTCTCTCACTTTCCCTTTCCCATAGTCATCAGACCTGATATATGTCTTATTCCTAATAGAAAGCTAATGGCAGCTGGCTGTCTAGGTAAGGGAAGGAAAAAGCAGTTTCACACCCACATTAGCACTAAATTGCTAATGACCAGCACAGTTTATTATATTTTCCTGTTAGAGATATTTGCATTTTAATCAGTGCCTTAGCCAAAGGATAGGTGTGTGAAGGTGGCTTTTCAGGGCTCAGCATTTATAAGCTGTATCTTTCTATATTATGAAGCAGTCGTAACCATCATCTACCCACCTATCCCCAAGACATTTAAGTTTAACATTATTTATAAGCCAGAACACCCATAAGAAGTCTATAAGCAGTCTCTTCTCTTCCTTCTTTGATCAAGAAGAAACCTGTTAACTACTCAGCCATAAGAAGGAATGAAATTGTGCCATTTGCAGAGACGTGGATGCACCTAGAGACTGTCATACAGAGTGAAGTCAGAAAGAGAAAAACAAATATTTTATATTAATGCATATATGTGGAATCTAGAAAAATGGTACAGATGAACCTATTTGCAGGACAGAAATAGAGACACAGACACAGAGAACAAACGTATGGACACCCAGAGGGGAAAGAGGGGGTGGGATAAATTGGTAGATTGGGATTAACATATATACACTACTGTGTATAAAATAGATTACTAATGAGGACCTACTGTATAGCACAGGGAACTCCACTCAACATGCTGTGATGACCTAAATGGGGAGGACATCCAAAAAGGAGGGGATATATATATATGTATAGTTGATTCACTTTGCCGTACAGCAGAAACTAACACATCATTGTAAAGCAACTATACTCCAATAAAAATTTTTTTAAATAAAATTTAAAAAGAAGAAACCTGTTACCAAGCTGTAGCACACCCCTGCCAACTTGAAATATATACCTATGAGACATATTTGGACATTTGTCCATATAAGGTGAGGGCCAGAGGAAGAGCTCTTCCTGGTCATTTTTTTCTTCAACCAAACACATGGCCCTCCCATGACCAGGGGAGCTACCAGACAGTGCCATCACTACAACCATGAATATAAATATAGCCAGACTCAGAATCAGACCACATCATCTGACAAGTAGCAGATTTATGTGACATAAGAGTAGGACAATTGAAATCTAGACTTTCCTGGAAAAGCTTGGATGTGGAATTCTCCTGTACTTATGTGTAGGTAAAGAAGCTGTCTTTACCTGACCAGATTAGCCCCTGGAGAGACAAGTCTGGCTGTGTGCTACCAGCCCTACAGGGAGGCTTAGGACACAAAGGCATGGTCCCACTTCAGCAAACATCTCAGCAAAGGCCATGTAACAAAGGGATGTTTTTGCCCCCAATAATGTTGAATAGGGAAAAGATAATTTTAAAATCTTCTAGTGTAGTTTTATTTTTATAGTCAGTAAAATGATTTGCCCAAGGTCACACATCTTGTGGAGACAGAGCATTTTAAATGCTTTTTTAAAATATATTTGATTACAACAAATTAATGTGGTAAGCAGGGCAAAGCTATCACTTCCATTATATAGATAAGGAAATGAGGATCAGAGTGGCTTGGTCACACAGAATCTTCTGGTGGACCCAGCACAAGAACTCAGTAACCCTAACTCATACGCAAGTGGGCTTTTTTGTATTTTTGTATTTTCTGTATTTGGTTGGCTATTTGTTTGTTTGGGGATCTGATTTCATGCAAAATATACTCTTCCTTTTGGAAGGAAGTTCAGTGGATCAGCAAGAGTCAGGAACTGAGTCATCAGAGCATGTCCTCCTCTGCTTGGGTGTTCCAGGTGTTGCTCTGGGCCTTGGAGTCCCCATCTTAAATACAGGGGCAGGCGGTAGGGGGTGCACAATGTGGCTTCTAAGAAACTTTCCCACCTCCTCTAAAGAACTGCCACAAGCTTTGTTCATACTTATTGCCAGGCAATGACCGAGCAGCAAAATCATACACAGATCTGTTCTCAGTCCTCCAGTTGCTTTGAGGCCTGTTTCTTCTTCTCCATTTTCAGTGGAGAGGAAGGAAGCTGGCCATCACCCTCACAGTTCTGGTTACCTAATACTGTTGCCTTTACTTTTGCATCTGATGCTCACAGACATCCTGTCAAGAAAGCAGCACAACCTCCATTGTCCAAACTTACAGTGCTTTAGCAAAATAATTTAGGATATGGATTCTCGAATGAGACACACAGGGGATCCAAGGTTCACTAAAATCCACGTTAAGTGGCCCGTAAGTAGTAATATTAGAGTAAAATTAGGATGAGTATTCAAAAACGAAGACCTAGGAAGATGAACTGCTCCTCCCAGCTGGCCAGGGCTGAGCTTGGCATACTAGGACCACAGAACCGTGAGCCCTAATGGAGGGGTAATGGGAGGATGGAAGAGAGAGAGCACGTTCACGATTATAATTATTACTAGATTATCACTTAGTATTTATAGCTACATACTGTATTTTTTTAATACATGAAAGAAGAACAATTCTGCCAAATGTTCATGGTCTCTGGGGAGACATTGCACAGACCAGATTGTGCAGAATGGGAGGTGTTTTCTATGTTTCTCAGATGCAGGTGTGGGTTCTCAAAACTGAGAAACCCAAGTGTAGCATTGCTGCCGTGGGACCTGCACGAGTCACCTAACCTCTCATGGCCTCAGTTTCCTCCCATTCAAAATGAAAACTTGCACTCCAGCCTTGCAGAACAGAGCAGGGGTGGGACGAAGGGGGCAGAGGTGAAGGGCCAGGCGGTGGTAGGCATGGCTCACCTGCTGTCCCTCCCCCCATCCTGAGTCCCCATCCAGGGCTCTCACTGCCTTCACACCCATTCAAGACAATGAACCCTCTTTACTTTTCCCTCTTCTTTAGGCTGGGCGTTTGCTTCTGACAGCTGCCCTGACAGAGGAGGCCCTGATAATTACTGCCTGATAATTACTGATAAGTACTGCCATGGTACTTCTTCCCAAAAGGCCGGCACTAGGGCTGCCGGCTGCTGAGCCCTGACCTTGCTCTCTTAGCCCGAGCGTGTTTCCCCAGGCCTGGCTGAGAACAGCCCACCTCATCTCTGAGATTTTGACCTTTTCCCAATGTCTCTTTGTTGGTTGCTGCTGTCCTTTCTAAAAGCTTCCTATTGATGTTTGGCTCTAAGAGAAACGTAAACAAGAGGTAGATAAAGGTTAACTATACCCAATCAATGCTGCAGAAAGAGGCAGGGCTGGGAGGGATGTACTGAAAGGCCAAATACAGGGAGGGCTCTCTTGACAATTTAACTGCATTCATTCTTTCCTCCTCATATGTTGTACTAAAAACAGAGATACTAGATGATACTCTTTTTCGTCCTTTCCTCCTTATATGTTGAACTAATAACAGAGCTGCGTGATATTCTTTCATTTTAGCTATAGTGAGTTATTTTTGTTTAAGAGATGAGAAGAAAAACTGGCATGCAAATATGTATAGAATCATTTTCTTAATTATTTTAAACTAACTTATTCTCAAACATACTCCTAGGTTGCCTATTTTCAATGGTATCCTAAGTTACTCTTCCAGCCCTTGAAATGTGCTCCCCCATCTCCCATCTCCTCTTCACCTCTGTTAAGCTGATCCACCTAGGGAAGCCCAGTTTCGCTGCTGGCCTTCCTGTGAAGCACTTCCCGAGGTCCCACGTACAAGTCATGCCCCTTCCTCTGCCACAGCCACCTTATCACGGTTTCCTTAGTATCTGTGTTCTCAGTTCAAGACAATCACCAAAACTCATGTGTGTGACAAACATGTTACTCAACAGTTGATAGGCAAGGAAAGTGAGGCCTAAAGGGATTATATGCATACAAAATATCACAAGAATTGGAGTTAGAAGTTAGTCTTAAGGTCTAATTTCTACTGTATTTTTCTACCATTTTATGTACTTCATTTAGTTTCTTATACAAACAACACGAGATGAACTGAACTATAGGCTACTAGGATAGCTCATACCTTAGCTATACCTAAAAATTTTTTTAATTTTAAAAAAGAGAGGGAGAAAGAAAGAAAGAAAGAAAGAAAGGGAAAAGAAGAAAGGGAAAGGTAGGAAGGAAGGAAGGAAGGGAGAGAGGAAGGGAGGAAGGGAAAGGAAGGAAGGAAGAGAGAGAGAAAGAGAAAAAGAAAGAAAGGAAAGAAAAAAGAAAGAAAGAGCAAGAGAGAGAGAAAGAGAGAGAGGGAGGGAGGAAGGAAGGAAGGAAAGAAAGAAAAGAAAAGAAAAGAAAGGAAGGAAGGAAGGAAGGAAGGAAGGAAGGAAGGAAGGAAGGAAGGAAGGAAGGAAGGAAGGGAGAGAGAGAGAAAGAAGGAAGGAAGGAAGGAAAGAAAGAAAGAGAGAAAGAGAGAGAGGGGGGGAGAGAGAGGGAGGGAGGGAGGAAGGAAGGAAGGAAGAAGGAAGGAAGGGATGGAAGAAATGAAACTGAGCAGGACCCTGTGGGGCTCCTGGGCACAGAAGCCCACCTTTCAGTGTCCCACCTTTCTTGTAGGGAACAGACTCCATCCTCCATGACCTCCCCTGAGTCCCAAAGGGCAGATTCAAGCAGTTGCTAATCAGGGAAGGGAGGGGATGCAGAGTCAAGCAGTCAAGAAACAATAGTGCAGCCTTGGGACAGGGTCCTGGTTCCACCTCAAGGGATACACATAACAATGTCTTTAAGCTCTTCATAGAATTAAAACCCAACAAATGGAAGTTGTCAGCATTCTTCATACCAGAGAAGACCACCTGAGGACAGATTAAAGGAACCAGAGAAGCTCATCAAGAAGATTACCTGAGACCAGAATAGAGGGGTGCAGGCCCCGCACACACCCTAATCTTGTCAGCAATCCCACCCCTGAACTACTGCTATAAAACTCCTCACCAAATCCTCCCGGGTTGGGACATACAGCTTTTTGGGGCAGGAGCCCAGTGTATCCCCTTTGCCTCGCAAACAATAAAGCTATTCTTTTCTTCTTCACCCAAAACTCTGTCTCTGAGATTCAGTTCAGCACTGGTGCACAGAGGCCGAGGTTTCAGCATCAGAAGGAAGGAGGGAGGGAAACCCCATCCTGACAATGAATGAACCACTCACTGGCAGAACCCTATGGATGAAGACCAAACCTCTCTAACTGATTCTGATATTACTTTTTCATTATAATGATTTCTTTATCCTAACCCTTGTTTTCCATGTCTCTGCCTCTTTATTACCCAGATTATAGCGTTCCAAGAGTGAAAAATAAATATTCTCTTCTTTAAAGGAATCTGGTAGATAAAAACCTGGAATTGAAGAGGAAAACATAGGTGGTAATAGAAGGGATGTGACAACAACAACAACGTCTATGCCTAAATAATTCCTCCTTTATTATATTTTTATATGGTTGGGATTCCCAACATTTGATTTACCAGTTTCAAATTATAAAAACACCTATGTTGCAAAGAATTAGGGCTACCTGGACAGAAAAGCTGTGTTTTTTCTACCTTGCCCATTACAAAGCTTGCCCATCTCTCTGTGGCTTGCAAATAGCATAATGCTTGTCTAGAAACCTCACATCTCATGACACATGTACAGAATAAGGCTGTATTTGAGCAGAGATCCTGCAAACCAATAACTGAATGGTTCTTTCCAAAAGTGGAGAGAGAGAAGTCAAGATCTCTGTTCCCTCCAGCATAGGAAAGGAGGGCAGAGGGTGCCAGCAACTGGGAACCAATCCATTTTCTGTGTTCAGCTCCATTTATATGCTACAGGAAGAGAAACAGCAAAATACTGTTGCATCAAAGAAAATTGCAGCAATTTTTAATTACACACTTAATCATCCTCTTCCAGAAGGGCAAGCGATCTTTCATGACATTTTTACGTATTTGAAGGCAGCACTGAGTGAGCACAGGGCAGGATGTTGGGTTTATTAGATGTCACAGACAATTTCAACTGACACCAATGCATTGATTCAAGGGACAAGAGCATTTTAAGGGCTCTGAGTGCCAGACACTAAGGCGACATGCGATGCCCAGTCTCAGAATTCATCTTCCTTCATTTATCCACTCAATTAATTTGTTAAGGCTAATCCTATGAGGTATAATTTTCTAAATATTAGAGATTTAGAGACAAAGGCCAGTACCTACTTCAGAAGAGCTCACAGTGTAATTACTGAAGCAAACATATCAATAATAAGTTGAAATTTACTGAGATAAGAGCATTAATGGAGGCACAGGACAGGTTGAGATTGTCCTGATCTGAGGCAAGTAATAATGGAGGTTTCTGTTTTCTCAGATTTAGAAGGCTTTAAGTAGGGTTTTGAGGGATAGATAGGAGTTTGGAACAGACAATATGGTCTTCTATGTTTGTTTGTATGTTTCCCCAAGAGCACATTTCAGAAGAGAAGGGGTGGCTTCCAGTTAGAGGAAAAAATACCTTCAAAAGCCTGTAGATAGGGCTTCCCTGGTGGCGCAGTGGTTAAGAATCTGCCTGCCAATGCAGAGGACACGGGTTCGTGCCCTGGTCTGGGAAGATCCCACATGCCTTGGAGCAACTAGGCCCGTGAGCCACAACTACTGAGCCTGCGCGTCTGGAGCCTGTGCTCCGCAACGGGAGAGGCCGCGACAGTGAGAGGCCCGCGCACCGCGATGAAGAGTGGCCCCCGCTCGCCACAGCTGGAGAAAGCCCTCGCGCAGCAACGAAGACCCAACACAGCCAAAAATAAATAAGTAAATAATTAAAAAAAAAAAAAAAGCCTGTAGATATTTGTTAAAAGGTAACATTTTACCTTTTATGGTAGGAATGACCAAAGGCATATGTAGTCTACAGATGTTGAATTATTTTCCATAGTTCTTTCAACATAGAACCTCTGTTTCTGTGATGCAATTGAATGCAATCAAGGTAACATATCAGGACAAAGCTGGAATTCTTGTAGTTGGTTTTGGTTTGACTCTTGAAATGTATTAACTTTTTAAAGTGCCTTAACATTTTTGGAGTTCCTAGTCTGGCTATATTTTTTTAAATTGTGGCAAAATATATATAACATAAAATTTACCATCCTAACCCTTTTTAAATGCACAGTTCTGTGGCATTAAGTACATCTAAATTGTTGTGCTACCATCACCACCATCCACTGAACCCTTTTCGTCTTGCAGAACTTAAACTCTACCTATTAAACAATAACTCCCCATTACCACATCACTCAAGTCCCTGGCAACCACAATTCAATCCTACTTTCTGTCTCTATGAACTTGACGACTCTAAGTACCTCATATAATTGGAATCCTGCAATATTACTCCTTTCACTTAGCATAATACCCTCAATGTCCATGTTATAGCACATGTCAGAATTTCCTTCCATTGTATATACACACCATATTTTGTTTTTCCATCACCCAACCATGGATACTTGCACTGCTTTTACCTTTCCGCTATTGCAAATAATGCTGCTATAAAAATAGGTATAACAGGGACTTCCCTGGAGGCAGAGTGGTTGGGAGTCCGCCTGCCAATGCAGGAGACACGGTTTGGAGCCCTGGTCCGGTAAGATCCCACATGCCTCAGAGCAGCTAAACCCGTGCACCACAACTACTGAGCCTGTGCTCTAGAGCCTGTGAGCCACAACTACTGAGCCTGTGCACTGCAACTACTGAAGCCCGTGCACCTAGAGCCCGTGCTCGGCAACAAGAGAAGCCACCACAATGAGAAGCCCATGCACAGCAACGAACAGTAGCCCCTACCCACTGCAACTAGAGAAAGCCTGTGCACAGCAACAAAGACCCAATGCAGACATGCAGACATACATACATACATACATACATACATAATGGGTATAACAAATATCTCTTTGAGACCTTGCTTTCAATTCTTTTGAATATACACGCAGAAGTGAAATTGCTGGATCATATGGTTCTTTTTTCTTTAACAGTGAAACTTAGGATGTACCTAGGATATCTGACTCTGCCCTGTGGGGAAATGTCTTGGTACTCCAAGTCAGAAAACATAGGCTCTCACCAAATTTGTATCATTAACTTGCCACATAATTTTGAATAAGTCCCTTTACCTTTTTGGATCTTGGTTTCTGTGTTAAAAGAAGTTGGACTATATATTATCTGAGTCCATTTTAGCACTGGCACTCCATGGTTCTATACATGTGGCAGTTGTGTCTTCTCTCAGACTGCCAAAGAAACTAAACTCGGCTTATCCATTATGACATTGTGCACCCACGCTCTGCCTTGTCCTAGATAGGGTGGAATGGCAGGGATGGGGAGCAGTGCAGTTAGAAAAGCAAATCTAAACTTGCAACACTTAAATCACACTACATTACGTAGTCTGATTAGGAGCTACCATGTCCTAGAGACCCTTTGGCAGTGGCAATCCAGCAATGGGGAGTGCAGCTTCTGGAACAAGACCATCTGGGTTTGAGTCCTTGACTTCCACGTATCAGCTCTTTGACCTTAGGCAAGTTTTCAGATTATCCTGTGCCTCAGTTTCCAAACTGTGAGAATAATATACACTCTATGGTACTGTTGTGTTAAATAAATAAAGCACCTAGAACAGTGCCTGCCCCTTGCCTGTGATCTTCTTCTTGACCTTGCTCATGCTATTTCCTCCTCCTTAGTAAACTCTGCTTCTCTTTGCTTGGCAAATAGTGAGTGTTAGGAATCTGAATTCTGGAGCTCTCGTTCTCTGCCTTCACCTTTATTTTAACCTCTATCTCTCATCCTCTTGTTCCCCTATATACCTCCCTCATTCCTCCCATCTTGCTCCACATTGTGTGTGTGTGTGTGTGTGTGTGTGTGTGTGTCTCCTCACTTCTCCATACAGTGTTTCCCATTCCTCCTGCCACCTTCCAGTCTATCTTTCATTTTCTTTATCTTTCTTCTGACTCCTACATCGAGATAAGCTCCTCTCTGTAGGTAAAGCATTTAAGATTCTCAAATAAAATGAGGTCACAGATAACTTGCTAGTTCCCATAAAGGTCAAGGATACTTGTCTAGCCTTTCCAGGGACTCTCGATAAATACTAAACAACTTGGGTGGGTGCATAAACAAACACTTTCATACAGGAGTTGACTCTCCCTTTAGAGATTAACAATGATGCTATCATTTGTTGAGTGTGTACAATTGTCAAGAACTATTCTAGACACTTTACAAATCTTAACCCATTTATGATACAAAAAAGTCATCCACGCTTTACACATCAGAAATCTGAGGTACAAAGAAGGTAATTAATTTGCCAAGTTCACATGGCTGAAAAGTGGCAGTGGTGAAGTTCAACTCAGGCAATCTAGTTCAAAACCCCATTCTCAACCATTCGCCCCCCAATTCCCACACAGGTCAACTCAAATCTCACTTTCCCCTGGAAGACAGTCTTGACTACGTTAGTCCTTTCTAGATCCCACATGACAGAATGTAGCACCTACATTACAGAATGTTCTATATTCTTCATTCCTAGGCAGCAGAAAGCATAAGCCACCAGAAAACATGAGATGTGGACCCAGGAGGGGAAAGTGTATTTCGGGCTGCCATGTTCTAGCTGTTTGTCTTGGGTCAACTTAACTTCTCTGGGTCTAGTTTTCTGCCGTAACAATATTTTTCTCTTGAAGTTCCTATGAAGGCCCAATGAAGAAACATAAAATAATTTTGTAATTTTAAGGCACTGTCCCAATATTTTTCATACCTCTCATTCTCTCTCTCTCTCTCTCTCAGTCTGCACCTAATTAGATGATGTCTCAAATTCAGGGCAATTCTTGTCTCTTCCTTTTTTCTCTCCCACAGCTTTCACAATTTTTCTTTGCTTATGACTTTTGCTAGAACATTGGTTGCTAAGCAGACTTGCTGAACACTGAAACATTCAGGGCCCCAGTCTTTATTTACCTCCAAAGCTTTATTTCCCAAAGGACCCCCAGCCCAAAGACGACTCAGGAACCCAACAGGTCTTCTGGCCCTGGAGACTCGCCTGGCCTAGCACTCTGCTAGGATTACATAGGAGGCACAGAACACCATTTATATTAAAGTCACACTGATTTAGATTCTACTTAGTTACATCATTCAGACATGGTAAATGTGCTTCTAATTCAGAATGTTGCCTTGGGCAACTCTGTGAGCTTGGTAAGTTTCTCTTTCTTGTCTAACCCTTTCACTCCTCTCCCCTCCAAATCTGCATGTAGAATTCCCATGATCCTTGGATCTTCTTTAGGGTAAATTAATCTTTTGATTTGTGTGTATATGTGTGTTACCATAAAATGGAGGTTTATGTTTTATTTATTCCTAGTGCAGATGAGCAGTTTAATTGAAGTCTTCGGATGACTATAATTTTGCATAAGGCATTAGCTCCAACAGTGGAAATGCTAGGCATTCCTTTGGTGTTAGGGTCATAGACGAAGGGAATTTGAGACAGATAAACATTTCAAAACTCATCAGAATGAGTGGGAAACAGATAATGCCTCTTCTACTTATCTGTAAGGCAAGTTCATTCTTGATTTAAATGTTGAGAAGTTCTGAATAATTATTTCTCTTGTGAACTTTCAGAAATTTTTCTATCCAAAAAAAAAAAAGTGAGCTGATCCTAATTTGAAGTTCATTGCTGCACTGCAATTTGAATAAAGCTTCTAAAGGCTATTATTTGAGTCTTCAGCTTGAAAAATGACAAATCTAGTTGCATGTGTTCACTAGAATCAATTTCCTAAGACTTATTGAGCATCTCCTTAGCACAGTAGGTTATTTAAGCTGAAAAAGATGAGTTGTCTCCCTCTAGATGCTTATGCATATGCAGAACCATGAAGAACAATGGGAACGGAGAAATCTGAGTTTAAGGTTTGGCAGTGAAACTTACTAGTTAAGACATTTTTTAACCTCTCACACCTCAGTTGCTTTCTCTGTAAAATAGGAATTTTAAGTCTAATATCCCAGATATCCTGTTTTATGAGTAACTTAAAATGAGACAATATAAGAAGGTGCAGGGCATATCATGGTCTCTCAAACCATGATATAACAGTTCCCTTTTTGTTGATAATATACTGCAGATTATGATGAGTTTCATAACATAAGTGCAAAGTCCCACAAAAGCCTATGGGGAAGAGATTAATTCTGACCAAGAGATGTCCTAGTGTCAAGCTGTATCATTACATCCAATAGGACTCATATATTACACTTTTTAAAAAATCTCACTTAACTTTATTTTCTAGAGTCCATTAATCTCTCAACTTCAAATATGTAGAGGGTTTAGTTTTAGAAAAAATGTCTTCAAAGAAAATAGTTTCCAATTCAGACTCTCCACCATGTCAGAGAATCTATGTTTGCCCAGGAAATGGATTTTTTCTCACTCTGTCTTTTCTATCATCCTCTACCTCATTCCCTTTCTAAGCTATATACAGTCAACCTGATGGGATCCTTGGGCGTTATTCCTAACCCTTACCATGCATCTCCCACAATCAAAGCCTCTGCAATATATAGGTTAGTCATGCTTCAAAGAACACACACACACACACACACACACTGAGTTCTTAGTTACGTTTTTGGGTTTTTGTTGTTTGGGTTTTTTTGGGCAGGGGGTGAAGGTGGGCAGAGATCATTAATTCAAACTCCTGGATCCTCAGTTAATGTCTACTATTTGGAAGACAATGTAGATTACGTAATATTCCCTCACTCATTCCTTCTTTTGTTTTGGGCTTTTTTTTTTTTTTAATTGTTGTTGTTTTTCTTTGTTTCTCTTTTTCCTGTTACGTTTGGATTACACCCACTCTCACTGAATTCTCAAATACCCATGTTATGCTCTACACTGTTCAAACATAACCAGGAACTTTCCATATTCTTTTCTTATTTTCAGATAAATGAATGGATGGCTGGTGGAAGCACACGGAGTCCGTGCATCAAAAAGGAAACTTCCACAAAGCTTACATGGATTCTCAGAGCCAAAGCCACATTGCCAGAAAAGGCCCATCCTCATTCACATGCACACAAATGTTACTTTGTTCCTTACAATAAAGAAGTTAAGTGAACATTTGATTTCCCAGCAAATGCAAACATTCACTGGCCAACTCTGCATAAGGAGAGATCTAAGCATATGCAATGGACAGGCTTCCACTATTTTGAAAAGTTTTGTTTAGGAAGACCTGAATTTATACTTCTAACTGTGTACACTGAAGGATATATGTGTGTCTGAAGTAGGGCAACTTTTTACTTCTGTCTCCAACTCCATTGCTTAACCTAGGATGCCTTGTATGTTTTGCTATCTTTTGTGACGATAGAAGTTGTTTTCTGCACACAACACCTTGTACCAAGTAATTTAAAAAATGAGTTTCTACATTTTCCATTTTATTACTATTTACGATTTGATTAGTTATTGGTTTACAAATAGATATGCATTATAGGATTTTAAAAAAATCTTTCTTTGCTGCTTTGTATATTACTTGTGTCCGCCTGGCTTCCTGCCAATAAAACCATTGAGTATCATCATCTTAACCTCTGACAGCCCCACCCAAGAAAAAGCAATAAAGTACATAATTATACAGAGAGCTTGCTGTACATTTGCTTAGTGTATGTTGACCTTCTCTCTGTATTAGACACTACATAGGGGCAGCTACGATGCAATGGGTTTCATGTGACATCCTTGAGCCATAATGTTCTCCTCTACATAATGGGAATAACTATTTTGAACACTTAGGGTTAGAATGGAGACTTAGGGAGAGTTTTTAAGTCACACATTGCTATATAAATGTTAAATTTGTATCATGTTCTTTCCCAGCTTATTTTCACTTCATTTTGACAAACATATCTTTTTTGAAAAGGCAAGGTCCTGAAGACTTTTCAAATTCTGTTATGAACCCCTACAATGACATTCTATAGTCTTCATGGCCTAAAAAATAAAACATAATATGTAATTTCGGCCTAATGTATTTTTGGTTGCAAACAAAGAAGTGATTTCAAGGAAGTTTAAGCAAATAAATAGATTTGTGTACTTAGATGTTTAAGATCAAATGACTATCTCACAAAGCCCAAGAGCAAGGCATACTGCCGGCCTTAGCAAAAGACTAAAACAAGGAGTCAAAAAGATTTCATAAACGAAGCTGGAGAGGCCGCTCATCTTCACATTCAGAACTCTGGTCTCTGCTTCTCTCTGTGTGTCTGCTTCTCCATGACCATGGTGGAGAATAATGCCCCAGAGCTCCCAGATATATACAACTGCTGTTGAAGCACACACACTTCAAAATTCCAAAGCGAGAAATTCTATCTCCACTTGGTTAAATTTCCACTTACGGCCCACGTCTATGGCTGCACCTGTTCATCCCTGTTGGTAGATGGGGTGGGCTCAGGGTATGGTGGGACTGTTTTCCAAAGAAGATGGTTTCTGTAAGTTGCACAGATACCTCAAAAGTTGCCTGGAACAATTACATTTTCTTCTATCATATTTTCTAATCACTTTACCTATCAGGAAGATTCTAAGTTTGTACAGAACCATGTATGACGGTCAATAAGCCATAAAGGAATAACCCTTCCTTAAGGTACCCCACAATCACCACAGTTCACATTGGTACTTGAGAAATATTTGGAAAGACACACTGACATGCACTATATACGGGAAAACCAGAGCAAAACTATAAATATATATTAAATATTTCATATGTTTATATATGAAATATACCAAAAATTATATGTAAATCATATTGTGTATATTCATATAATATTAATTTTAACTTAAGCCAAGCTCTGAATGGAAGTAAACCATGAATTATACACAGATCAGTATGCTGGAAAGAGGCAGAAATGTCGATGTAAGTGTCCTTTGGGCCAGATGAAAAGGATAAGGGAAACACAATTAATGACTATCAGTCTTTCCTATGGACTATATTTGAGAAGCCTGACCTACTATGTTTTATCATGAAAAATCCATAGGTTGGGGAGCATTTAAGATGGCTGGAAGCTTTCTTATGAACATTCAAGATTGCTTCTACTTAGAAAAATGAGGAATTCTGACCTAAGGCAAAAGAGAAAGAAGGATTTGGAGAGAGGGCTGTTCTTTCTCAGATCACCCTTCCAAAGGGAATATGCACATTTCAGTGTTGCTATCCATTTTCATTGACTTGGGAATCTCCGTCATGGTGGATGTATGAGACTTTAAATGTTTACCACCATAACACATGCCTTAAAGATGCATTATTATTTTTTAACCAACATTAAAGTTTAAAAACTGAATAAAAGCTCTGCTCCACGATCTACCAGATTATCTCTCAGAACAAAAAAAAAGTGGAAGAACAAATCATACAGCAAGATTCAGAGTCCAGGGGGGACGCGTTTTACATTGTTTCTTTTGAGCGGGCATTTGTATTCACATGCTTTCCTGCAGAGAGAGTCTGGGGAAGTAAGTTTTGCTCTAGGTTTTGTAGTTAACTCATTGAGGACATTTCCGTTTCAGAAATGGGACAACGACCTGCAAATTAAATCAGATTTCTAGTTAATTGCCCTTGGACAGGATCCAGTTTGTGCAATATTGGCCTACCCAGTGTCTTTAAAAAGTGAAATTAATTGTCAACATTTTAAAAATCTGGCATTTTTATATTAGTATTTGGATTTCTGGCTTTATCTTAAAATTTCAAGAGATGTCTAATTTTACACAACATTTTGCTGAGCTGAGGAGAGGTTGCTGCTCCCTTTACTTTTCCTACGTTCTAGGTTTATCATAGTCTTGTGCCTCAATTGTCTCCTGGACTCTGAGGTTGCACACCAAGGTCATTTAATACAAGGCAAGGTATTTTGGCTCTTTACCCAGGACTCTATTCAAAGAAAGAACATCAAAGAAGGTCTGAGTGACCATATATTTCAAGAAAAGTTAGATATAGCACGTCTGTGGAAATAAAGAACACTCTTCCATATGTATATATATGTAGGCAATGAAGTAATATAATTTAAGTGGCCACTGTAAAATAAACCCAGTTGTTTCACCCATTTTTTTAAAATTAAACACCAATAGGGACCAGGTATTTGACTCATGGATTTATTAGATCTTTTCTATTTCAAATGCTTTATTATTCCACAGTAAATTCTGCTTGTTTTACTATTTTGACAGATGTAGCAAAATAATTTCTATGTGGGCTTATGAAAATGAACAGTGGAAGAAAAGATAATATTGTTCTATAAAGAGAGGAATACTAAACTAGAGATAGGAACCCAAGGCTCGAACTAAGATTTCCTAGATCACAGCCCAGGACAATTTCTACTACTATTTCTACCATTTCTATTCTCTCTTAGACACATTAATCAACAGTAGGGGCATTACTGAGCTCTTTGGGTCTCCAAGCCTCTTTTTACTTAAGAAAAATAAAAAGTACAAATCTCTTAAACATCACAAGAATCTCCTTTTGCATTTTCTCAATGACTTTACATTTTGCGAAGATAGTGTATATATTTTTTTCTCTCTTCTATGAGCATTTCTCAGATCTCTTTGGAACCTTCTCTCTTCTGAGCTCGTAGAGTGTTTACTTTCTACTGTCAGGGAAACTACAAGTGAATATTTTCTTAGCTTAACAGTAGGATAGGCTTGCTTCCCAAGACACATAGTAATTGTGTTTGGTGCAAAATTGCCTACTGCATTTTGACCATTAATGATTCATGATGTTTTCTAGTCTACTTGCAAATGCTGAGTTTTCTGTTTTCCAGTTTCTCCCTTTTCCAGCATGGAGAACTTCCTTGGGCAGAATACACAAGGACTAGAAAGAGCAGATGAGGGTAACTTTAAGGAGGGCAGTGTTTCAAGGAGTCTAAGGAAGACCCTCCAGAAAACATGCACCCACACAGGGCAGAACTAAGGCTCAGAATGGGGCTCCTTTATAAAAAGAAAACAATGCAAAGTTTAGTGCTATAGGAATCAATCCCCAACTTCTTCCTGTGTGTTTTAAAGTGAAGTTATGCTCTGTGAAACTAGGTAGGAGTGTTTATGCTGTGAGAAACACTTGTTTAAAGAAATCCTGACCTATAGATTTGCTCTAGATGATCTGATCACAGTTATTCGCCTTCCTCAGAATACACCGCTAAGAATTGCATTAACAAATGCAAAATAGCTAGATTCATATCTAAATCTGCTAAAAGTCTGCCTGCATTTAGAGGAAGTTAGCAAGGTCAAATGGAGCCCAGAATCTTGGAGTTCCTAAATAATAGAAAATGTACATTAGTCTCTTCTAGGAAGAGAAATTAGTACAAGAACTATGACTTCATTTACAAATTAAGTGGACAATTTCTGGTTTCTTTTTAAATAAACATATCATCTAAATTAAGTGACTGATATGATGTTTCAAAAGCTACGTGGAACAAAAAGAATGACTGTACTTATATGTAATATATTTAGTAGATAAAAACCCGTAGTAACAATAAAAGGAAACAGCCAGTTACTACCACTGGGGGTGACACTTCTCCCAATTCTGCACTCAGAAAATTGGCAGTTAAGAATGTAGAACTAGGAGAGGGAGATCAAGATGGTGGAGTAGCAGGGCGTGGTGCTCACCTCCCCCCACAAACACATCAAAAATACATCTACATGTGGAGCAATTCTCACAGAAAACTAACTGGAATCTGGCAGATCTCTTATGCAGCCAAAGCTGCAAGAAAGATCTTCAGATAATCAGGTAGGATGGAAAAGAAGGCATCAGGTCAGGACTGGCGCCCTTGGGAGGGATCTGTAAGAAACAGAAGGTCCACACATGTGGACCCTCACCTTGGGGAGGGAACAGATCGACTCACAATCTGGGCATCCCAGTCCGGGGATCCTGCACAGAGGAGACAAGCCCCCTTGCTTGCTGGGAAATCTGCTGAGACCAACGAAAGACCTGGAGAAGCCTAGACTCTTTGCAAGGAGTGCCCACGTGCTGGCTTGCTAAGAATCGGGACAGAAAGAGCCATGCACTGGCCGCTGCCTCTTCACCACACTTCCCAGTCCTAAGGGGCAAATGCTCCAGCCCCACTCACTCCAAACCACAGCCTGGCATGTGATCAGGGAAAAGATTTGGTCTAGCCATGCAGAGAGAGACAGGGACACCTGGGGTGTGATCCAGGCAGAACCGTGGAGACCACTGTCAGCACACACACAGGGGCAGCGGGTCAAGCTGGAGAGACACCATCAGTGCACACACCAAGGCAGGCAGCACCACCAGAACCCGGAGTGGCTAAGCACTGAATCGCGAGCAGACAGGCCCTGGGAGAGGACTCAGTCTAGCCCCTCAGAGACAACCCGGAGGGCCTGGGGCGTGGTCCGGAGCCCATCGTCAGTGCATGCAGGCAGGTGGCAGTGGGTCCAGCCGTGGGAGACACTGTCAACGTGCTCAACAGGCGGCGCCGCAAGAATGCACAGCAGCAGCTTAGTGCTGAATCTTGGGCAGGTCCCAGGCAGTACTCAGCAATTCCTTTCCCAGTGAGAGCACCACAAAGCCACACCACAGCTTAGCGCTAGATCTGGGGCGGACAGGTCCTGGGAGAGGTCTGCTGCCGAGGCATCCCTGATCCCAGGTGCCAGCACAGCCACCTCAATTCCTGCAGCCACAGTGCCCCGACCCACACCACAGCCCTGTGCTAGATCTGGGATGAACACAACAGAGAAAGGGAAGCAATCTTGGGCTGCTTCTAGGTGGAACTGCAGACACCTACACAGGCGGTACATAGGTTCACTGTGATGGCAAGGGCCTCACTAGCTTCAGCAAGCACCTCCTTTGCAGCAGGGCACGCACTCAAAGGCAATGAAGCTTGATTGAACCCGACCCTCAGGGCTTCTATTCCAACAACTGGGGAGCAGACCCCACCCGCCACAGAGCAGTGACAACCACAGAGTAAAGAGGAAGCCCCCCACACATTCCACAGAGGCACTAAACGCTACAGTACCAATTACACCCTCTATCAAGGGGATAACAGCCAGCACACAGGAAAGATACGGCAGGCATCCATACCAAAAACAGCCCTTGCACCAAAAATACTGGACACACACACAGTCTACACAGGGATGCTTCTACATAAAAACACCCCTTCAAGACCACAGTAGATAACTGTTTCTTCTAAATTCATAGAGACAGAGAAAGTTAAGTTTAAAAAAAAAAAAGAAAAGCAGAGGAACTACTCCCAATTAAAAGAACAAGAGAAATCCCCTGAAAGAACAAATAATGAAACAGAGCCCACCAGTCTACAAGATCCCGAGTTCAAAGAGGCGGTAATAAAAATGCTAAAGGAATTGAGAAAGATTATCAGCAGAAATGCAGATCACTGTAACAGGGAAATAGAAACTATAAAGATGAACCAGTCAAAATTAGACAATTCAATTGCCAAGATAAAAACCAATCTAGTAACAATAGATAGCAGGCTAGATGACACAGAGGAACAAATAAGTGATCTGAACAGTAGACAGAAAGATAAATGAAAAAAAAAAAAATGAAAGCAATATACAAGATCCATGGGATAATGTAAAGTGTGTCAACCTACATATAATAGGGGTTCCAGAAAGAGAAGAGAAGAAAGGGGACCAAAAATATATTTAATAAAATTATGGCTGAAAACCTAAAGAAAGAAACAGATGATATCCAATCTAGTTTTCTGTAATTAACAGTAATCTGCTGATGTTCTGACTACCTACCCTTTGTTACAAAACCCCTATATATCCTAGCTCCCCCCTCACCTCCTTGGAGCAGTTCTCTCAGGGTTACTTGAGATGCTGCCTCCTGGGCTTGATGTCCTAAAAATTCCCACCAAAGGGTTTCCCTGGTGGTGCAGTGGTTAAGAATCTGCCTGCCGATGCAGGGGACGCGGGTTCGAGCCCTGGTCCAGGAGGATACCACATGCCGTGGAGCAACTAAGCCCGTGCGCCACAACTACTGAGCCTGCACTCTAGAGCCCGTGTGCCACAACTACTGAAGCCTGCGTACCTAGAGCTCACGCTCCACAACAAGAAAAACCACCGTGATGAGAAGCCCACACACCGCAACAAAGAGTAGCTCTTGCTCGCCACAACTAGAGAAAGCCTGCACACAGCAACAAAGACCAAATGCAACCATAAATTAATTAATTAATTAATTTAAAAAATACATATGTTAAATTTAAACAACAACAACAAAATTCCCACCAAAGAAAGAAAAGATATCCAGGTACAGGAAGCAAAGAGGGTCCCAAACAAGATGAACCCAGATAGTTCCACATCAAGACATGTCAAAATTAAAATGACAAAATTTAAAGAGAAGGTTCTAAAGGCAGCAAGAGAAAAAGAGTCAGTTACAAGGGAAACCCCATTAGGCTATCAGCTGATTTCTTATCAAAATACCCATGACATTTTTCACAGAACAAGAACAAATAATCTTAAAATTTGTATGGAACCACAGAAGACCCAGAATTGCCAAAGCAAACCTGAGGAAAAAGAATAAAATTGGAGGCATAACCCTCCAAGACTTCACACTATACTCCAAAGCTACAGTAATCAAAACAGTGTGGTACTGGCACAAAAACAGACCAGTGAAACGGAATAGAGAGCCCAGAAATAAGCCTACACACCTATGGTCAGTTAATATTCAACAAAGAAGTCAAGAATATACAATGGAGAAAAGGCAGTCTCTTCAGCAACTGGTGTTGGGAAACACTCCCTCACACCATACACAAAAATAAATTCAAAATGGCTTAAAGACTTAAATATAAGACATGACACCATAAAACTCCTAGAAGAGAACATAGGCAAAACATTCTCTGACATAAATCACACCAATATTTTCTTAGGTCAGTCTCCCAAGGAAATAGAAATAAGGCAAAAATTTAAAAATGGACCTAATCAAACTTATAAGCTTTTGCACAGCAAAGGAAATCATCAACAAAATGAAAAGACAACCTACAGAATGGTAGAAAATGTTTGCAAGGGATGCAACTGACAAGGGATTAATGTCAAAAAATACATAAACAGCTCATATGACTCAATATTGAGAAAACAAACAACCCAAACAAAAAATGGGCAGAAGACCTAGATAGACATTTCTCCAAAGACATACAGATGGCCAACAGGCACATGAAAAAATGCTCAACATCTCCAATTATGAGAGAAATGCAAATCAAAACCACAATGAGGTATCACCTCACACTGATCAGAATGGCTGTCACCAAAAAAATCTACAAATAAAAATGCTGGAGAGGCTGTGGAGAAAAGGAAACCCTCATATACTGTTGGTGGGAATGTAAATTGGTGCGGCCACTATGGAAAAGAGTATGGGTTTTTTTTAAAAAACCAAAAATAGAGCTACCAATATGATCCAGTAATCCCACTCCTGGGCATATATTTAGAAAAGATGAAAACTCTAATTCAAAAAGATAGAGGCACCCCAATTTTTATAGCAGCACTATTTACAATAGCCAAGACATGGAAACAACACAAGTGCCCATCAACAGACAATTGGCTTAAGAAGATGTGATACACACACACACACACACACACACACACTATGGAATATTACTCAGCCTTAAAAAAGAATGAAATATTGCCATTTGCAGCAATATGAATGAACCCAGAGAATATTATACTTAGTGAAGTAACTCAGAGAAAGACAAATATTTTATGTTATCATTTACATGTAGAATCTAAAAAATAATACAATTAAATCTATATTCAAAACAGAAACAGACTCACAGACATAGAAAACAAATATGGTTACCATAGGGGAAAGAGAGGGGGAGGGATAAATTACAAGTCTAGGATTAACAAGCTACTATACATACAATAAACAACAAGGACCTACTGTACAGCACAGGAAACTATAGTCAATATCTTACAAAACCTATAATGGAAAATATTCTGTGGGTTTCCCTGGTGGCGCAGTGGTTGAGAATCTGCCTGCCAGTGTAGGGGACACGGGTTTGAACCCTGGTCTGGGAAGATCCCACATGCCGCGGAGCAACTGGGCCCGTGAGCCACGACTACTGAGCCTGCGCGCCTGGAGCCTGTGCTCCGCAACGGGAGAGACCGCGACAGTGAAAGGCCCACGCACCGCGATGAAGAGTGGCCCCCGCTCGCCGCAACTGGAGAAAGCCCTCGCACAGAAACGAAGACCCAACACAGCCAAAAATAAGTAAATAAATTTTTAAAAAAAGAAAATTGTTATTTAAAAAAGAAACAAAAAAAGGAAAATATTCTGAAAAAAATATATACTTATAACTGAATCACTTTGCCATACATCTGAAGCTAACATAATATTGTAAATCAACTATACTTCAACAAAAACAAGAAGAATGTAGAATAATTTTTTTCAACATTCACGTAAAGGGGACAAGATAATAAAATTATTAGATAAAAAGTTAGAGAATGGGACATTTATGCAGTTTCCAAGTACTAGTCCAGAAATCAAATACTCCACAGATGTATTTGATTTCTGTGGTTGCATAACAAATTACCACAAACTATTTTTTTTTTTTTTTGGCTGCACGGCACGGCTTGCAGGATCTTAGTTCCCCAACCGGGGATTGAACCCAGGCCCTTGGCAGTGAAAGCGCCAAGTCCTAACCACCAGACCGCCAGGGAATTCCCACAAAATTAGTATCTTAAAATGACACCCAATATACAACATAGGGTCTCCTAAGACTGCAATCAAGGTGTCAGCTGGGCTGCATTCCTTTGGAAGCTACCTGCAATTCATTGTCAGGTGACCTTTCATAGACCCTCTCACAACAGGGCAGCTTATTTCTTCAAAGACAGCAAAGGACTGGGGGAGGCGGGGGAATGGGGAGCTGCTGTTCAATGAGTTTTGCTTTCAGTTTTGCAAGATGAAAAAGTTCTAGAGATCTGTTGCACGACAATGTGCATATAGTTAACGCTACTCAACTGTACACTTAAAATTGATTAAGATGGGGGGCTTCCCTGGTGGCGCAGTAGTTGAGAGTCTGCCTGCCAATGCAGGGGACACAGGTTCGAGCCCTGGTCTGGGAGGATCCCACATGCCGCGGAGCAGCTGGGCCCGTGAGCCACAATTACTGAGCCTGCGCGTCTGGAGCCTGTGCTCCGCAACAAGAGAGGCCGCGATAGTGAGAGGCCTGCGCACCGTGATGAAGAGTGGCCCCCACTTGCCACAACTAGAGAAAGCCCTCGCGTGGAAATGAAGACCCAACACAGCCATAAATTTTAAAAATTAAAAAAAAAAAATTAAGATGGTGAATTTGCATATGTTTTTACCATATTTTTTTAAATCTCCCCCAAACCGGAAACACAAACACCTTTAGATTTTGAGGATTAATATTGTAGAAGAGAGTTAGCACCTACCTTTATTTGGCATCTGGGACTGTCAGCTCTTATCGGCCTGTGTTGCAAAGGTGGCTCAGATCCCAAAATACTCTCAGTGATGTTGACTCCATAAGGAAGGCTGCGGCTCCTACATTTTAAACAGTCAGAAGTGCCAAGAGGTAGAAAAATGTTTCCTGGTGAAGAGACGTCTCTGCACTGACTGTTTCCAAGAGGAGGTGAAGATGTCTTATGCCGGCGCTGCCACAACTTAACACATGTACGACTCACCTGGAGGCTTGTTAAACTGCAGATTTCTATGCAGTAGGTCTGGGTGGGATCTGAGGTTCTACAAGATTCTATATCCTCCCAGGTGATATTGAGGCTGCTGGCTTAAGGACCACGCTTTGAGCAGTGAAAGCTTAAAGAAATTCAAATAATTATCAAAGGTTGAACTAACTACGCAGGATTTACCAATTTCATCTAATCATAAGAATCACCTGGTACTCTTGTTAATATCAATATCTAGGCTCCTGCCCTGGGGATGATGCCTTAGTTGTTCTTTACTAGAAGTCTGGAATTTTTGTTTTAACCTCATGATTGTTATAATCAGTGAATTGGGGGGAATACTAACTAAATGATCTTTAAGATGGTTTTCAATAGTGACTTTTCCTGAGCCTGCTTCTCTGTATTTCTCATAGGGCTAGCTATTGACTAGGTTTTCAGTGGATACCTATCTCCAGCTTTCTCTTGGTGTGCTGTTTCATCCCAGGGACATTCAAATTTCTACTAGAAGGATCACCCCCCCTTTTATTTATAATGACCAAGAATAAGCACCCAATATGTGAACCCACTTTCACCATTTGATGGTTAAGTGATTTCATTCAGTGACATAATTTTATTTATATAACAACTCTGTGAGGTTTATATTATTTCCCTCGTGTGGATTAAAAAGTTGACGTTGATAGAAGCCAAGTGACTTGCTCAAGGTCACAAATGCAGGAAGTTGTGGGGCCAGGATTTCACTGTCATCTCTCTCTCAGTTCAAACCCTGGTCGCTCAGACACCAGACACCTGATGACACGCGATGCCATCTCCCGCTGTGTGCCTGTTAGGCACATCGCCTGCGCCCTGTTCACAACCTCTGCTCTTCTCGCCTTGACTTATGTCTTTATGTCTCCTGCTCAGGACTTTGTGCTCTTACCTTTGCCTCTGCTCTCCCCAGGTCTTCCAGCCCTGAATGAACACAGCCCTGCTTCTGACCAGCACTGGGGTCAGAGTCGCTCTTTCTAATCTCTCTCTCTGGCCTTTATGAACAACCACCTTCACCTGGGTCTGGACAAAAAGCCAAATTGTGATGCAGTGAGGTTCCTGATGACCGGCTCCTCAGAACAGCAGTAAAATGTATTCCCTGAGCGAGTCTTCAACCAGAACCGGCTCTTCTGCACAGAACCATGGGGTGGGCTTGGTGGGGTGGGGAAATTAGCTCTCATAGGTGGTTAATGACTTTTACTGACTTTTTCATCTCTTTACCTCAATCATCTTTAGTACAAATTGCATTGTGATCATTCATTTAACAGATACGCATTGAACACCTGCCTGACATGGTACAGGGTACTTGGAGTTTCAGGGCTGAGCACAAGTTGACATGGATGGTGTCCTCACGGAGCTTCTCATTCAATGAGGGAGATAATTGTAAATAAATAATCACAACATTCCATGTGTGATTACAAAGAGAGACCAGGGTTGTTAAGGAAAGGAACAAAGGCGCTAAAATAAGTCACAAACATGTAGAAATCAGCAAAGATCTGGTCAGGTTAATCTCATTTTTCCTTTTATCCTCTTTAGTGGAGTTGGAATGTTTATAGACATAAAAAGAGCTAACATTTATAGAGTCCTTATTGTGTGCAAGTGGTTTCTTATTAGCACTTGATATGCTTTAACATATAATATCTACACAGATACCATATGAGCCCTATAAAATAGGTATTCCCATCCCACTTCAGTTTTTTCCTTTGTGACTTTTGGAAAGAATGCTTATGTAACCTGTCCATGGTCATACAGTTAGTGAGTAGTGGATGATGAATTCCACACAAGTCTGTCTGACTCCAGTGCTCAAGTTTATAACAACTACGGATGACTTATTGCCTTAGCAAAACATGGTGGGTGTGGTGTATTAAGAATCAATAGGAATAGTCACAAGTTGTGTCATGCACTAGTAATTGGGCCCACAATGGGGAGATGGTGGCAAGATGTAAGAACAATTAGGTAGACTAATCATTGGTTGAAGAAATAGACCCAAAGAGGATTTTTTGGTGGTTCACAAACAGGAAGAAGGTTTGTAATAGCTTGGCCCTGTCTAAAATATTTTGTCACTGGATCTAGGTGAACATATGAAAAGGGAGGGTTCATCACATTTGTGGATGAAAGCTGCTGAGAGGAGGAGTTAATATGTTGATTGACATAATCAGTATTCACAAAAATTGCCACCAACTGAAATGAAGGTCTGCATCTAATAATGTGAAATGTAATGCAAATGTAAGTGAAGCCTTGCCTTTTGAGTTAGGGATATCAACTGCATACAAACAGAATTGGGGAGATGACACTCAGTATTTTGATGTAAGGAATTTTGTGGATAGGAAAATCAAGATGAGGCAACAGTAGAAGGTGACACGTAAAAACCTTAATGAGATCTGGGCTTCACTCTGAGATGCGTAAAATTTGGGAAAAATGTAAAAAACAAAGGAGATAGACATCATTGCTTTATCTGAACTGACCATTTATGGAAAAAGTTATTCCACATGCTTTTGTCACCTTATAGTGAGGTTACAAATGAACCAATCAGATCATTTAAAAGAGAGAAGCCAGGATGGTAAAAGCTTGGAAATAATTTCATATGAGGAGCAGTTACAACTTAAATGAATAAATAAAACTAGGTTGTTTACTCTAGGGTGGATAAGACTCAGGGAAATTGACAAGCTGTCTGTAGCATTTGGAATCTCCTGGAAGAGGTGGCCTGAGGTCAGGTTGGGGCTTGTGGGGGCGGTTATTGATGAGACCACTGGGCACAGGAAGAGAAAACCATGAGAGAATAACTTATTAGTCTCCATTTTACAGATGAGAAAACAGAGGTCTAGAAAGTTTCGGTAACTTTAGTCTGAGTCAAGGGCTTGTTGGATAAATCAGGAGAGACAGAAAGTAGGGTAGGTGAACGTTTTTAGGGAGAACTTCAAAAAGCAATTCAGAAGTCAATACAAATAGGTACTCGGGAACAAAAACAATTATAGGTAAAAGTGTATTGCTTTGATTTTAAACCAGCCACTCTGTTAAATGCTTTCTATACCTGGACTCATTTAATACTGCTAGCAATCCTTCTTCCATTTTAAAGATGAGAAGACTGAGGCTGGACGAAATGAAGTAACTTGCTTATACAAAACAGAACTGAGACTCAGCCATATCCGGTCAGACTCTAGAGCCTATACTAAGAGCCAACCTTCTGTTGCTTCTAAGATAGTGTAGAACAGGAGAAAACCAAGGGGTCAGGGTAGGAGGGCAAGGGACATCAGGGCTAGGAAAAGAGAGGTGTTGGCTCAACAGGAGAAACTGGCAGACTTTAGTAAGGTATTGGGCTGAAGACACATGGGTCTGGATGGGGAGTGATAATATGAGTAATCACAAGTCAGTAGAATAATCAAGAGTGTGACAGTCCCTGGAAAGCAATGGCTACAACAAACTCCAGCTAATATCAACCTTCCCTGGGGTTGGGTCTTTCACCACAACAAATCCTTCAGCAAATGCATCCAGCAGGACCTCACAACCATGTCCTTTCAGGGCAATATCACTCCGCTTGAGTGGTGTTTTCACCTTCTTTTGCCTAGACAGGTTGTCTGCACTCAGTTGTTAATGAAAAAAAAAATCATTAATGCCTAACATGATGCAAAGTGCTTCAAACAGCAGTGCTACCATACTGATATTGTATGGTACTGATATTGTAATTTGTATTGATGTCCTGCCACTCTGCCCAAGCTTTACATATTTTCTTTCTTGTGGACTTCCCACGTTTAACACAACAGACATTATCTTTCTCCCCAGGTGCTGGGGAAAGAAAAGTCGCCATGCATTCTGATGCTGGACTTAGTCCCGGGGAAACTGAGGCTGGTGGGATATGATCGGAGTCCTCAACATCAAAGACCAAGTCACAGAGGAAAGCCCTAGACTAGACTCTGCTTCTCAAAGCCTTTATCTCCCCTGCGCCACCCCTCGCCACCCCAGCTCGCTGCCTCTGCTACTTAAGCCAGAGGAATCATTTTGCTTTCAAAACTCTTCATCCGGAATGTCATAAGGCCACTTCTGAAATGGGGCAGGGGACTGTTGGTGGGAAAAATATCCAGAGCCTCCCGTGATGGTTCCTGGCAGTGGAGATCCCTCTTCCCTAAGCAACAGCTGCTGTATGAGTTAATTTCTTGCTTCTCGGCATCTTGCTGTGCTCTGCCTTATTAAGAGGAATTTACTTTTCAATTTCCTGTAGTGATTTCAAATTTCCAAGGTGACTGCCACGCCTTACTTTATAGCAACAATTACACACCACTCGCTAAGGTCGTAAAGGGTTTGGAAATACATCCTCAGTGGACCTTTTACAGGTCAGATGCCACCAGCTTGCAGCATTAACTTCCTCATTAGATACTGGAGTATGAGATCCTTAGACGTGGAGAAGGGGGAGAGAAGGAGCATAGAAAGAGCAAGGAGAGGTTTCTTTAAATATCCATCCTCAGGGGGTGCCTTCAGAGAGGGGATCACAGCGATGGTAACTACCAGTGGTTTTCTCTCGCAGAGAGCAGTTTCATGTTTGTAGGGGGTCTGATTTCTTCCCTCCAGCCTCTAATCACAGAGCCACATAACTCTCCGCACAAGGGTGGTTATTTTAAATGTTTACCGTTTTTCAAGGAACTTTAATGCTGAGGCTCTTTTAATCTTCAGAGCCAGTTGGTAGGGGGGCCTGCATTGTGCTTATTTAATGGTACTCTAACAATTCCCTCAGGGCAGCATCTTGAAGAATCATACACTCTCCAAATGGGAGTTGGAGACAATGCTGTAGACCATTTTATAAAGAGGGAAACTGATACTCAGAGAGGGTAATTCAGCTCACACATTATCATACTGTAAGTAAACTGGGAGAGGTTTTCCTTATACTTTTATTGCCTATAAATCCCACAGTCACCATAAAGGGAAGAGTGATGCACTGATTCACCCACAGGTTACTTTTTTGTTTTGTTTTGTTTTTCCATTTTATATCTTCTTTAATTCAGTTTGCCTTTATAACACCCCAAGTTTGGGGAATTTATGAACAAAGTAAATCAGGAGTAAGCAATCTCTGATTCTTGAAATATCAATAATTTAATCTGTTTTAGTGCAAAACAAGATGTACAATCCCCATTTATGACAATAGTTGGAGAAAGGCCAAGGATTTTGAAGCATTTATCATCAGCATCACCAAAATATGAGATGAGAAAACTACCCACAGAACTGTAACTTTCTATAGGCCTTTCCCAGGCAAGAGGATTGAGAGAAAAATGGCAGCCACTCCAGGTGATATGACTTGAAATTCCTCTATCTGTCTGTCTCATTCTTTATTATCAATCCTTAGCCTGAGTTTGGGTATGAAATAGTGGTTTGTAGAAACATTTATTAGCAGGCAAATAAGTTTGTATTTCACATGACTATTTTGTATATGAAAAAATATAATATTTTAGTTTCTCCCCCTAGCTATGACAGTAGTGGGGATATCCAGAAGGGTGAGTCAAATGAGTTGGGGAGCATATCAGTGACCTTCGTTTGAAAAAAGTCCCTTCTGGAATAGAAGAACACCTAGGAAACTGAGATCTAGATCCTGGTCAGAAACCTTGTCCAAAAATTCACTTATGTACTTATTCAGCAATCAGTTTGGGAGACATAGTAAATGTCTCAGTCTTTGCTTTCAGATGGGAAAATGCAGAAACCCAATGAGAATAGCAGTGAAAACTCAAATGGGGCACAATGACGGCCTACTAAGAAATTCAAGAAAAAAGTTTAGGAGAAGAGAAGAGCAATGAACATCTGCTGAGCCCCTACTCTGTTCAAGGTGTTGAACTGGGTGCTTTAACATTATAATATTTTCATTGAAGAAAGGAGTTTAGGGCTTCCCTAGTGGCACAGTGGTTAAGAATCTGCCTGCCAATGCAGGGGACATGGGTTCGAGCCCTGGTCTGGGAAGATCCCACATGCTGTGGAGCAACTAAGCCCGTGAGCCGCAACTACTAAGACTGCACTCTAGAGCCCATGAGCCACAACTACTGAAGCCTGCACAACTGGAGCCCATACTCCGCAACAAGAGAAGCCACCACAATGACAAGTGTGCACCACAACAAAGAGTAGCCCCCGCTCACTGCAACTACAGAAAGCCCGCACAGAGCAACGAAGACCCAATGAAGCCAAAAATAAATAAATTTAAAAAATAAATGTATTAAAAAAAAAAAAAGAAAGGAGTTTAAACTCTGCATATCCTTTTTTTTAAACACCTTTATTGGAGTATAATTGCTTTACAATGGTATGTTAGTTTCTGCTTTATAACAAAGTGAATCAGTTATACATATACATATGTCCCCATATCTCTTCCCTCTTGCATCTCTCATCCTCCCACCCTCCCTATCCCACCCCTCTAGGTGGTCACAAAGCACCGAGCTGATCTCCCTGTGTTATGCGGCTGCTTCCCACTAGCTATCTGTTTTACATTTGGTAGTGTATATATGTCCATGCCACTCTCTCACTTTGTCCCAGCTTACCCTTCCCCCTCCCCGTAGCCTCAAGTCCATTCTCTAGTAGGTCTGTGTCTTTATTCCCGTCTTGCCACTACGTTCTTCATGACCTTTTTTTTTTTTTTTTAGATTCCATATATATGTGTTAGCATACGATATTTGTTTTTCTCTTTCTGACTTACTTCACTCTGTATGACAGATTCTAGGTCCATCCACCTCACTACAAATAACTCAATTTCATTTCTTTTTATGGCTGAGTAATATTCCATTGTATATATGTGCCACATCTTCTTTATCCATTCATCTGTTGATGGACACTTAGGTTGCTTCCATGTCCTGGCTATTATAAATAGAGCTGCAATGAACATTGTGGTACATGACTCTTTTTGAATTATGGTTTTCTCAGGGTATATGCCCAGTAGTGGGATTGCTGGGTAGTATGGTAGTTCTAGTTTTAGTTCTTTAAAGAATCTCCATACTGTTCTCCATAGTGGCTGTATCAATTTACATTCCCACCAACAGTGCAAGAGGGTTCCCTTTTCTCCACACCCTCTCCAGCATTTACTGTTTGTAGGTTTTTTGATGATGGCCATTCTGACCAGTGTGAGATGATATCTCATTGTAGTCTTGATTTGCATTTCTCTAATGATTAATGATGTTGAGCATTCTTTCATGTGTTTGTTGGCAATCTGTACATCTTCTTTGGAGAAATGTCTATTTAGGTCTTCTGCCCATTTTTGGATTGGGTTGTTTGTTTTTTGGATATTGAGCTGCATGAGCTGCTTGTAAATTTTGGAGATTAATCCTTTGTCAGTTGCTTCATCGGCAAATATTTTCTCCCATTCTGAGGGTTGTCTTTTCGTCTTATTTATGGTTTCCTTTGTTGTGCAAAAGCTTTTAAGTTTCATTAGGTCCTATTTGTTTATTTTTATTTTTATTTCCATTTCTCTAGGAGGGGGGTCAAAAAGGATCTTGCTGTGATTTATGTCACAGAGTGTTCTGCCTATGTTTTCCTCTAAGAGTTTTACAGTGTCTGGCCTTACATTTAGGTCTTTAATCCATTTGGAGTTTATTTTTGTGTATGGTGTTAGGGAGTGTTCTAATTTCATTCTTTTACATGTAGCTGTCCAGTTTTCCCAGCACCACTTATTGAAGAGGCTGTCTTTTCTCCACTGTATATGCTTGCCTCCTTTATCAAAGATAAGGTGACCATATGTGCGTGGGTTCATCTCTGGGCCTTCTAGCCTGTTCCATTGATCTATATTTCTGTTTTCATGCCAGAGTACCATACTGTCTTGATTACTGTAGCTTTGTAGTATAGTCTGAAGTCAGGCAGCCTGATTCCTCCAGCTCCATTTTTCATTCTCAAGATTGCTTTGGCTATTCGGGGTCTTTTGTGTTTCCAGACAAATTGTGAAATTTTTTGTTCTAGTTCTGTGAAAAATGCCAGTGGTAGTTTGATAGGGATTGCATTGAGTCTGTAGATTGCTTTGGGTAGTATAGTCATTTTCACAATGTTGATTCTTCCAATCCAAGAACATGGTATATCTCTCCATCTGTTTGTATCAACTTTAATTTCTTTCATCAGTGTCTTATAATTTTCTGCATACAGGTCTTTTGTCTCCTTAGGTAGGTTTATTCCTAGATATTTTATTCTTTTTGTTGCAATGGTAAATGGGAGTGTTTTCCTAATTTCACTTTCAGATTTTTCATCATTAGTGTATAGAAATGCAAGAGATTTCTGTGCATTAATTTTGTATCCTGCTACTTTACCAAATTCATTGATGAGCTCTAGTAGTTTTGTGGTAGCATCTTTAGGATTCTCTATGTATAGTATCTTGTCATCTGCAAACAGTGACAGCTTTACTTCTTTTCCGATTTGGATTCCTTTTTCTTCTCTGATTGCTGTGGCTAAAACTTCCAAAACCATGTTGAATAATAGTAGTGAGAGTGGGCAACCTTGTCTTGTTCCTGATCTTAGTGGAAATGGTTTCAGTTTTTCACTATTGAGGACGATGTTGGCTGTGGGTTTGTCATATATGGCCTTTATTATGTTGAGGAAAGTTCCCTCTATGCCTACTTTCTGGAGGGTTTTTATCATAAATCGGTGTTGAATTTTTTCGAAAGCTTTCTCTGCATCTATTGAGATGATCATGTGGTTTTTATCTTTCAATTTGTTAATATGGTGAATCACATTGATTGATTTGTGTATGCTGAAGAATTCTTGCATTCCTGGGATAAACCCCACTTCATCATGGTGTATGATCCTTTTAATGTGCTGTTGGATTCTGTTTGCTAGTATTTTGTTGACGATTTAAACTGTGCATATGTTTTGATGCAGAAAAGTTTAATCACATTAAGTAACTTAGCAAGATCTCACCTCCAGTAGGTGGGTCTGGGGTTGGAATGTAGGTTTGTCTGATTCCAAAGCCCAATACTTTTCACTTTCTGTATGAATTGTTTAATGGTACAGGATTTAGGGCTTCCCTGGTGGCGCAGTGGTTGAGAGTCTGCCTGCCGATGCAGGGGACATGGGTTCGAGCCCTGGTCTGGGAAGATCCCACGTGCCACGGAGCAACTGGGCCTGTGAGCCACAATTACTGAGCCTGCGCGTCTGGAGCCTGTGCTCCGCAACAAGAGAGGCCGCGATAGTGAGAGGCCCACGCACCGCGATGAAGAGTGGCCCCCGCTTGCCACAGCTGGAGAAAGCCCTCGCACAGAAATGAAGACCCAACACAGCCATAAATTAATTAATTAATTAATTAATTAATTAATTTAAAAAAAAAAGATTTATATATTAGTGGGGTCTATACAATGCCCAGAAGTGTTAAAATTATTTTTTATAAAGTCTGTCAGAGCAGTCTTATAGACTAAGGGATGAGTTAAACCTAGTTCCAGATCAAGTAATCACTGATATTATAGGGTAACATAACATAGGAGTTACCAGCATGGGCTCTGAAATCCATCCCTGGATTTTGAATCCTACTTCAACCACTTAGGATAAAGACTGGGGAATCTGAGAGTTTAATAATGGGGTTTTTCACAAAGGTGTGGGAAATTTCCTGGGAACCACAAAGAAAGACTTGGTATTTCCAGCAATTAACAATGCCAGGATCTGCTCCCTCCCCAAGACTGAAGAGGAAGAAGGAGGAGTCCACAGAGAGAGGAGATCTGTATGGGAAGGGCTGGCTGGCAGAAGATACAGGTTTCAGTCAAGAGACGCATCTATCCAAAAGGGAGCCGACGACGAGGGAGCTGGAGAATAAATACCGCAACCTCACTCTCGCCCTTTCTTACAATTTCCTGCTCCCTGTTGGCAAAACGGAAACGGAAGCCAGAAAGCAGGAATAGCATTCACAGAAGTTGGCCTCCCAAGTACTCCAGTAGGACAGGGAATAGTAGAAAGTGAATCTAAAAACAAATACACATCTGTTGAATGGGTATGATAACAGTACCTACCTCTGAGAGCAGTTGCAAGGATCATGTGAATTAAAACATGTAAAATACTGAGATTGATCCTGATCCCATGATAAGCTCATCTATAAACCCAGAGTTGACGTGAACCGAGAATGACATACTTCAACAATCTCATTCGGCAAATGAGGACACAGAGGCCCCAACAGAGAAGTGACTTACTACTCCAAGTTCTATAAAGAGTGAAAGCGTCAAGACTAAAACTCAGCTCTTCTGTCTACTTGCTAGAGATTTACATCTGTAACGTGTCTACAGAAGAGAGGGCACAGACCCAATCTCAAGTCCAAAAGGGTGAACAAAATGTGCCTTATGATCTGCTGAGCTCACCTCTCCCTGAGCCTTCCAGCAAGGTCCCTGCACCGCTCTGTGTTCACAGAGGGGACAGTGAGTTCCTGGCCTAGTTGGTGCAGGAGCTGACCTGCCTTTTGCTCTTATGAGTTTCTCTGTGTAAATAATAATCTACATGGTAAATTTCACAGGACCAATAAGCAAAGAGCAGAGACCCCCCTATTACAGGCACAAGAGTTTACAGAGCAGATGCCCTCTGGTCTGCAGTGACTATGCCAGAAGAGGAAGCAGAGCCAGGATATTTTTAAAAAGGCGCTTCCTCTTCCCAGAAAACTGAAGACTATGCAGGGGCAAATTTAACCTAAGGCCCTTCGTGATAAGCGCGGCCAATTATATTTTGCCTAATCATACCAGTTTGCCTGGGATTGTCCTAGTTTTATCCCAGCAATTCCCTCAACCTGCAGCAAACCTCCTCCCCAGTCCCATCCTGCCCTGCCCAGTCCAAGGCAAACCAGGATGGTCCGTCACAGTAGATGATTTACAGAGATTTACAGACTTCAGACCAGACAAGAGCCCTGTGCTTAGGTTCTTGCCTGGTGCGTAATTGCATCCTTTGGAATTTAAACAGTTGCATTTCTAAGCAGTAATCTGCATTTGCCTCTGGGAATTCTGATAAGCATATGCTAATAAATCAAGAAGTGGTCACAAGGACAGAAACAAAAACTAAGAGGCAGCTTAAAAACAAAACAGAGAACAGATGATCTAACTACTTGTAATTCATAAAGCACTGAATTCCTGCAAGAGACTGCTGCTCAAAGCACATGTCAATCTAGTGAGCGTGGACTAGTGAAGGGGCCACCAGAAGACCAGGTGGGAAATACAGAGGATCTCACACCCTCTACTGACTGGGGCCAGTGACATCAAGGAGTAGACACCGTTACGCAAGATACCCACTGTAGCATCTTGTAAGGAACTTAGGCTACTGTTAATGTGCAATCCATTCTTGGGGAATTAATGAGTGAAGAATGAAGGAAAGGGCTTCCCTGGTGGCACAGTGGTTAAGAATCCACCTGCCAATGCAGGGTACACGGGTTTGAGCCCTGGTCCGGGAAGATCCCACAAGCCGCGGAGCAAATAGGCCCGTGCACCACAGCTGCTGAGCCTGTGCTCTAGAGCCCGAGAGCCACAACTACTGAGCCCACACGCCTAGAGCCCATGCTCCGCAACAAGAAAAGCCACCGCAATGAGAGGCCCGCACACCGCAATGAAGAGTGGCCCCCGCTGGCCACAACTAGAGAAGGGCCACGCGCAGCAACGAAGACCCAATGCAGCCAAAAATAAATAAATAAAATAAATTTGTTTAAAAAAAAAAAGAAAAAAAAAGGGACTTCCCTGGTGGCACAGTGGTTAAGAATCCGCCTGCTAATGCAGGGGACAGGGGTTCTATCCCTGGTCCGGGAAGATCCCACATGCCGTGGAGCAACTAAGCCCGTGCGCCACAACTACTGAGCCCATGTGCCACAACTACTGAAGTCCGTGCGCCTAGAGCCCGTGCTCCGCAACAAGAGAAACCACTGCGATAAGATGCCCGCGCACCGCAGTGAAGAGTAGCCCCCGCTCACCGCAACTAGAGAAAGCCCGCGCACAGCAACAAAGACCCAACACAGCCAAAATAAATAAATAAATTAATTAATTAAAAAAAAAAAAAAGGATGAAGGAAAAAGAAAGATGCCTCAAATGCTACAAAATTTTGAGAAGGATCTTCATTGTCATAATTTGTAGATGTTTCTGAACTTGAATTTAAGTGGGTTTCCTTTGCTCTCCCCAGTTCTCATCCAGAACTTTGTGCAACACACTGAATCAATGAAGTCTGTCCGGTAGAGCTGTGCACTATCAGCCTTCAATGCCCAACATAAGCTCAGTGAGACTTGAATTATACTTATGATGGGCAAAAAAAAAAAAAATCAAATATAATCTGTAATGATCCCAGCCTTTTTCCTGTCTTGAATTAGGTAGTTTGGTCTGCTTGGTCTTTATTTTTCTAATTTTACCATATGAAAGAGAGCTCTGAGGTGCCAGATCAATCCTTGGAATATTTGCAGTGAAAAATTAAGTGAAAAGGCAGAAGGGTTGTGTTTTTTTGGAGAGTGATGCAGTAGAAGAAAGAGTGACATGGGGAGTTTTTAGCGATATTAATGGGGCTATAATTCACCTGCATAATTTTCTAGAAATCTAAGTTAAAAAGTTGAATTAATTTATGATTAATTTTGTTGCATGAACTGTGTTTATTTTTTTTTAAACATGGTACCATTATGGGATAGAAGCACATGGTCATACATATTTAAGTTTAAGGTAATACTCTGTATGACACTATTTTACACTACTGATAGACTATGACAGGAAAATTGGCTATTCTTATATTTCAATATCAATGGATAGCAGTTGTTTACATCAGTGAACACAACTTGCCCTGACATATATTCAAACGTATATAATGGCATATAATTCTGTTATATGTTCTGTTGACATTCTATCACCTAAAATTTTATAAACAATTATTGCATTTTCAAGCAAGTCTACAGTATAAGCTAGTCCAGGTAATAAAATAGTCTCATTAATTTAAAGTAAATTATGGCATTTTATTTAGTAGGAAGTACACAGTATTAAAAATCAGAAAGCCTGTGGCAATCTTAGCTAAGTTACTGATTGGCTATGTGAGTTTGGGAACTATGATCCATTGCTTTGATCATTACAATATCACAAGACTTGGGGGATCAGATTTGACCCCGAGTAAACCCATTGAGAAAAACCTCAGTGTTCCATACAAATGAAAAGCTCTGCATTTCATGAATGAAAACTTGCTAAAGAATTAGGAAGATACAAAGTGTACCTACTATTAAGTGGACTCAACATTTAATCTTCCTGTTATCATTCAGAAAGAACAAAGGCAAAGCAGCCCCCACAAACTGCAGGTGATTTGGTTCAGCGGTAGTGCTTCTGTTTTTGGATTTGACCACCTAGGTGTTAAACATTTTTAATTTGCATTTAAATTTCCTCAAGGCTTACGCTTTACTGATTTAGAGACCATCTCCCATTGCCTTTCCCAGCTCCTCTGCACCTACTGATCTAATCTTACTGGCCTCTGGATTCCCAGGTAGCAACCACTGCATGCAATCTCAGGCCGGGCACACCTTAGCCTTATTTTTACCTTTAGTCTCAATGTGAACCAGCACTTAGGAACCCTGGCAGAGAACCTCAAATGGGAGCAGGATGGAGCAGTCTATTCTGCACTAAATCCTTAATTACAGGATTTGTCTCTGCTACGGACCAGATGGAGTGAGTAGCCAGCAGGGAGCCTTAGTGGTCGGCGGAAGCACGTTCTGGGATTAGGTATTGACGTCTTGAGCCTCGGTGTGCTCACCTAGAATATGAGGTAACTTCCTTGTACAGCTGTTTTTAGGACAGCCTGAGATCACTCATGTTCAGCGTTTAGTGGGAGGTACCCACTATTGGGTGTAAGATAGGTTCAAGGATGTATTATACAACATGGGGAATATAGTCAGTATTTTATAATAATTGTAAATGGAAAGTAAGCTTTACAAATTGTATAAAAATATTAATAATAAATTTCAATTAAAAAACATTTAGTACAGTGTGGTGCAGAGTAAAGCACCAGGTGCATATGTTTACCTATTATTGATATTACTTTCTGACTCTCTAAATTAATTCAGTTTCCACAGTTACATATCTCTCAAAGAGCTGGATTCCTTTCCTTCATGGCTCTGGTACTGGCATGTAATTATACCTTCATTATTGTGATTATTTGTTTAAAATCTGACTCTCATTGGATCATCACCTCGTGAGCACAGCACGCTTGTCTGCTTTTGCACATTATTGTACCTCCAGCTACCAGCATGATGCCTGGCACATTGTAGGTGCTCAATGCATCTGTGTTAAATAAATCAACAAATGAACTCCATGGAATTTATACCAATGATCACTGAGACCCAGAAAAGAAAATCGGCAAAAGTCACTATTAACCACCTATAAGGGCTAATTTCCCCACCCACCAAGCCCACCACATGACTCTGCAGAAACCCTGGTTCTAATTGAAGACTCGCTCAGGGAATACATTTTACTGCTGTTCTGAGGAGCCGGTCATCAGGAACCTCACTGCATCACAGTTTGGCTTTCTGTCCAGCCCCAGATGAAGGTGGATGTTCATAAAGGCCAGAGAGAGAGATTAGAAAGAGCGACTCTGACCCCAGTGCTGGTCAGAAGCAGGGCTGTGTTCATTCAGGGCTGGAAGACCTGGGGAGAGCAGAGGCAAAGGTAAGAGCAGAAAGTCCTGAGCAAGAGACATAAAGCCGAGGTAAACGGAGACATTAAGTCAAGAAGAGAAGAGCAGCGGATGTGAAGGTTGTGCAGGGCTGTGACTCACGCAGGAGGAGGTGGCACCTCGGGTGATCAGGTGTCTGGCGTCTGAGTGACCCGGCCTCAGACTGAGGTGAGAGTCAAATCCTGACCCCACGACTTCCTGCATCTGTGTGACCTTGAGTGAGTCACTTGCCTTCTATCAACTTCAATTTTTTAATCCACACAATGAGGGAAATAATATGAAACTCACAGAGTCGTTATACAAATAAAATTATATCACTTAGCAAAATCACTTAACCACCAAATGATAAGAGTGGGTTCACATGTTGGGTGCTTATTCTTGGTTATTAAAAACACAAGGGGGTGATTCCTTCTAGTAGAAATCTTATTTTTTTTTTTTGACTCTGAGACAAAAAAAAAAAAAAAAAAGGCAAAAGAAAAAGGCAAAAACTAACAACAAAAAAAAGTAGATATAAAATCAATAGCTAGTCCGGTAAGTTGCTATTCTCTGTATCTGCCAATTGCCTCTCCAATGTTGGGCACGGTGATTTTTCCTGTGACCTCACTTCTCTAATGAATCTAAGAAGAACTGTCAATTTTTCAGTGCGTTCAGATATTTCCCTGTTAGGACAGAGTGGCAACTTCCAAGCTCCTTCCTTGCTGGACTCAAAACTAGAAGTCTCATTAAGTTTTTTACAATGGAATAAAACATGTTAATTCTCAATATTTCTAATGTTTTAGGTTGTACTGTATTAACTAAATATTAGATTTACTAATTTTTTAAGTCTATCTATAACTTTATAAGAAACAAAGTTTCTAGTGTTTTTGTCAAAGATTTTAAGGTCATAGAACAATAATATTTTCCCCATCAATCATTGAGATCAACTTTGCACAGTTCAGCTTGTATGATCATTTTTATAGCTACACAGTGAGGAGAGCCTGTACTTTATTTACCCTATATTTTATTTCTCATATATACATGGGTTCCTATTCTGCTTTAATAATGTACTGATGTACTGTTATAGCTTATTAGATTTTTTTAAACTACTGAAATTTGGAGTGTGTTTTGATATTGGATACGGACATTTCTTTCCTCATTCCAACTTTATCCTACTTTAAAAAAATCTGCTTTATGGTGATAAATCCCTCCTGATCATAATGACTTTTTAAAAATATGTTGCTGGAATCTACTTGCTAATATGAGGTACAACTTACGATCTTAAAAGAAATGTGCTTCTAGTTACTCTTTGGGTAAATTTTCCATATCTGATTTTTGTATTAGGACTCTTCTAGCTTTTTTAATACATTGGAAAATAACTGAAAAAAAAAAAAAAATCAACAGCTAGCCCTGTGGGAAATAGAGAAATTACACTGTGGAAAGATCATGAAGATCATCTAGTTAGTGTTTCCCAAACTGGCCTGATGATAAGAATTTCCTTTTTAAACACACAGTTTCTGGACTTCCAATGAGATCGACTAAGTCACAGTCTCCAGGGGAGGAACGTAGAAAGCTGGATTAATAAGAATACCAGGTGATTCTTAGAACCAAACAAAACCGGAAACCCTGTTCTAGCTTCATCTTTCCTAATTACTTGAAAGCCCTCAGGTGTGTTCCACCCACCACAAGCAGCAGCAGCATCTGGGGACTTGTTAGAAATTCAGACTCTCAGGCCCCAGCTCAGACCTACTGAATCAGAATCTGCATTTTAAGATGACCCCCAGCTGATTCTTATGGTCACTAATATTTGAGAAGCACGGGTCCAAGGCATCCCGTCAACCCCTGGACACCTTCAGTGACAGAAAACACACTACCTCTCAGGAAAGCTCTTTCCATCTCCTAGTACCTCTGACTGTTCGGAAATGTAGGAGCCACACCCTCCCCTGAGAAGTCTGCATCACTGACGACATTTAGGACCTCAGCCAAAGACGGCCACACAGACTGGGTGGCAGCCGACATTTCCAGGATACCTAACAACACTTGCTTTTTTTGTTTTGTTTTTTCCTTCTTTTGTCTTTTATTATATGTTTCCAAAAACAACAAAAAGCAGTAAGAAGAGTGAGTGACATTTCTACCATTTTGCAAATCACTTTAATGTTTGGCTAAACAGAAGACAGCTAGATTCTCATATCCGCTTCTGCATTTTTTTCTGCTGTGATATATTGTTAGGTTGAAACATAAGAAAAAAATGGCCTCATACTGATATGTATTTAGAAAAGGAAGAAGTATTTTAATAGCTTTTTGGATAATTGTGGATATTCTTCTCTGACGCTACACCAAAACTAGAAAAGTGGTAGTTTATTAAAAATTACTTACAATGTGGAATCTGATGCTATATTAGTGAACTTTTACTACTCTATTAAAATCAACTAGTCTATCTTGCATTTTGGTAGCTCCTTTCATACCTTTGAATGGAAAATACTGGATCACCGGGTTATGCACATATTCTTAATATTGATACATTTCATGAAAAATATCAAACAAATGACATTCATTAATATCACCACTGATCTCATCAGAAAAGTCTTTAAATTTTGTTAATCTTTTAAGGAGGGTGTTATTCTATCCCAGGTGCTGGAATAAGTTTAATTCTGAAGTTAATGATTCAAAGCAGATATTGCCTGTATGACAACTAAGAGAAAATGCTCACTGGATTGAACAGATCTGAAAAAAAAATAGGACAAGGATTGGCATACTCTGGCTTTGTTGTAATATTGCTGGAGAAACCTACCATTTATTAAGTTTTTTCAATGAACGTTTATTGAGCAACTACTATGTGCTGGGCCCTACCCTGGGTGATGGGTATTAGTGGTAAGACAAAGAAGACACAACATGACACTGACATTCTAATGAGGAAAGACAAACAAATAACAAATAACCCCGCAAATAAACAGTAATATTAACTATGCAGAAATTTAAAACAGGATGATGTGATAGAGAGTGACTGGGCTGTTCTTTTAGATCAAGCATAAAGGCAGGGGGCACTGAGGGGGTGACATTTAAACTGAGATATTGGCCAGAGGGGCCAGGTCTGCGAAGACTTGACGACATAACTTTTCGGGTCCTAAAGGCAGAAATAAGCTTGATGTCATAGAAAAAAAAGAAAGAAGGCCAGTGTGGTTGAGATTCACGGGTTGCATGGGAAGGAAGGGAGAGAGTTAAGCAGAAGCCAGGCTGAAGAGGGACTTATCAGTCTATAAGCCTTTCCATTACAAGGTTGTAAGAATTTCCTTTTATTCTAAAAGCAACAAAATGTCATTGGAGGGTTTTAAACCTGAGAGTGATGTGATACGACTTAGTTTAAAAGGTTCCCTGGAGAGCAGGAGTGGGAGGAGGGAGGTAAGCTACTGGAGGTCAAGGAACCAAGAGGAAATCCTCTAAAGTTACACTGACATCATTAAGCTCAGTTTCAGGAACGAAGAGGAAAGAGAAGACAACGAGGCAGGCACTAAGAAGTTATCAATGAATGAAGGAGCAAGGTGAACGCAGCACGATGTGCTGCAACATCTGACGGCGCGCATTTCACAGAAGCAGTGGTTTTGAAGGAGGACTAATGAAGTGGTTTATAAGTGGCTGTCTTCATGCTCTGAGGTTCTTGGGGCAACAGCAATACCTCCCATGCTGCCGCTAAAGGAGACCATTTGTAAAGGAATATCCAGATTTCTGTTAGGGCTGGAAGGGGAAGGAAAAGTGTAGAGGAAGGGCACGGTATAGAGTAGCTTACAGCTAACAGATCGTAAGTCCAGAGGCACAATGGAAAGTTCTATGGGAAATCAGAACTAACCAGTAACAATAAAAAGTAGTATGAAGATGGGAGTCCCGTCAGTGAATAGTTTAGGTGTTGTGAGGGCCTAGGAGGATAGGGATATAAGGCACGATTGGATTAACCCCAGAAATCTCTTAGGAGGAGGTAGTAACCAGGTCAAGCTGGACATCTACTATTTCCTGATGCTCAGGGGCATGGCAAGCAAAGAGGGAGCTGAGCGCCCTTGAGGTCTGCTCTCTTTGGTGGCTCTGATGCTTCAGGCAGCACAGAGAAGGGATGTGGGGGCTGAGGCTGAGGATCGTCTGAACTCTAAAAGAATTTGAAAAAGAGTGGATATGTGTGTATGTGTATAACTGAATCACTGTGCTGCACACCTGAAACTAACACAACATTGTAAATCGACTATACTCCAGTGTAACATAAACATTAAATTAAAAATAAATAAATAAAGCCCTGAGGGTTATGGCAGCACATGTTGCATTATTCACCGCCTCTCCTCTCCAAGGCATACTCTTGGCGGGTGAGAAACTGGACAAAAATGAATGTGTGTTGGGCTTCCCTGGTGGTGCAGTGGTTGAGAATCCGCCTGCCAATGCAGGGGACACGGGTTCGAGCCCTGGTCTGGGAAGATCCCACATGCCGCGGAGCAACTGGGCCCGTGAGCCACAATTACTGAGCCTGCGCGTCTGGAGCCTGTGCTCCGCAACAAGAGAGGCCGCGACAGTGAGAGGCCCGCGCACCGCGATGAAGAGTGGCCCCCGCTTGCCGCAACTAGAGAAAGCCCTCGCACAGAAACGAAGACCCAACACAGCCAAAAATAAATAAATAAATTAAACAAAAAAAAAAAGAATGTGTGTCAAACTTCTTCACTGTAGAACCCTTTCTTCAAGTGAAAGTTGATGCAAAGGCCCAACCCAAAGAATAGTCTAAATCAGATTTACTCCATACTCTGAACCCAGAGGCTCCAAGAGAGCTTATTGGGTCCTCTGGGCTTACAGAGGCATGCTTTGTGCACTCCTAGAAAGTGCCACATCTAAACAAATTCCACATCTCAGAATCAGTGTTGGTATTATTCACACCCTTCTGGCTAACGTCATGACGTATGTGGTAAAGCCTCACTAATTTTGAATAATGATGCTAATATGACTCAGTAACAAAACTAAATTACAGGCGTTTTGTTAACAAAACGTAATTTTATTACTCTCGAGTAGAGAGTGTTTTATAAACTGAGCTATAAATGGATATTATTAAGCTAAATGGAATAAGTTTATGTAAAATTATGGCTCACAATAGGCCTACATAATGTGGTGATGTATCACAAACATGTAAATCCTTTGGCATAAGAGAAATAATTGCTGTGGTTGAAAAATTGAAAGCAGAGCAAAAAAGGTCTTTAGTTTCTTGAGTCCTTAGTTTTCAAAGCCACTACTTGTAGTTTTAATTTTTCCTTAAATATAAGACCCTGAGGAATCAACGATAAAATAATTATTTCAATATTTACTTGAAACAAATGAACAGTACAGAATTGTTGAAAATCTCAATTGAAAATGGTGAGGGGTGGGCTTCCCTAGTGGCGCAGTGGTTGAGAATCTGCCTGCCAATGCAGGGGACACGGGTTCGAGCCCTGGTCTGGGAAGATCCCACATGCCGCGGAGCAACTAGGCCCGTGAGCCACAATTACTGAGCCTGTGCTCCGCAACGAGAGAGGCCGCGATAGTGAGAGGCCCGCGCACCGTGATGAAGAGTGGCCCCCGCTTGCCACAACTAGATAAAACCCTTGCACAGAAATGAAGACCCAACACAGCCATAAATAAATAAATAAATAAATAAATAAATAAATAAATAAATAAAAATTAAAAAAAAAAAAGAAGAATAGAAAATGGTGAGGGGTAAAGTACCATCGTATATATAGGTCTAGGTCCTTGATGATACTCGAAAACAAGGACTGAGTTAAACAAGGTCAGATGATGTATATGGGTGCAAGACTCTTCAAAAATGTAATACGCTAAAAGCAGAGCATCTCAAACTTTAATGTGCTTATGAATTGCTTGGGGATCATGTTAAAATCCAGATTCTGATTCCATAGGTCTGGGGGGGGACCCGGGATTCTGAATTTTCCATGCAATACCAGTACTGCAGGTCTGTGGACCACACTTGGAGTAAAAAAGTTCTTTAGTGCATTCAGACTTTGTGTGAGAAAGTTGAATAGATACAGTGGAACATTTTTGATTCTGCATATCTTTTATGGGAAGAGGGAGAAAAGTTCAAATATCATTTTATTGCACATTTTTGTACATATGATTTACCTTTACTAAGTAGGATGATCCTTTAATTCCAGCCTCTTGTTTATTTTCTCATCTCACTTCCTCTAAGCACTTGGTAGGGGGCCTTTCATTAGAGAGTATTAAGCACATTACACAGGGAAGTCAAGTACGGAATTCTATAACCTAAATTCTTGGATGTTGCCATAGGGGTCCTGTAATTGCCTGGCTTAAAAACTTTTTTTGAATAGTGTATTTTCTTTAGGTAAATTTATTTCAGTTCACTAATGTTGTTTAATCAGTGACCTTGTTTAAACGTGCTTTCAGAAAATGTGTTGTTTCACTTAAAGAGTAAAGCCAGCCACTATGGAGAACAGTATGGAGATTCCTTAAAAAACTAAAAATAGAGCTACCATATGATCCAGCAATCCCACTCCTGGGCATATATTTAGAGAAAACCATACTTTGAAAAGATACGTGCACCCCAATGTTCACTGCAGCACTATTTACAGTAGCCAAGACTTGGAAACAACCTAAATGTCCATTGACAGATGAATGGATAAAGAAGATGTGGTACATATATACAATGGCATATTACTCAGCCATAAAAAAGAATGAAATAATGCCATCAGCAGCAACATGGGTGGACCTAGAGATTATCATACTAAGTGAAGTAAGTCAGACAGAGAAAGACAAATATCATATGATATCACTTATATGTGGAATCTAACAAAATGATACAAATGAACTTATTTACAAAACAGAAATTGACACAGACTTAGAAAACAAACATATGGTTACCGGGGGGAAATGGGGGAGGAGGGTTAAATTAGGAGGTTGGGATTGACATATACACACTACTATACATAAAATAGTTAATCAGGGGCTTCCCTGGTGGCGCAGTGGTTGAGAATCTGCCTGCCAATGCAGAGGACACGGGTTCGAGCCCTGGTCTGGGAGGATCCCACATGCCGCGGAGCAACTGGGCCCGTGAGCCACAATTGCTGAGCCTGTGCTCCGCAACAAGAGAGGCCGCGATAATGAGAGGCCTGCGCACCGCGATGAGGAGTGGTCCCCGCTTGCCGCAACTAGAGAAAGCCCTTGCACAGAAGCGAAGACCCAACACAGCCATAAATAAATTAATTAATTAATTAATTAATTTTTAAAAAAAAGTTAATCAACAAGGACCTACTGTATAGCACAGGGAACTCTACTTAATACTCTGTAATAACCTATATGGAAAAGAATCTGAAAAAGAATAGATATATGTATAACTAAATAACTTTGTTATACACCTGAAACTAACACAACATTGTAAATCAAATAAACTCCAATATAAACAATAAATAAAAAAGAAAAAATAAAGAGTAAAGCCAGCAATTGCTCTTCAGACTCACAGACTTATAGAATTTTAGGTTGAGCAGGTTATTAGAATGTGTATCATCCAAAACCCTGTTTTTCCTGTAAGGAGATAGAGATGCTGGTTATAACTCACAGGAAGGTTTAGTTCCTTTATCTTTAGTCTTTCTTTGAATTTTGAAAGGAAAATGTGAGCCTCAGTGCCCCTTGAATTTAAACTCAAATGTTGTTTATCTTGTGTACTTATGCTTATTAAAATAGTCATCAGATATTTGTAAGTGTAACAGTATAGAAACCACTTTACTATTTTTCAGATCCTTAAAATATGTGCCTTGAACTGTGTTAGGATGAGCAGTTTAAAGGTGTAACATCCAACTGCTTCATCTTGGCTGTCCATGTTTATGTCTGGGGCCCATATGAACCTCTGTTCCCAAACAGATTTAACAGAATGGCCATCTCGCCCTAGAAAGAAATGTGTTTCAGGGAGCTGTAATGCAGGTTCAGGATCACAGGCTTACACAGCCTCTGATTACTGTCCATACAGGGTGCTGAACGGCCCCAGTAATCTGTGAAATATGCAAAAGGCATGCTCTTCAGCTCCAGCCATTTGCCACTTAGCCCCAGTGAGCTAGCTGGGCTCCAATTCAGGTAATTGCATCCTGTCTGCTCAAATTTCCTTTGCAATTTCAATCAGATCTGTTATCCTCCTTAGCATGGCTGCCCAGAATGATAGTTCAGGATTCCCTTACAGCTGCTAAACAGCTGTTGTGTTCAACCCAAGAGGTGACTACATTTCAGTGGTGGGTAAAATGATTCCTTGTTATTCCTTTCCTGCATCACAGAGACATTCTGAGACTTAATTAAGCTGTGTACAGCTTCCGAGGTACAAGTTAGAGCAAAGATGGTAGACGTTCATTATTAAGCATTTTTAAAGAGTTCTGCACCTGCCTTCACCTCAAAGTGGAATCTGGTCATGATATGTTCCCTATACTATGATATATCCGGTATAAATTTAATAAGAAAATTATTGTCAGAAACTGGCATTGATTGAATTATACAATATGTTACCTCTTTTTATCACTTTAAATGATCTGTAGTACTAATGAGGCAAACTTCTCACTTAAAACTGCATTAAAGAACTTTTCATTGATGTTCCACATTACTAACTGCAGACACTGCAAAGGTATCAATCTATTTTGTCCATCATTTCCCCAATTTTTCCATATGACTTTCTTTGCATGCACCTTGCTCATGAAAATATGCTGCATCAAAAACAAACTATCCCCAAATTTAGTGGCTTTAACAACCATCACTTTATTATATCTTATGATTTTGTTGATCAGGAATTTGGTAATAGCTCCACTGGGAAATTCTTCTGCTGCATGTGATGTTGACCAGGGTCACCTGGTGGTTGGACTGCTCTGGAAGTCTAAGATAGCTTTGTTTACATGCTCAGCACTTGGTCAGAGTTCTCTAACTCTGACAAGGTTGGGCTCAGCTGAGTCCCTCTCCATTTAGTCTCTGGCCTCGTCACTGGTCTCTCCAGCAGGGAGTCCAACTATCTCATGAAGACCTAGGACTTGACGAGCCTGAGACAGAAGTTGCCAGTTCTCTTAATGTCTGGACCTAGAAAAGGCACAGTATCACTTTAATTTTACTTTCTTGGTCAAAGCTGTCAGAGGCCAAGCCAGATTCAAGGGAAGGGAAAATAAGTCCACCTCTTAATGAGAAGAATGTAAACGAAGTATGAGCATCTTTAATCCACCACACTGACCATTTTAATAATAGTACTCTTACCCATGGTAGTTTCAAAGAGATCTGCGTTTTCCCCAAGGACACCTCTACAATTAAACACCCAGGCATTCAGACATAAAGATAGACTCAGTATCAACCTCTTGGCTTTACCAATGGCCTAAAAGACCTCTGGAAACATAGCCAAGGCAGGTATTTCCTCAGCATCAGCATCTGTAAGAAGTGCTAACCACGATACTTCCTGTTTCTTCTCTCTAAAGAATGCAGTACCACTCCCCCAAACCATGACTTCAAATAAACTTGCAAATAGTTTTGTTTCAAGTGTGTTTACACATAGAATACTAAAAATAAAAACAAACCACACACACACACATACACAAAACTTGCAGTGGAAATAGGTCAGATATTATGCTTTCTATTTTGCTGCTGAGGAACTTGAAATAGAGAGAGAGGGAGGTGATTTCCTGAAAAGTCTCCAGGTAATGAGTAATGGGTCACTCAGTCCAGGACTCTATCTACTTCACTCCAAATTCTTTCTCCCCATTAAGATTTGACTTGCAACCTAAAAATCCTTGATGAGGTTCAAGGTTTCTGACTTCACTACAGTGGAAATGTTTTTGCAAGACAGCAAAGTCGTTCTCAAGTTAAGATTCCCATTTTCATTGAGAAACATCTAAGTTGGAACAAACAGCAGCTGCTGTGCCTACTTCATTTGCTTTTCTAAGTGTGGAGTATGGGAGTCTTGTATGATTGAAGAATGTGTTGTTTGCTTCGTCTGGCCACATCACAGCCAAAGATGCAAGACCATTCCAGTCCCCTGGGTTTTCTCTTCATAAGCAAAACACATTGTCTGCATTATTCTTGCCCTTTTGTCTAATTCTGCTTATCCTTCTCAGTCTTGAGGAGTCAAATCAGTTCTCCCAACTGCTCTAAAAAGACTTCTCCCACTCTTTCAGTCCACGTTTTGATCTTTCCCTTGAACTCAAAGAACTTCACCGTCTGGATCATGTGTTATCAGAAATCAATCATATTCATTCTTTCGCTCATTAAAGGTGACATTACTAGTAAGTGACAGAAACAGATCATAAGCCCAGAACTAACTCCAAAAACAAGGCCTTGACCATTAGGCTATAACATCTTTGGACAATTGTATTATATGTATGCACTTCCAGGTACGTGTGTATGTGCGTGTATATAGTGAGGCAGGGAAATGTATGGTGACATTTATCTTTCAAATGTCATGTGCAGCAAAAGAAAGACACAGACAAGGAGCTGTGAGGTTTCAGATAGGAGCAAAATAACTTCATCTGAGGTAAGAATCCTGGCACTTGCCACAGGCCTTACCAGGGGAATAGTGAGTAGTTTGGTTTAACATGAGAAAAGTGTAGGTGAGCGTGATGTGTAAGAATACAGCAGGACAGGGCTTCCCTGGTGGCGCAGTGGTTGGGAATCTGCCTGCCAATGCAGGGGACGCGGGTTCGAGCCCTGGTCTGGGAGGATCCCACATGCCGCGGAGCAACTCGGCCCGTGAGCCACAATTACTGAGCCTGCGCGTCTGGAGCCTGTGCTCCGCAACAAGAGAGGCCGCGATAGTGAGAGGCCCGCGCACCGCGATGAAGAGTGGCCCCCGCTTGCCACAACTAGAGAAAGCCCTCGCACAGAAACGAAGACCCAACACAGCCATACATACATACATACATACATACATACATAAAAAAAAAGAATGTAAGCAGACAAGAATAGCATTAAAAAAATAAAAATAAATAAATAAATAAAAATTAAAAAAAAAATAAAAGAATACAGCAGGACAAACAAAATATGCTAAGAAGTTTAAATGTAGTCAGATAGTCACTGCTAAGTTTTTAAAGGTGTTTAATGTGGGTTGACAAGATCAGATGTGAACTTTTAGAGGACTGATCTGTCAGCCTGGGTAGCAGATGGATTGGAGTAGGACCCTGTGGGTAATATGAGTTAAGCCTTGCTCTTTTAATTCCTTCCAAAGGTAATTATGAGTCTATTGCAACAGTCCAAGTAAAGCAAAGTAATAATAGTCTGACTTCAGTATAAACCTAATCTTGGCCTGTTTGTTGATAGTTTTAAGAACGCAATTCTTGAAACGTTAAGTATTAATAATAACAATAGTAAGTGACATTTCTGTGATATCCTCCTCCTTTCATTGGACCTTCACATATATTATCCGTTGTATTTTAAATAGACCACTGACCGCACAAAGCTGAGGATCATAGACTAGCAATATGCTGAGGATATAGTTGCCATTCAAAATGTTTGGCTAACTTACTAACTAATCTATAAGCAGCTATTCTCCCTCTGTTCTTGGAGCCATTCTCCATGGTGCTTCCACTCACGGTTATCAAAGCATAACTAATAATCACAAAAATAATGATAATAATTTCAAGTAAGTTATTATTAATATTCAACATGAATCAAGCATTTTAAGCCCAATAATATAAGATATATATTATTATCCATAGTTTATACATAAAGAAACTGGGGCAGAGAAGGTTACATAATTATCCAGGCTTATATATCCATGAGGGATAGAGCTGGGATTCAAATGTAGGCACGATGACTCTAGAGCCTGTGTGTACTTAATCACCAGCCTCCCAAATCTATCAATAGATTGTCTAGTCTTGGCTCCTGAGTTTCTATGAAATAAGAGATCTTTCACTAAGGGCTGAAGGAAGAAAAGCTATATTGTTGTAAAAAATATTTTTGAATAATCTAAATAGAGATATTTGGTGATGCATATCTATGTTTAGGATATAATTTAAGGACCATCTACCTTGCAAATCATGAGTTTAAACTTCATTGTACTCTACTAAGCTTAACATGTCTAATGGCACAAAGCGACCTTGAAAACCAGTAGATGGAAAGAATCCAAATTCCCTTATCCAAAACAAAACACAATTTCTAAATCCCCAACAGGTTTCCTCCCTCCTAGCAGCTGGCTGCCAGGAACAGAGCGAGTTCACCACAGCCCTGCACAAGATTTAATGGGGTAATTAAGAAGTGTGCTGAGATTTTGGCCCGGGACTTGGTTCTGCTTTTGCTCTGCAGATTTTGTGTTGGTGGAAGCCTTCAGGCAATCCACCATTTGTGCTTGGCAATGCCAGTGACACAAGTCAGTTCTTGGAATACAGTAAGGGACAACGGTACCGAGTGGGTAGCCAAGGTTTGGCAGCAACCTATAGAGGTTTGAGGGATGCTTTGGCTATGGTTAGTGTTCCTCTCAGATAACTCAGCAGCAAGTGGCAGGGGAAAATGGAACTGCCATTCCCCCAGTCTGCCCAGACTTTGTTTCCATTTTTTTTTTGGCTTATTTTTTCTGCATCTATATGAAGACTCTCTTTTAGAAGAAAGCTTCACAGGATATCACTAATCTTATATAAGTGAGAAATAGTATCTTTAGAGTATGTGAATGTATGAGTGAGATAGATCATCTTTCAAATGTTGGAGAACCATTTGCATTTCCTTTTCCATGAACTATCTGTTTGTCCCATTAAGCAAAGATCCACAGACTTCTGTGGGGAGCTATGAAATGGGCTCCCACTTATGATGATTATGGAATTATAAATGCAAATAGCGATTTGTCAATATCTAGTAAAAAATTTTAAGGGCTAATTCTCAACAATTCCACTCTTAAGTATGTATCTCACAGACAAACTCACATGTGTGCAACATGACATACTAATAAGACCTTCATTGCAGCATTATAGGTAAAGTTAAGGTAAGAAACAACATATATATTCATTAATAGTAACTGGTTAAATAAACTATGGGAGGAACATCTACTTCTAGACATGATGGAGTAACTGGTATGAGCTAGCTCTCCAGCCATAAATACTAAAAGGCTAGACAAAATATATGAGGCAACATTTTTCAGCACTGGATAATGGACTATATAAGTTTGGGATTCCTGATCGCAGGGGAACTAAAAAGGTGAGGTGCAAATTGTCCAGCCTTCTCCCGGGGGATAATTTCCTGACTATGTACAGAGAGCTGGAGTCAAAGCAGGTCGTGGCGGTCCTTCTGAGTTGCAGAAGCAGAGATCAGAATTTGGAGAAGATGAGATGACTGAAATCTACAGCATGGGGTGTCAGAGATGAAGAGGGAGCTATGCTCAGAGAGGGCTCCAAAGAATCTACACAAAAGCTACATATACATTTATACAGGCAAAGAACAACTGGGAATTGAAATGAAAACCAGTACTATTTACAAAAGCATAAAAACTATGAAATACTTAGGTGTAAATATGTCAAATATGTACAATGTTTTTATTCTGAAAACCACAAAACATTATTGAAACAAATCAAAGAATACCCTAAAAAACAAAGATATACCACAATAATGGATTGGAACGTTAATTTTGTTAAGATGTCAATTCTTCCACAATTGATAAATAGATTCAAAGCAATTCCAGTCATGTAGAAGTGAACATGCTAAAACCTATACGGAAAAGCAAAGGGACTAAAATAGGCCAAACAATTTTCATAAAGAAGGACAAAGTAGGAAGTGTCACACTATCTAGTTTCAAGATTATTATAAAGCTACAGTGATCAAGATATAGATTAAATGAACACATAAGAGTCCAGAAACAGACACATACATGTATGCTCAATTGATTTTTGACAAAGGAGCTAAGACAATTCAATTTAGAAATGACTTTGGAACAATTTAATATCCATATTAAAAAAAAATAAGAAAGAAAAGAAACTGAGTCCACAGCTCACACTAATATAAAATTTAACTCAAAATGAATTAATTTTAAATATAAAACTTTTCACAATAACATAGGGGACAATGCTTGTTACTTTGTGTTAGACAAAAGATTTCTAAGATAAGACACAAAGAGCATAAGCCATAATAGAAAAAAATGGATATATTATACATCATAAAAATTAAAATTAAAGCTCTTTGAAAGTCACTATGAAGAAGGTTAAAAGACAAGCCACAGACTGGGCAAAAAATATTTGAAAAAGCACATCTGTATCAAGTACTGATACATGTAAATAATTATCACAACTCAATAGTAAACAAATAATCCAATTCAATTCAAGTGGGAAAGGGGAGTATTTTCAAAAAATGGTGCCAAATCAACTGCATATCCATGTGGGGGAGGGAAGGAAATTGACTGTTATATTTTACCAGGTACAAAAATTAACTTGCAATGAGTTATAGACCTAAATGAAAAATCTAAATCTATAAAAAGCTTCTAGAAGAAAACATAAGGGAAAATCTTTGCAACCTAGAAGTAGGCAAAGATTTCTAAGCATATAAAAGAACAAAGAAAGCAATTTTAGCAGACTGGACTTCATCAAAATTAATATCCTTTGCTCTTTTTAAGACACTATGCCAGAGAGAATTATGTCCCAACCTCCAACAAAAAATCCCATGCCTAAATCCCCAGGATGATTGTGAATACACTACCTTACATGACAAAGGGAACTTTGCAGTTCCTAAATTAGGTTAACAATCAACAGATCTTAAAATAGGCAGATTATCCTGAATTTCTGCATAGACAAAGTGTAGTCACATGAGCCCTTAAAAGCTGAAGAGCAAGGCAGAAGGAAAATCAGAGAAACTTGAAGAGTGAGAATGATTTAATGTTGCTGGCCAGAAGATGGCTGGGGCCATCTGTCAAGGAAACAGGGACCTCAGTCCTACAACCACAAGAAACTGAATTCTGACAACCTTAGTGAACTTAGAAGCAGATTCTTCCCCAGAGCTTCTGGAAAGCTACACAGCCTTGTCAACTCTTTGATGTTTTAAGACCCTCAGCAGAGAATCCAACCACACAGTGCCAGACTTACAACCTACAGATCTGTGAGATAATAAATGGGTCATGTTTTAAGTCACTCTGTTTATGGTCATTTGTTACACAGACAGAAAATTAACACAGACACCATTAAGAAAATGAAAAGGGGGCTTCCCTGGTGGCGCAGTGGTTGAGAGTCTGCCTGCCAGTGCAGGGCACACGGGTTCAAGCCCTGGTCTGGGAGGATCCCACATGCCACGGAGCAACTGGGCCCGTGAGCCACGATTGCTGAGCCTGTGCGTCTGGAGCCTGTGCTCCGCAACAAGAGAGGCCGCGACGGTGAGAGGCCTGCGCACCGCGATGAAGAGTGGCCCCCGCTTGCCACAACTAGAGAAAGCCCTCTCACGGAAACGAAGACCCAACACAGCCAAAAATAAATAAATAAATAAATTAAAAAAAAAAAAAAGAAAATGAAAAGGCAAGCCACAGACAGGGAGAAAATATTTGCAACGCATATATTAAACAAAGGACTTGTATCAAGAATATGTAAAGAACTCCTGCAATTACATAATAAGAAAACAAGCAACCCAATTTAAAATTTGAACAGACTATTTTATAGAGAGTTCATGAAAGATAATACGTAAATGCCCAATAAAACCATGAAAACATGTTCAACATCATGACTCATTAAGATTCATATTAAACACATGTTTACCCATTAGAATGGCCACAATTTAAAAGACTAGCCATACCAAGAGTTGGAGATCATGACACAAGTGGAATAGGTATACATTACTTGTAGGAAAGCAAAAAAGTACACTTTGGAAAATGGCTTGGCAGTTTCTTAAAAAGGTAAACAGACACCTACCATGTGATGCTGCTATTCCATTCTCAGATATTTATCAAAGACAACTGAAAACATACGGCCGTACAAAAACTTGTATGCAAATATACATGGCAGATTTATTGATAATAGTCAAAACTAGGGAAGAAAACCTGAATGCCCATTGACAGGTGAATGGATTTTAATTTTGAAATTACAGTATATCTATACAGTGGAATACTACTCAGCAATTAAAAAGTAATGGACTACTGATACATACAGCAAAATGGTTTAGTCTCAAAAGGGTGATACTAAGTGAAGAAAGCCAGAAAAAAAAAAAAAGGAGTACGTCATGTAAGATTGTATTTACATGAAATTCTATGACATGCTAACAAATCTACAGTGACAGAAGCAGGTCAGTAGTTGCCTGGGCATGGGGATGGAGGAAGAGAAGGATGATAAAGCTGCATGAGGAACTTCAGGCTGATGGAAATATTTATTATCTTAATTGTGATGATGGCTTCACAGGTATATACATATGTCAAACTTTATCATAATTGTACACTTTAAACATTTGCAATTATTGTACTTCAATTATGTCTCCATAAGGCAGTTTAAACAATTATATGGCCCACAAAGCACATCTTGCAGCCAGAGAGGCCTGGCTGTGGTCCAGCAGTTTGAATTCTCAGAATATGATAAAAGTCAGAAGGACACTGAGATAATCAAGATTTTGTCACAGAATGATCCAAGTTGGGGTACCTCTGAGAAGCAGGTGGGGAAAGGGGCACCTCTTCTTCACTGCCTGTATGGATAATTTGAGGGAAATTAGCCTCCTAAAGAACTGCTGTGCTGTGGCCGATTCCTTGTCCTGAGCCACTGAGCCTTAATCAGCTCACCAGCACTGAGCGCTGCAAAGCCATGGGGATTTCTCAAGTACAGGACTCAGTCCTTAGGCTTCTAGAAGACTATATCTGGGCCCCTGCTGTTATCAAGCATTGCCTTTGAGTTTGTTAGTGGTGGCTGATAGAATTAGCTAGAGCCACATCTCAGGGACTCTCTTGGTTTAAAAGCTAAAGGAAATTCCCTGAGGAATTTTCTAGCCAGCCCAGTGTAGCAAGAGGACTTTATCACATCTGGGAAAGAAAGAAAATCGCTCTAATCACGTCTTTTGAATTTTTTATGCCAGAGCCTACTTAGAGGCCTTTGTATCTGCTGTTTCTGCCTGGCAGGGCTAGTTTCCCAGCTCAGGGCTCTCATGAAGGCAGAGCTGATTGCTGAGCGGAAACCTAGGAACTGCCAGTGCCAGGGAGTATCTGCCCCTCCTGATAGAAGCACCACAGAAGAGCAAGCAGACCGACCTCCATCCCTCCTGCAGTATGCTTCAGGCCTGGGGCAGAGAGCAGCCTGCTGCAGAGACTTTGACCCTTCCTCCACTAACACAGGATCAGTGTCAGCTGGGAAAACACAAGAGGACTTAATCTCCTCTCTGTCACTGGCAGCCAGGTCAGCAGGTACCTCAGATAAGAGTCCTCATGTGACGTCATTCCTATTTGCCTCAAGACATCCTCCTCATAATCCTTATTCCCCAGAAAAAGCACTCAGTGCATCTTGAGTAGGATAAGTCATTTAACCTCTCAGTTCCTCATTTTCCTGTTATTCACTCATTCATTTATTCAATAAATGGTTAATGGGTATCTGCTTTGGATAGGTCACTCAGGTATGATTGGTAGGTATCAAGACTAAAATCTAGAACTGCTAGAAACCAGAACAATGATTTCTTTATGTCATTAAAATGAGAAACTGTCATTTTTGAACCACTCTTATGCACCATCTATCTGTGTTACAGACATGATTTCCTCCCTCACAATGCAAGTTAGATATTATAATAAGCATTTTACAGTTGGCAAAACAAAGGTTAAGGAATTCATCCAAGCTATCAGCTTAATAATTTCAACACAAATTTAGAAATACCTCAAACCCATGCACCTTCCACTCTATCAGGCATCTCCGTCGGTTACTCAGCCTGTTTCAAGTGGTTTTAATACGGTGATGTTTCCTTATTTATAGCACTTCTGCAAACATGCTCACATTTTTTCTCTAGAACACTTACTGGAGCATTATAACAGTAAGGTGACATCTGGCCACACAGGCCCTTGGAGGATTCCCATGGTCCAGTTTTAGGTTCAGAACTCGATTTTCTCCTTCATCAGAAACTAGTTTTCTAAATGCACAGGAACCTGATGTATGAATAAGAATTCTAATTCATTATTTAAAAGGCTAAGTAGGGCCAGAAAACAGAGAGGAATATTGACTATAATGATTCATCCATTCCACAAATATTTATTGTATACTAGGTGCCAGTGTGGTTCTAGACGGTGGGGCTAAGCCAGTAAATATGAGCAGCAAAGTCCCTGCTGCCATGGTGATTACAGTGTCAGTCATGATGATTCAGATTGCTAGTTGGGAGGAAAACAGTTACACAAGCCATGGGCCATTCAGCTTTGAGTAGGCAGAGTTTCAGGTGTCTAACAATTGAGAGCCAACTGTTGAGTTTTCAGTTATTTTGTGAGCTGGTTGATGTCAAGTTGGTAGCTAAAAATCAGCCACGATCGGTATATTTATGTCATGGAAATTGGCAAACTTCAAATCAGAGCGCCTCTTCCTCTCTCCATGAGAGCTGGTTGTTAAAGATTTACTGGCCCATCATTGAGTAGAGGAGCAAAAGACCGGATACAGAGACCAGAGAGAGACTGTGACTTCTTTGGATTCTAGAGCCTGTAGTGAAGTTTGAGGGTTATTAGAATACAGGTGGTCGTAAAAGTCTTGTGATAAATACACTAGCCTAGGGGAGAGTGATAAAAGCAGAAGATTGAGAAAAGAGCTTAAAACACACACCCAACAACAACAAGGAATGGTTAGGGGAGAAGCAAAGAAAAAACAAAAAGGCCCCAAAGAGATTTGAATGCATCAGGTTTGAAGTATCAGGAAGGAGCTTCACAAGGGAAAGTGTAATAAGACATTTCCAGAAGGAAGTGTTTCACTTTGCTATGTTAATCTTTTTAAATTATAGTCTAGGGCTTCCCTGGTGGCGCAGTGGTTGAGAATCTGCCTGCCAATGCAGGGGACACGGGTTCGAGCCCTGGTCTGGGAAGATTCCACATGCCGTGGAGCAACTGGGCCCGTGAGCCACAACTACTGAGCCTGCGCGTCTGGAGCCTGTGCTCCCAACAAGAGAGGCCGCGATAGTGAGAGGCCCGCGCACCACGATGAAGAGTGGCCCCCGCTTGCCGCAACTAGAGAAAGCCCTCGCACAGAAACGAAGACCCAACACAGCCAAAAATAAATAAATAAATAAATTAATTAAAAAATAAAAATAAATTATAGTCTAAAGTTTAGAAAGTGTCCAGGAATTTTGGTGGCTGGGGTGAGATGAACCATTGATACCCTTGGACAAAGCACTTTCAAAGAGTAACAGGGAATGAAGCTATTAGATGAATGAAAGTACAAAGTAGATGGGGATGGAAGTGCAAATAACAAGGATGATATACCAGAGAGCTCATGACTGGTGATGGGGAGCCCCGCCCTTCTGGGAAGGGGAGAGCTGGATATTCTTTTTCCAAGACTCACCTCTTGGACCCTCATTTTCTTTTCTTCATGCAGAAAATACTCTCTGTTAGCACATTCCTTCTCTACATGGAGGATGAAGAAAGCACCAGCTTTAGCTCTGCTAAGCAACCATACTCTCCCGAGATTGATGAGGCTCAAATCATTGAACCTGGAAGTTCAACTGTTTATCATTTAGGGTAGGTTTTTCTACAGATGGCTAATTTCATTTCCCGCATGTTGAATTTTTCCTAGCTCTCTGCTTGGAAGGTAATCTAAATTTCATGCTTAGGGAGTGCCTTGCTCTTACCCATGAACATATGCTCCAAGAGGGAATATTTTCTCTGCTCATTTTTAACTCATAAAAGATGCATCAGGCTTGAGGCTGGGGAGGAAGAAGAGTATGACACTTATATTGTCTGTTTGGCAGTAGCCATCCCATCCCCATCTCAGAGGAGCTGCCTCATCTACATGTACACTGGGAGGGATGGTCAGCTCTGTACCACGATATTCTACTAGCCAGGTCTCAGCTGGACGGGGCTGGAGATGGACAACCACTCAAAATCTGCACAGAGACAGTGCCTTGCTGGCTCAAAAAGACAAGCTACAGTAATCAGATTCCCTCTATCTGAAACTTCCCTCTGGGACCCTTAGCTTGAATCCTTCCAGTTGCAGGAGCATGGGCTGGAAAAGCAAGTGAAAATAGAGAGGACTAAGCGTAGGCAGAGGAAATCAGAGATGAAAGACCATATGGTTCCTGAGAGACAGAGTAAGGTTACCACTGAGCCTCATAAGAACTGGAACTTAGAACAAAAAAGTCAGAAACCAAGAACAAAGTCAATCCAAAGATAATATACCCAAGACCTCAGTTCATGACAACGAAAGAGCCCTAATGAACATACACATGGATTTTATCCAAGACGCTAGCTATCTCTTCATGATTGCAACTTGATGTCCTCAACAAATATTTATCAAACACCCACTCTACAGCAGACATAGAAACTAAGACTCTATCTTCACCATCCTCAAATAGTTCTCACAGTGGGAAAAAGAAAAGAAAACCCTGTGTTAAGGGTTCACTGCAAAAGGGAGAAAAGGAGAATTAGAAACAGCAGCTAAAGTAACGCAGTTTGGAGGTAGAGCATTTCTGCAATAATTGAAGGGCAGCTTGATTTTCTATCAGCAAACCAAGGGCAGCTCGGACTCCCATGTCTGATCACAGGGTACTTGCGGTTTATCTGTGTTTATAATCATTGGTTCATCACTTCAGATAGTGTATACATTTTAGCCCACCTGACAGACTGGTTTCTATCTGCTACAGAGCCATCATCTGTCCACTACCTCTGAGTTTTACCAAGAGGGATATATTGATTTGGCTTGGCTAATTCCTATAAAATGCAAACATATTTTTCTTCATCAAGAGCCCCAAACCAAGTCACAAGAATAACGCACAGACCGGAGGCACCCAGATTAGCATTTGATAAATGGGAGCTAAGTGGGATGCAAGAATTATCTCATATAATCCTCAAATAGTACCATGAAGCACCTACTATTATTATTATTTGCACTTTGAGATGGAAAGAACTAAGGCTTAGTGATGTGAATTCACTTGCCAAAGTCACGAGCCAGAGGTGACAGATAAGACCCAGGTCTATTTCTGTGGTCTTCTTCATTACAAGGAGAGATCATACAGAAGACCTCCTACCCAAATTAACCCAGACCGCTGGCAAGAGCAAGGCAATCAATAGTTTAAGTTACACATTCGTCAATCACACTCATAGTAGTTATGGGCTTTGGGGAGGACAGTTGCAAAGAAAAACCTAGAAAAGGCTGGATTTAATTAAATAGACATAATGTATGAGTAGATACTCAACCTCTTTATAACGTTAGGGTCCCAGATGATATCTTCCATGCGCACACACAAAAATGTTTGTGTCTGTGTGTGTATGTATGTGTGAATATATATTCAGACCTATTGAAGCAAAAATATAGAAATCCACAGGTCTTATAACAATTATTCTCGGGAACGGTGAGTTGGTCCTACTTAATTAGCGATAATTGAACAAGGTAAGATGGCAGTGTTTTCTTTGGCAAATAGAGAATATTGGAAACTTTTAATTAGCAAGAAAATATCCCAAGTTGTGGGTCATACCTCCTCTCACCAGGCAAGGGCTCCAAAAAAAACAGTTTGTGCAGTGATGAAAAGCCAGAGGAAAAGAAGGAAGCAGTTCTCTAGTCCTTGGGAGAGAAGCAGGGCCGCCTTTCAAAGTATTCACTTACTGTCAACTGGAGGGAAGGAAGAGAAAAAAATATATAAGCGTTCTATTCACACACCAGCTGTTCCCACTAAACAATCACTTTCAAGAAAGCTCAGCTTGTGTGGATGATAATCATTCTTGAGATTGAGGGTTCAGAAGCTACAGAAGAAAATTCCTGGTAGAGGGAGGGCTACTATCTAAGGCCCATTGCGGCAATAGGCCATGGTACTCTAGCCTTAGGGTTGGAGGTTCCACCCTGCTGTATATCTCATTGGCTACAAGCAACCCCCATTGCCCTCCCATCTCCCAGAAATCCTCTGCTCTGGCTCACAGCTGGAGACTGGGCTGGGACACTTAGCTATTCATGCGATCTGATTTTTCTGCTCCTTGAGATCTTATATCGAGGAAGGTGTAGCTGTCTTATATCTGTAAGAACCCTTTGAACACAGGGATGGGGATGTCTTGTTTTGTGATCTGACCACCATGGGATGGTGTCTTGGGTTGGGTTTTCTAGAAGCAGAGCCGGAGACAGGGATTTGGAGCATGCAATTTATTAAGAGTGTGCACTAAGGGAAAGCAGGAAGAAGGGTGGAAAGGGAGGAAAAGTCGAGCAAGGATGTAGCCTTGTTGAGTTTAGTTTTGACTTGATCTGCAGGGGGTTCTGAAGCATAAATTGTACCACAGACTTGCCCCATCCAGGAGTGGGATTGGGGTGTTACTGCCAGGAGAGATGGGGACCCCTCTGGGGCAGGAGCAGCTGTGAGACATTAGCAGTCAGCACTCACAGAGGCTGGTGCTGGGCGACCTGCTGCAGCCAACGAAGTGCAAATACAGGCATAGGGAGAAGACAGGAAATTGCTTTCATACTCAGCTTATTGCTGTAGCAGCTCTGAGCCAGTATATTAAATTCATTACAGGATGGGGCATCTCGTTTGATACATATAATGGCCCTGATAAGACAGGCAGGGCAGACATCATTTCTCTTCAGCACTGACTCCTATTTTATAGAGGAGGAAATGTGCCCAGATAGACTGAATCACCAGCCAAAGTCAACCGGGTAATATGAGAAGAGCTAAAACTAGACTCTAGGACATCTGACTTCCAGTTCTGCGTCCTTTATGCTACATCTCTCTGTCTCTTGCCCCTCGCACGGTAAAAGAGGAGAAAAGGAAAATGGTGATAGCAAGGTTATAGGTCACATAGCAAACACATGGGAAGCAGGGAAAGGGGAGGAGTATTGAGCTGGACTCACCAGGAAGGCTTGCTGAGGGAGCCACACCTGTGCTGGGTCTATTCCATGGTTAGGATTTAGATGGACGGAGTCTGAGAGCTTCTCAGACTCAGGTAGTCCAGAGACTAGAACGGTCCTGGGTGCATCTGGGGTATGGCAGGTGGATCATTCTGTAAAGGGGCTAGATTTGTAGAAACGCTGTTCAGCTGTAGGTATGTGTTGGGAAGAGACAGCTCAGTCACTGCAGCTTGTCATTCCTCTCACCCATCCCCCACGGGGTCTTCTCTCCACATACCCACATCACACCCTTCTCTATCTTCTCAATTTGGTTGTTTCTGGTTGTATTAACTCCCGAATAACTGGTCCTGCACGGTAGAGAGTTGCATGAAATCGCTTTCCTCCACCAGATGAAGAGGAATAAAGCCCTTTAAACTCAAGATGCAGTTCCTATGAGGTAATGGTAGGATTTTATAGGATTAAGATGGTTTAGAAGAGGACAATGTATTAAAAAAATGTCCCACTCTTGTCTCAAACACTCCTACCCGAGAGGTTCCCAAGGGTCTCATGGGAAAAGACAAAGAGAAACAAATTGCTACCTTCTCGTTCCTAAGACCTGGGCCACAAACCCTAAAGGCAGAATATTCTGAGAAACCTGAGTGATACATGTGGCCCAGCCTAGATATTTACGAAGTCTTCCCCTTTCCTGCAAGCTCCCGTTGAAATCACAGGATATAATGGCTCGGTCTATTTCATGCAAACATAGACCACTACAAGAATGCATACAAAAGAAAACTCCCTTTTTTTTGCTGAGGGAGGGCCACATCATAGCAGCATAGTGATGCCAACGACTAACCAAGGAAGCTCAACCTGTGCCCTAAAATCTGAGCAATCAGATCACTTTTCTTCTTCGAAGAGAAGTAGGGACAGGGGTATAATGGGAAATTTCTGGTCAGTGATAGACCACTTCGCTAACTTAAGACACATGATAATAATAATAGCTCATAGCATGCAGATCAGAAGAACAAACCCAGAGCAGACAGCCCAGATTCATATTAGAGAGCCAAAGGGACCCTGGCCTGGTAAGTTTTGATGCGGATGGGGGGAAAGAAATGGATCATGGGGGCTGGCATCGGATGCTGAGAGCTCCTGCACAGATATTCTGCTTATCCCCACTTCTATCCTTCTACCTGTACCTTTGTTTATACCTTTTTTTTTAGGAATGGGCCTTAGAGTGAGTTGAAATGATGACCCTCCAAAAGATATATCCACCCAGAACCTGTGAACGTGACGGGTTTCTTAGTTGGAAAAGGGATCTTTGCAGATATAATTAAGGATCTTTGGATGAGATCATCCTGGATTAATCAGAAGGACCCTAAATCCAACGACAAGTGTCCTTATAAGAGAGAAGGGAGAACACACAGAGAAGCCATGTGAAGATGGAGGAAGAGATTGGAGTGATGCAGATACAAGGCAAGGAATGCCAAGCATTGCCAGCTGCCACCAGAATCTAGGAGAGACAGACAGGGGATGGATTCTACTTCAGGGCTTCCAGAAAGAGCCAAAACTCTGCCACACCCTGATTTTGGACTTCCGGCCCTAGAACTGTGAGGGAATACATTTCTACTGTTCTAAGCCACCTGGTTTATGATAATCTGTTAGAGCAGCCCTAGGAGACGAATACAACCTGTTAGGTGCTATTCCTTGGGAACATCCTTAGTAACAGCGGTGTGGTTGGATAGATGAACCACTAGGCTGCCCCCTGCCAGGCACCTCAGCCATCAGGGAACAAGCCTACCAACCAGCATTCTAACCTGCACCGAAACGTGGGCACTTCCATAGTCTCCTGGGGCCAGCAACCCCGCACAGAAGATTCTGCCTTTGGCCCATCAGCCAGCATCCCGGCTCAAAAACAACCCATTAAACCCGGCTCATGACCCATCAGCCAGCATCCCGGCTCAAAAACAACCCATTAAACCCGGCTCAAGCACATCTCAAGGCCCTTGGGAAATATGCTCAAATGACAGAGCTGTTCTCCTTTTTGGCAAATGTCTTTTATCAAGTAACACCGAGTGTATTTTCAATCATTCTCATATCACAGTGAAGAGACAAACCCTGTAAGTGTGTTTGCTGAGCAAGAAAAAGAAAGCAGACGTGAAACGCAGCGGCTTGGTACACCCAGGGACTAGCTGGGGCTTTGAGCTTCCATGAATCTTAGCAGTAGCCAGTGAAGTGTAACTCAATCTTTTTAACTTCATGATATATATTCATGTCAACGGCTTTAAGATATGGAAAAGACTTTAGTGAAAAATGAAACTTCTGATGAATAACTTGGAGGACACTGAATAATGTACAAATATTTCTTTCTCCTCAGTCAGAGAGATGTCAAATCCTGCTGAGTTCTCAGCCCTGTCACGGCCATTCTTTTCTAAGAACAATTTGGGAGTAGGAAAGAAAAGAAACCTTGGCATTTGGGGAAGAAGGTTGGAGGGGAGGGGAGAGGCCAGGAGAAAGAAGGGGAGGGAAAAAAAAAATACTCAGCATGCCATAATTGAAAGATCTTAAAAGATGCAGGAAAATTGGCACATTGTTGATAATAACCATAATAACAAAGTTAATGATAGGCTCCCGGAAGGACCTTGCTTGGTCTCGGATTTGTTATAAAGCAAAGGAGCCATTCAGCTGGCAGGCGTGGCTGCGTTTAGCAATGCAGCATTCATCCTCCAACAGCCCACCAGCCCCGTCACCGGTCAGGCCACTGGTCTCCTTCACTGTCCCAGCCCTCAGTCTGCCTCTACAAAATTATTGATACCTTGGCTCTTTTCTGAGACTTGACAAAAGAATAGGTGTAAACTTTCACGGGGCGGGGGATTGGTTTAGTGGCTGTCTTTCCTAATTGTTTTTGTTTCCTACACAAGGGAGGGGAGGCAGCTCTGGGTGTATGACGGGCTGGAGTAGAGCGCCCATGGCCGAGGGGGCCGAGGAACACCTCTTGGGGGGTCTGAGCCTTCCTGTGTTGTCTCCTCCTTAGCAAGGAGTCCCGTGCCCTGTCATACAGGTGTCCTAGGAAAGCACAGAAGAAGGGTCGGGGGCAGAGGGAATGCTCATTTATGCTGAACCTATCATACGCTCCATGTTTTCTATCTTATTTTCTTCGTAAGACAAAGGAGGAAATTGAGGCTTGGGGAGATGAGAGACTCACCCGAGACCACACAGGGAGTAAATGCAGAAGTTGGAACTGAACCAAGATGTAAGCCCTGCAAAGGCTAAATCCTTCTGATAACATCATGATTCTGCCCCCAGAGGTGGAGGCAATGCCCTAGCTGAGTCTGGGGTGGGACGTGATCCCTGAATTCTGAGAGCTCAGAGTGGGAGAGCCTTCACTTGAAGGAAGGAAAGTTGCATGATACATTGATAAACACTCATAAAAAATACTATAAATGAAAAATTGTTTAAAGAGCAGCCTATCTTCCAAAGCTTGGTGGGGCTAGTTTGGACATGCTCACCTCCTGTTTGATGTCTCCCGTGGGTGATCGCATCCAGGTCCATGACTTCTGTAGTTCCAATTCTGAACCTCTAGCCGACACCCTTGCATCAGAGGGTCAGGTGGGTGCTAAAGCTCAGGGGAGAAATTTGGTCCAAGCTTCCCCTCTGTTTAAAATGTTTTCCAGCACCAGGCAACGCCTTCCTCAAGCTGAGTTCTTCACCTGACAGTTTACGCAGAATCTCTCACCATGTTTGATAACCACTTAAAACCTTAATTGGTGTTGTTCGGTTCCAACGTTTGTTAACAATGGCAAATTACTTACAGATGGGGTGTTGCCAGCAAAATTGCTCGACAAAAAAGTTTCTCTGCTTTTGCGAAAGGAATAAGACACAAGAGTAGTAGAGAGCAACGTACGAGCAATTTCTTTTGCCAAGAATCTTGAGTAATGATTTCCTGTATCTTTAATACTCATCGTGAAAGACCTAAGTAATTAGTTTCTTTTTCCATTTATAAAGACCAATAAACCATTCTCTAGCAGATATTATGCTACAAGTCTCTTGAAATTATTGTCTATCTTTGACCTATGAATGTTCTTATTTTAACTAGGCTTAATAATCAGTATTGCAGAACAATCTCTTATGGTTTTATTTTTAAAGTTTATTAAAAAGGACTCTAATCAAATACCCTGAAATCCACTAGATCTGGAAAACCATTATAAACATTTGATGTGACTTTTACTTTCTTCTTTATTCTTTTAAACTATGAAATGAACACAAGCTCACCATAAACATTTGGAGTCATACAGAAAATACAAACGATCCTGTGCACATAAGGTCAACATTTTTCTAACTCTAAACCTCTGAGTTTTTGTTATTTCATAGTTGTCTTTCTAGCCCGTTTCCCACCATCCCCCCGTTCCCATTCATCCTCCAGTTCTGCCACTGCCTCAATGTTTAGAGCTCTATCACGTTGCCAGAGAAAGAAGGGAAAGGAAGATGCTAGATGGAAAAAAAGTGTGAGCAAATTCCAACATTTTTAATGCCTAGTGTAAATGTCATTTCCTTTGCAAATTCTTCCTTAAATTTTACCACCATCCTTCCTTTGGGTGGAAGGATCATCCCTATACATCTCTCTGTTAACTGTCTCTAAATTATCAAAGCACTTTGTCCCCCCAGAAAAGTGTAATAGAAAATTGAGTACTTGCAAAATGTTCCACCAGGCCAGCAAAGGGGTCGTATATTCATATCTGAAATTCCAACCACCTAACATACTACCAGGCACTTAGTTTCTTAGTTTGTGCTCAATAAATATTCAAAGAATAGTGATTTCAAAACTTCCTTGAAAGGTTATTGAAGTGGACATTGATTCTCTGTCCAGAATCCATTGTGCCTTCATAGCCAACCACTTATTTCCTTTGGTGGTGGTGGAGGGATCATTTTTCTCCTAGTGTACGTCATCTAAGTGGAACAGTAAATCCAAATGCCTCTACCCCCACCTGAAAAGCCAGAGAAATACAGCTTTATTCCCCCAGATAGTTATCCTCACCGTTTAGTTTTCTAAGGCTGTTACAACAAGCACCACAGGTTGGGTGGCTTAAACAACAGAAATGTATTCTGTCACCATCCTGGAGGCTAGAAGTCAGAGATCAAAGTGTCGGCAGGGTTGGTTTCTTCTAAGGATTCTCTCCTTGGCTTATAGATGACCATCTTCTTCTTATGTCTTCACATGGTCTTCCCTCTGTGGGTGTCTGTGCCCTACTTTCTTCTTATAAGGATATCGGTCAGATTGGATTAGCACCCACCCTAAACACCTCATTTTAACTTAATTACCCCTTTAAAGGCCCTATTTCCTAATACAATGACATTCTGAGGTACTAGAGGTTAGGGCTTCAACACATGAATTTTGAGGCGACAGGATTCAGCCCATAATACTCATTGTACCATGCAATGAGCATGTGCCCTAAACTTTACCAGCTAGGAAACTTATCTGGAATTTTGCATCTTCAGTAACATGAGGATAGAGGAAATGACTGATGTTCTTTCTTTCCAGAAGAGTCCCCTGGTAAGATGTTATCTGCCCGGAAAACATTCCTGTGCTTCCTGATCCCTCTAAATCTGTCTTAGCTCCTGCTTCTTTCCAAGTTATGGTCTCCAAACCTGAGTTGATTCTGTGGGCTCCCAATAGCCTTCTTGTAAATTCCATTTTGCTGGAATTAGCCAAGATCAGGGTCTGTTTTCTGCAACCAAAATCCTAATTGATATAATATTTTAAATATCTTTTTAAAAACCATCCAAAGCTATGCTCACTGACCTCTGACTATGAAAGAGTTCAGCACCCCAATGAGAGGCCTTCAAATCCTCCAAAGCTGATAGGCGATATCCATAAAGAATTTTCAGGCTCAGAGAACTGGATTTCCATCTATGGGTAGGGGATTGAAAGGGAAAAAACAATTCAAAGGTAAATGTAACATGGACACATCTCTGATTTTATGTTCCCTCTGAATTTGACGGTAAGGTGACCCTACCTCCTGGTTTGCTTGGCACAGTCCTGTGTCATGCTTGTTTTCCCAGAGTAATTATTAATTGTGCTCCATTTACCCCCAACTGTGTCCCAGTTTGGATTAAAAAAAAGATGTGGTCACACTAAATTGTGTGTTTTGATCATTGATATAGTCCTACTGTCTAGAAAAGAGCCTGGCAGAGAGCAGGTTTTCAGCAAATATTTCTTGAATGAATGAATGAATGAATGAATGAAAACGATCTTGCCCCAGTCTCAGCTACAGGTGCCTATTTAGTTATTTGTTTTTCTTCTACTTGATGTCACTTGCTGGGTCTGTATCACTGAGCCAAGAGGTTTTGGAAGGACAGCATCTTGCTATGGAAAGCTCCTAGGCAGAAAGGAGACCCATGTTTGGAGACCTGCCATGTTCCTGTTAGCACCCATGGAAGTGGTAGCTGCCTCTTTAAAAGGGATACATTTCAAGGCAAGGTGTGAAGCCCACCTGTTGTCAGAAAGCCTGCCAAGATCTGAGCTCGACTGGACTCAGAGCTTTTCCTCCCGCTACCTGCCCTCCCCATCGCCTGGATGAGGCTCCAACTTGATCAGTAGGCAACCAACATGCCACTAATTAGGAGGCACAAGGCATAGCAGAGGATGATTAGCTCATGATGAGCACACACTGGCTAGAGTTGTCTTGTTACCATTATAAATAGATTAGAAATCTGGGGAGCATCTGTACTTTCCCCTCACAGAGGCGAATCTGAAATTGACAGGTTGAAGTAAGAATGTGTCAAGGAGAGCTCTGTAACTGACAAAGATTAACTGTATTTCTCTAGTCTCATCTCTCCCCTCTTCTTCCCCTTGACACCCCACCCTCAGAATGTCCCAGCTGCCAATGCAAGAAGCCCAGCAATTCTCTAATTGAACCATAACATTTTGGAAGGTCAGCATAAGAAAACCATCCTGGCTTTCCAAGGACCAGGTGTGTTGTTTATGGAGACAATTATGTGCTTCCCAGGTGATTCTACCTAGAAACCAAGAAAGACAGATTAGTGACAAGAAAAGCAATTCTGTTTCGTCTCTGTTGCTTCTGCCTCCTTTCTCTTCCCCTCTACCATGCTTGGACACACTTTTAACCGCAGCCAGTTCCTGGAACATGGGCAGCGATAACCCATTGCGAGGGAGAATAAGCAACAAAAGAGCCTGCCTTGTAGGAAGAGGCTTCTGGGACAGGCTCCAGGAAGGAGAAGTAGGGCCTTCTTGATGGGGAGAAACCCCTGGGGCCCGGCAGCCTTTAGCACCTGGGACGCTTCGGCACAGACATCTCAGCAGAAGAAGTCTCTGTTCTTCAGGGAACAGACCACACACTTTCTCAGGAGCAAACCACTGAAGGCCCCACTTTATCTAGTTAATTTCCAATGGCTGCAAACTGCTCCGTTCCCCAGAGACTAAGCCATAATGACAGGTGGCATGTGTGCCTGTCATGATCTGTTTTCTTCTGTCTTTTCTGACATTTTGGAAAGAATGTGTCTTGTGCTCACTCTCTGTTAAGAGCTCTCCTTGAGCTGTGACCAGAGTTGAAGGCAAGAAACCATCTCCTTGGTACCTCCGTCTATACAAAAGGTATATTTTTACAAATAATTGTTTTATCTGATTATTTTTCAATGTATGAAGATAAAGGAACTCAAGTCAGTGACCCTCAGGGAGGCTTTGAGGGACCCCAGGACCTGGAAATGTACATCACAAAACTTTGTATGAGAAGGGAGTGTAAATAAGAAGCAAGTTATGTTATAAAGGAGCCAAAACCGTAAACAAGCAAGGCTGAACTGTTTCTGTCCAGTAGCGTGGCTCTCTCCAGGGTATCGCCACATTCAGCAAGGCTGAGCATGGTTCAGGACCTGAGAGCCTCCAGTCTCTAATTTTATGAGGCGTTTCAGGTAGCCCTGATTACAAGTGTCCATTTCTTGCCCCCTCCATACGATCCAAGGAAAATTAGATGTTATATTAACAACAACAACAAAAAGCAATTAAATAAGCAGTGACTTTTGGGAACAAGGTGTAAACAGTGGATTTTAACCAAAAATCTCTTCCAGATGGGGGAGACGTAATGTCAAGTAATTCTGAATACTTTCTCTAGCAGTACAGCCCTTGGTGAAAGACTGGTAAGATAATTTTTATAACTTGAGGCCAGGAAGGACAGAGGAAAAGGATCTAGCCCAATACTAGAGCTTCTCAGAGTCAATTCATTATTTGTCAAGGTCTAGTTATTTTGGGTTTATCCAAGTTATCGTATTTGATCTTGGTTCCAACACTGTGAGGTTGATGTCATTATATTCAATTTATAGATAGGGAAACTGGACCCTGATGATGTCATTTTACCCCTCTGGGCCTCAGATAATTAAAAAAGCAGTGCATTCAAGTTTTATTGAGAATCTGAGTCTCCAAATAAATTGAACACTAGCAGAGGCTCTCCTTTGTTTTTCATATACAATGTCCCACTGGTTCCTCTCTGAATGAACCTGTATCTCATAATGATATACAGCCTGAAAGCACAGAGGCAAAGAGCAATTTAACTCTGCTACTGTAAAGTTAGCAGTCATTAAACTAAGTTTAAGGGACTTCGAGATGCAGTAGTACTTTGGGAGGTAATCGTTGGACTACATGGCCCCTTTGGCAGTACCACTGGACCAGACAAGAGAATTTGGCAGGATCTGGGGTGTGAGTCAGGATGAGGCATTCCCATTGCTTATGTTTGCTCTCTGGCCTTCTTCCCTCTGAACAAGGCCAAATGCTTTGAAAGGAGAGCAGCGCGGTGTGTGAAGCTGGGGTCTGGCAGCTGTCTGTTGAGCAGCCTTATTTCAGTCCAGTGAGGGAAGCATAGGCATCAGGCCATGGGCAACTAGACCAGTGCATCAGCAGGGCAATGGCATGTGGAGGGTCGTGAGCCACTGAATGATGAGCCCACTCGGGAAGTTAGATTCTAAAGCGTTCTGGACATTGTAAATACGGGGGCCATATTGCCATATCCATCAGGCTCTCGACTGACTCTCAATGATGGGCAGTCCAATCAGTTTTGCATTTGCTGGGGAGGCACGTGGTAGAAAGAATACTGCCCTACAGTAAAGAGGACATGGATTCTATCTTCAGCTCTGAACTAATTTGCTGTGTAGCCTTAGGGAAATCACTTTCCTCTCTGAGCCTCAGTTTATCCCTCTACAGAAGAAGAGAGTTCTCTTAAGTACTCCTAAGTACTAGTCATCTCTCAATAATTTTGGAATTGGCAGTATGCTTTTCACATCTCTGGAAATCAAAACTAGCCAGTGAGGCAGGCCATAAAGCGTTTTCCTTTTACAAATAAGGAAACTGTGGTCTAGAATGACTTGCTAAAAGTCAGAGATCTCCTAATTCCTGGCTTACTATTTGTTCCAAGGCACAATCCATCACCACCTTGACTCATAGTGTGATTTGTTTTAGATAACTCAGTCGGGCAACTCTCCCACAGTTGCAGCTGTTGCCCAGGAGGAAATGAGCAAATCTGGAAGCTGTTCTCACTTCTGTAGATTAAGGTGCCTTGTATCATGGTAACAGGAGCCAGGGGAGGTGACTTTTACCCGTAACTCTCCCTGAACTATTTTAGTGGCAGATAGAGCTGTTTTTCTTGAACTTTAGTGCACATGAGAATCCTCAGAGAATCTGCTTATGATGCTGAAAGCTGGGCTCTAGCCCCAGAATGCTTCTGCAAGCTTACTTCTCCGGTCTAGAATTGCCTTAGAGAAGACAGTTCTGATGCAGTGTCCTCACCACTGGTGAGAGACCCTGCATAGAACTAGCTACGAAGCCAATCACACCCTCTGCCGTCTGCCTTTGCCTGCCTTCTACTGAGAAATCTGACAGGCCTATGCTGGTGGTGGATACAGAGGCTATATTCATAGGATGACTTTGCCCAAATGAACCCACTGACTCACACTGTTTTACCACTTTATTTCACTTTCTTCCTCTTTACTCTGGTGGAGGAATTTTATCAACCGGGACATAAAATTAACACGAGAAGAACTCAGATCTCATGGAAAGCAAAAACTAATTCTCCTTTGACTTGGGATAGGACTATTAGACACTTCACATTATTGGGGAAGTTCAAAACCATTAAAAATCCGTTAAAGATGTCTAGGCACTTTATGTTATAAACCAATGGAGTTAGACCCAAAAACTCACTGCTTCTTTTAGAGGTACCATGTGACGTTCTCAATATTTGAGGAAGGTACTTACATAATGTAAATCTTTTTAAAAGGTGAGTATAAGTCAAGAAAAGTTATACCAAGAATAATACACAATTTTTAAATACATTCACAAATTGAAAGAAAACCACCTTTGTTTAATCCTATATCTTCAACTGAGTTCAGAAAATATGATTCCAGAATAGTCAGTCAGTATCCAAAATATGGGAGCAAATTATTGACCAAAACTTCTGGTTTCTTGGGTTTCTGGAATCCATGGAAGTTTATCACATATTTTGAACACTAAATAATTAAAACGTCTAACTTGCAGCCCTCATTCTAGGCACTTAGTTCACATTCCATTCTTACCTAATGTACAAGAAAGCCAGTTACTCCTCCTTCCAAATTCCTTACTTGGTGTAGGAAAGAGATTTGTTGCTGGTTTCATGCATCAACAGCATAAAAAAGGTTTAAAAAAAGGATATATGTCATGTTGGTTTCTTCTCCTCTTTTCATTTCTCCTGTTGAAATCTTTAAGACCTGAGTTGGAGTCCCACCTCTACCACTCACTGGGAGCTTGTGTCGGACTCAAAGGCCTTGGGGTTACCAAGACTTCTGCTCAAAAGTCCTGGCCACACATTTGAGATGGGAAACTTGGATACTGATTCAAATGGGCCATCTAATGTAAGTTCCCCATGGGGGGTCACAGAAACTGAATAGGTAGAACAGGTTGAACTATTGTTCTCAATTCTTCTTACCCTCCGTAGATTGGAATTATATATCCACACCTTTTGTCATGTAACTTAGTAATGCTTTGCACCGGAGTCTATTTCCCTAGCTCACTGATGTTGAACGTGGCCATATGGTTTTCTTTAGTTAATGGAACGTCAGTGACAGTAAATAGAGGGGCCGTTTTGAGCCAAGGCCTTGGAGGATAGAGGATGCTGCTGGCCTCACTTGGAATTCCGTAATCCACCATGAAAATAACATGCCCTGGGTAGCTGCTGGTCTCAGAATGATGGCAACTCACGGAGCAGACTTCAAACAACTGAAGCCTGCATCCAAACTAGCCCAGGAGAACCTGGTCAATCCCAGTTGAGCTCACCCAAATCACAGCCAACCTGAAGACTCACAAGCAAAACATCAATATCTGTTGTCATAAGCTAGTCGTTTTTTTTTTCTCCCGTGGAGCATTGTTGCAGCAACAGTCGAATAATACAACAGATCAAGGCAACTGCCCAAAGAGAGAACTCTCAGCCAGGTATATAGCTTTGATGTACAAAAATACATTTATTTTCAACAATTTCAAAACCACTGTCTTTTTTTTTTACAGTAGAAATATTCAAATGGAACAATAAAACCAAGGACAGTTTATGTACATATACTGTATATATAGATATGACTCATGCATTTGTATTCCAGTGTTTAGTACAAGTATTGCAATTGTCTGCCCCATTTAACCCTTGAAACGAAAAAGCAAGATCTTTAGAAATATTCCTAATTCTGATCTATGATGTAGCCAGTCCGATTTCTCAAGGTCACATTCAGGGTCTCACAGAGGAGGATGTGAACAATATCCCACAAAAATGAACAGGTAAAAAATTCAGCCTTTTCTCCCATATATATATATATATACAGTGTATCATTTTTATAAAACAAGTACACTCAGGCTGATCCTGAAAATAAAACAATGCTTACAGCATGGCTTAAAGTGACCGTCCTAAAAAGAACTGACACATGAACCGTGTGAAGGGGCTGGGGTGCAGGAAAAGAGAACACTGGCTTTGAAAGTCACTCGCCCCAGATGCAAGAACTGCCTTCAGGGAACTGAAGGTAGACATTTGACTTTAAGGAAGTTGTGTACTTGTGTACATCTGACAAGCAGGCGGCACAGCTTTGCGAGAATCAACTTTGACTAAGATCATTAAAGGCTACACCCCTCTGGGGCCTGCAGGGTTTGCACCGTCACAGGATTCCACGAAGGCCGGCTCCCTCCCACCTCTAACTTCTCCCAGGCTGAGGCACTCACTGGGCTTAACCTAGTGCCCAAGGGACTTTTCTGGGGTAAGAATAGCCAGAGAATTCCCCATAAGCATTATTCAATTCCATGGAATCCAACTGGAAAACAGAATGTCATCTTTTTAGATCCATTGCCTGGCTTCTTTAGAGAAAACCTCAGGCCGATAGCTATCCTCAACATCATCCTTGTGGAGGGGAAGCCTTGTTTCCCCATCTGGGTTTCAGTTTGAAGTCTGTAGTGGGCTTCATCTGGCAACTTCTTTCACATCACTGATGGGACAAAAAAAATCCCACGTTCTATGATGTCACTCTCTTCCTTCCTTTGCTAGGTGTTTCAAAGAGGCCCTCCCCCCTCCCCCTTTTATATACAGAAATAGAAACCAGCAATGGCAGGGACACAGAGATGCAAGAGTTAAGTGTGACAGACAACTGGAGAGCATCCAGAACCCAGCGTCAAGCAGGCCTGGGGGTGGGTCAACTCTGAAGGTGGGTGCATAAGCCAACAGACCCATCTTTCCTTTTTCTGTTTTCTTTTTTACTAAACATTAAATTATTTCTCAGGAAATAAAGAGCTACTTACATTGTAACTATATACAATAAGCCATCTGCAGCTTGCAATGGACATGCACGGGGCAGGGCCTCTTCCGACAGGTGTGCACGCTTCCTGCAGCTACGCTCACTCCCCACAAACCTTCCTCCCGCAGACCTAACTGGGAAATGGTTTACGTTTTAGGTGCGTGCTGGGAGGGAGGAGGCGGGTACTGGTGATTTGGGCTTGTCGGGGGGAGGATGGGAGGTTAGTGGAAAGCCAACCCAACTTAAAAAATAAAAGGAGAGAAAGACCGCAAGGAAAACAAGATTCCTTGCACTATCAATGGCAGAATGAAGCAAGAAAGCCATGGGAAGATGCATCCTTTGCCCTTAACACAAATACAGCCATTTATTCTTTGTGTCTCATTTTAATCAGTTACGAATGCCTTCGCCTACCAAAGCTAAGCCTGCTATTTATGAAGGGGCCCTTGGTAAACAAAAGGTAAAAAAGACACTTTCATTTTTCCATAATAAGAGTAATAGGAACCATCAAAAATAAAAAGTCAGAAAGATGGTTGACCACGTGGCTTGTTGGTATTAAACACTAGTGCAGTTGGGGATCTCCTTTGTGCTTTCGCTGTTTGCAATGGTGGCAATGCCTCCTGCAGGGGAGAGAAGACAGAGGGAGGTAAGGATGTACCTGTCACAAGGGCGTGGGTCTGTGCTTTATTTATTGCTAAATACCAAGCCACCTCAATGTGTGCTTATGAAATAGGGCACCTGGGTAGTCTATCCTACCAGCTCACTGGCTTATCTTACCTATGTTTAATGTTTGCCATCTCCCACCCCAGCACACAAGGTAGAAGCAATACCTTGCCATCTTATACTCTGCTGATCACAATACTAATAGCCAACAGGTACTGAACACGTATTATGTGGCAGACACTGTGCTAATGATATATGTCATTTCATGATCACAACAATCTTAGAAGGCAGATACTATTATTCCCATTCCACAGATGAGGAATATGAGGCACAGAGAGGTCCCAGAGCTAGAAGATTGGTAGAGCAAGAAAATGAATCCAGGGCTATCTGATGGCAGAGTTCCTATTCACGTGATTATTGGGACGTATAATGCTTTTGCTTTATAGAAAAAATAAAGAGAAAGTCCAACAGTAATAGTTGGCCTCAACCCTCTACCACTCAGACTCCAGCACTTTTGATCTTGATCTACTTCTAAGAGAAAAAAGTTCTGCCAATTTCATGTGGTAAGAGGTGGCGGACACTTTAAAACATGATTATGTCGCCGTAGCCAACTGTTTTCTCCCCCCACCCTCCAGACTAGTCCCATCTGAAGGACAGCCCACATAGGCTGGCTGACTCAGGGTCTGGAGGACAGAGGACTCAGGAGCCTGGTGATACCAGCACACATACCTATGACCCGGGTGTCCAGCTCTTTGTCCAGCAGTTCCTCGGGCTCGGTGAAGTCACTGAGTGTGATTTTGGGGGCGTTTTCACTTTGGCTCACTGACCCAATCATCTCCTGCTCCTTGTCGTGTTGGACTTGAGCATAGATGTTAATCCAGGGGATTTTCCTATATGGGGCAGAGCAAAATCAGATTACGATCACGGGACATGCCCAACTGGGGCAACTGGGAAATCCTGGGTGATAAGGTGGAGGAAGAAGCTATTTACAGGACCAGTGTCAGGGAAAGGGGCTGGCCACCCAGATACTGTCCCCATGAGGCCAGTGAACACAAGGAGGGACCCAGATGCCCAGGGGAGATGTAAGCCACAGAACTCCCGGAGGCATGCACCTTCCTCTGAGGCACAAAACCAGCAGGTGTAAACAGAAGGGCAACGCTATCGACCAAGTGTGCACTAAAACCCTTAAAACATTTACCAGTTATTACGTTTACAAAGGAGCTGGACTTTGAGACTCATAAGGTTGTACCAAAGTGAAAAGACAGCTTTTTCTAAGTTTGTATCAGTTTCATCAATTCACATTGGTTTTCTTTATGAATAGCCAAGAAATAAATGACTTATAGCCATTGCTACCATTTTTAGAACACCATCCATGGGCCAAGTATCTTAAATACTTCCATAGTCAGTTTCCTCATCTGTTCAATAGGAATAACAATAGCTTTCTTTTAGGACTGTGGAGAGGATTAAGGCAAGGATTAAGAGAAGCTAAATAACTTCCTTCAAAGACACGAAGGTAGGAGGTTTGGAAACAAGGCAGACAGACTTGAGGTTGGAGAAGCGGGTAGGTTCAAACTGAAATCTGCTGGAGTATTCATCTCCTGACCCATCTCCATCATCTCCTGACCCACTGTGTTCCAGCTTCTGTAGCCTCCTTTGACTTCTTCTAATCCTGCGCTTCTCAAATTTCAATATGCTTATGCCTCACCAGGTTCTTGTTAAAATGCATTTGTTACTCTACAGGCCTGAACCGGATGGGTTGGAATTCTGCATTTCTGCCTAGTTCCCAGGTGGTACTGATGCTGCTGGTCTGAAACCCAAACTCTTGAGTTTCAAGATTCTGATACATCAGACTCGTCCCCACCTTGGGGATGAGGTTTGAATCAACTGTTCCCTCCGTAACACACCTCCTTCTACTCTTCTCGTGACGGTGTCCTTCTTGTCCTTCAGAATTTGGCTTACATGTCACTTCTGAGAGGACTCTCCTGACCACCCAATCTCCACCCAATCTCTCCTGACCACCCAATCTCTCCCGTCATAAATATGTAATTATGGGATGGTGTCTATGAAAGAAACGAATAGGGTGTTGGTTTAGGGTGATGGAATAGGCCATGTGTGTGGACTTGTTTTCTGTCTGTCTTTCTCTCCCACAAAAAGCCCCATGTCTGCAAGGTCTACAGTTTCCATTTTCACTGCTCTACACTTAACTTAGCACAGTGCTTGGCATGTGGTTTACGTTCAGTAAGTATTTGTCAAATAAATGAATAAATGACCTCAAAGCCTATGCTCTTTCTATTTTCATATATTACGTTCTCAAACAAAAAGACCACACTTTTATCTTAGAATTTTACAGGTAGAAGAGCCCTCCCTTACCTCATTAAATGATGGGGAAATTGGTCTGAAGTCCAGACATTTCATGAAGCTGATTACTGGCATAGATGTTATTAAAACTTCAGACATCTGACACCTACCCCAAACCAGAACATTCTGTGCAAGTATGAAGCAGAATCACTCTGTTGCCCTAGTGCCAACTAGTGGTATTTTCAAGCATCTACATTCCCTTCCCTACTCCAACCCCACAATGAGGTAGAATATGAGGCATTTAATAAGGTCTTCCATAGCTAATTTAGAAGGAAAGATCCCAAAATATGTTTAAAACATGGACAGTTCCTACCTTTCATTTATGTCGTTTTCATGTTTTTAATGGTTGCTTTCCATACATTAAGGGAGGTGTCCTCCTGACTCCTACTGGTCTAAACCAGCTTACTATAATTTACAAGAACCTTAAGTGAAGAGATTCTATGTGAGGCAGCAAACCGCAGGCTCTCTAAACGTAATTAAAATTTCATGCCTGCCCTCACTTTCTTCTTATCTAAATAGAAAGGCAGCCTAACGACTTAGATTTCTTCTAATCATAAAAGTACATATTACTCATGAACATTGGGATCAACTGTAATATTTATTAGGTGCTGGGGGCAGTCAAACCATTCCTGATCACACAAGTCTGGGTACTTCAGAGCTGTAGCCAGAGGTCACTGCCTCCCCTTTCCTGCTTTTTTAATGATTGATACCTGTGAGAATTTGGATAAATTTGCCCTTATAAAGACTGTTCACTTTATTTTAATCTCTGAAAACGGGCATATTTTTTCAATATTTTTAATAGATGGTTGGAAGGGAATGAATTTTATGTCACAACTTGCAGCATTTAAAATTTTTTTCAAATTGCTTTTTATTTCTTAACACATCCACTTGTAGGACCGTTGAGACAATAAGTCAAGACTAAACCCCGCTTTTGCAGATAAGAAAGGTGGGAAATGAGATTTAGAGGCACGTCTTGGGCTATTCATTCATGTACGTTTTAATAAGAGGAGTAAGATGGATCAATCCAAGTCACCTATATAAATTTCAGTTTTTATTTGTTTGTTCCAACTATGATTAAGTATTAGAAGTCCGTGGGAGGAATTTAGCAAAAGCAAAGTAGGCTTTGCACTGTGATGAAAGCCTTACTGAAAAAAGACTGGAAGAAATATAAAATTTCAAAAGTTTTCTTGGATAATAAGAAAAAACAAACCTACAGTATAGAAAGAAGGCCTTGTTAGGAAGAGTTTTCAGAAAATAAAAGCCATCTCAAAATGATTTTTAATTATATTCCCTAAGACATCACAAAATAGCAGTCACTATCCAAGAATAAGATCAAATGTGGTCACTTAACAGAGGAAGGAGAATAGAGTTACCATGATCACCAAGATTCCTTTAAATAATTCTATTCTTCCTCTATTAAGTGACCACTTGGGACACTGAGATTGTTTTCAGTGCCTGGCACACAGCAGGTGCTCAATAAATGTTTGCTGAATAAATTAATGGCTTAATGAATTAATGCTGGAGATGGCAGAGAGAAAGTTTCGGGGTTTGAAAACAGCATGGCCAGTGATTTGGAAACAGAAACAGAATTACCCTTTCCCTAGCCTGTGCCATCAAAGTGTTTACTAGTCAGCTGTAGCTATTTAAATTTAAATTAATTGAAGTTAAATAAAATTAAAAATTCAGTTTCTCCACCATACCAGTGGCTACTGTATTGGACAGTATAGATTATGGAGTGTTTTCATCTTTGCAGAAAGTTCTATTGGACAGAAATGAAAGAAGCAGAGGAGACTCTAGGAATCATGGATAAGAACCTGACCTTTACGTGTCAGCAAGCTATGCACCCTCCATATAGCCATCACTGGAGTTCCAGGTGGTGAGGAGGGTAAGGAGACCAAAGAAACAAAGGGAGATCCAAAAGGACCTCTGCCAAAGGGCTTGGGCACTGGGAGGAAAACTTCCAGAAAAGGTGACTAGAAAAGAAAAGGTAACTGATGATTGGTTACTCTTAATTGACTCAAACCATTTATCCAGTTTGACTAGTATTTGTTTCCTGTATCCTGATTCCCTGCCAGGGACATAGAAAGGGTTGGCTGATATCTGGGGACAACAGAGGTAGAATAATTCGGAGATGCCATTAACTGGCATAGATTCAAGTATTAAAGTCTGCACATTAAGAGATGGCGACATTAGTAAGTTGACTGTCTATGGAGTTTAGCAACATTTGCAAGAGAGCAGAAAACTATTTAAGTCACAGGGCAGATCTTGCCTTAATTTGGAGACACCTGACACAAATACCTCTTTGCAGGACTTCTATTGGCCCTGGTCCTCAGCGAGCATGCAGGTCTAGGAGTCAGAAGGTGATACATTTGGGTTAATTGATCTTCAAGTCCCAGCAACCACCAGCCTTCTCCACAACAAAATCCTTGACTGAACGAAAGTGTGCTTTGTGTGTAACCGAAGTACACCCATACATGGGTGTTGCTTTGACCAGACTGTTTCTATATTGAATCTTTGCTCGCTAATTGGATATGAAGGCTTTTCCCCTTCTTCAAAGGGAAAATGGCAGGTGGGTTGACCCATCTTGATCCAAGAGGACGTGAACTCACATAACTGGTCTATAAATTGAGTAGAAAGGTAAACCTCACTCCGTCCTTCTAGTGGAGAGTGTTTAAGAATTCCTGCTGTTTTGGCTAATGCTGAGATGTCTATTGAGTAAAACTGGTGTTTTTAAGCCTGAGAAATCCACTAGAGGAGAGCTGATGGGGGCTGGGGGCGGGGGAGGGAGAGTGAAGCACCCTTACCACTGATCTCTTCCAAAAATCTAAAAGCATTACCTTCAGTGTCTAGAAAAACTCCCAGGACCAAGTTATACTTTCAAAACTCATCTGACAATAATTAATGATATTTTTACTTTACCCAGGCTTCCTATGGAGCACATTTCTATGCCACTGATACGTCTGAGCCCTACTATGTGCCAGTTTGTAACACAGGAGGTGCCTTTGGGAGGCATGTTATTTATAGTGCCTTAGCTTTTGTGATTTTTTATTATGTACTAGATATAGATATTATTACCTTGAAAACATATAGCAAACCTACAAAGTATTATTGTTTTTCCACTTTACACATTAGGAAATGAGGGCTTAGAGAGGCAAATTCAATTGCCTAAGGTTGCAAATGTTGAAAGTTAAAATTGGGTCTGATTTTTGAGTTCATACTCTTAACCAGCATATCTCTTGGTAGATGTATTACATTATTCAAACAATGGTACAGAATTATTGACTTCAATTTCTTGTCTTTAATCAGTATCCTATTACATCACCCCGCCTCTGGCCTTCAAAAATAACTTTTGAATATGGGTGGGGTTTGGTTTTCCTGATCAATTTCCCTCTAGAAACAGGAAAAATAGGGAGGAGTATAAAATTGTATATTTTGGCATGCAAATTTAAACAGAGATGTTGGATATCAGCAATACAAGATAAGAAAATATGTGTGTGTGCATATATGCGTAACCAGATTTCAGCTGCATTTTCTCCACTTAACCACCTTGAATGGGTGGTAAGCTGTAGAAAAAGATCTCTTAAATATTTGAGACCTTACTTTAGAAACTTAGGTGAGCTTTGAAAACCCCTCCAACTTCTCTTGAAGAGAATTAACTGATTTCATAGGCTACCCCTCATTTTCCTAACTCAACATAATTATAAACTGAAGAGCGTTCAGATTCTTAAGCTCCTTTATTCCCTGACCCTAAACCCTTCCTGTTCTTCGCCAATGCCAAGCAGAGCTTCAGGGACAGTTAAAATTACCTAGTTAGGATGAGTTTAGGAATGTCGGTTACAGGAGGAATCAGCTCCCATGAATCTAGCCCCACGATTAAAACTGAGTAATGGTAGCACATACCTTTTAAATTTGTAGATCAAAAACACAGCCAGGCCGACAAACACCACTGACAAGAGCATAAGCATGGCTGAGCTGCTGTGCCCAGCACTGGAGTCCACCAGTGGAGCTAGGAAGAAAGAACAGACTTGCTCACTTGGAAGCTATTAGCTGGAGGGAGTATCCGTTGGAGAAAGGAAGCCAGCTGGTCTCCGTCCTTATATCCAGCCTCCAACTGCCCTGCATGCTATCTGGGCAGAGGAAGCTTGGCTTCAATGATGAGAATGGTACCCCTGATCTACAGCTTCTTAGGGATCTGCTCTGCCTGGGGAAACTTGCTGCTCCTTGTGTAAACTGTACGCAGCTAAGGGGCGTAGGAATAGGGCTTGAATGTTCTTTCTCTTAGACAGCCCGATTGCCTGTCAACATGATCATAGGTGACCCATTGGGAACTCTGGCTTAAACACTGATGGAGTGTTTCAATCTCTGCCTCTATACTGTTGTGGTAAAACACTGCTGCATGGGTACGTTTGGGACCTCCTCATCTGAAAAGTTTTTATTAATTAGAAACGTTCAGCACATAGGCTTCCCCAGAGAGCCAGAGGTGGATGCCCAAGGGGACACGCCTCTTTTTATTCCTTTCACAAATCAACCGCCTAGAGCTGGTCACTTTTTCTACTTAGAGTTACACATTATAAATCAGAGAGAGTTTTAAAGTTATTTGATCTAGTCTCCCAACCAAGATTCACTGAATCAGAGAATCATAGAAATTAAGAGAGCCTGAGGATTACCTCATATAACCCCAACTGTTATAGATAAAAAAACATAATAAAGTCCAAAGCCCAAAGAAATTGTAGGTTTTTCCCCAAGATCATCCAGGAATTCAATAGCAAAGCTGCTTCTAAGAAAGTCTTCTTGCCACCTTAACAGGAAGCCTCAAGAAAGATGTGATTAATCTTTCTTTGCCATCACTACACAAAGCCATTTACGGGCATTTATGGAAAAGTGTTTGGTAACTATCTCCTCCCTTTTCTCTCCAGGATATCAGAGCACCACCCCCACCCCACGAATCCCAACAGGCACTCACCTAAAGTCAGCTGTGTGACATACACAATGACTTGAATCCCTGGCTTCAGCTCAAACTGGACCAAATTTTGGTTTAGAGCATTAAACAGCGTCTCTACAATCTGGGGAGAAAAAAAAAAAAAGAGAGAGAGAGACAGAGAGAGAGGCTGCATGGGAAGAAACGTCATGTGACCGTGCTCCCTCATGGAGTAAGAAACCAGGGTCAATAGGCAAGAAATGACCACGTTCACTCAGAGGACAGGATTTTGGAACATTTTTATCCATCTGGTTCTCCCAGCCCCTAGAGCCCTGGGAAGCCAAGGACACAGCTGGTATTATTCGCTTATACTGGAGAGGAGAGTGAGACAGAGAGAGGCGTGTCCACAGTCACCCTAGTGAATTCGAGTTGACAACAGATATAGAGGTTTCATTCAGCTCCCAGTTCAGTGCCTTTTAAGCCTGTGTCACTTTCCATCGAGAGACCTGTTGTGGGTCCCAATGAAAGAAAGTCAACTGACCAACCGTTAGTTCTTTAATCTGAACAAGCAATATGCACAGGGTAGAGAAGCCCCTGCCAGGATTAAAGCAGGCACATACACCCCAGCCCACTCCTCTGCTGTTTCTCTTTTAGAGACAATGGGCGGCAAACATTAAAGGAGACGCTGCCTCCTTTTTATGGGATAATTCTTCCTCTTTACTTTTCCCCAGCGAGTCTCGGAACACGTAACATCGATTTAATCACTGTGTAATTCCCACATGAAAGCTGAGGCAGACTAAGGCTGTTGTCCCTAACTCTTATCTCACTGTAGGCGCCTTAATATCACAGCTGCTATTCATCACCGTAATTACCTATTTATCTAAATGGATGGACACTGGAGCTTCCAAATATAGTTCACACACGCCACTTGCTATTTCAGAGTAAAGAGGTCTTATAAAGGTGATGTACGCATTGAGAAGCTGAATTTACATCTGGCCAATTTCAATATGCAGCCCTGCAATGCAAGGATCCGCTTCATTTTCCAGAGAAACTGACCGTGATGGCATCTGTGCAGCTCGCAGAGGACTGTGGATGGACGTGGGGATGGGGTGACAGCCAGGTGGGTAGCAGAGGGATGCGGAAGACATCTGTACAGTGATTAACTCGTATGGGAGCAAATGTGTTTGATTCATGCTGATTTCTAGCGGCCTCCTTCTCACTTATTTCTGCTTCTAACTTAGCATCACAGGAGCATGGAAGAGTAAAGCAAAGCACAGCCAATTAAGACCCCAGCAAGAGCAGGAAGAGAAGGAGAACCATGGGACCACCACGGACTTCATTTCTAGGCTAGTATGCAGATCACAAAAACTATATGCCATTTGATAAGGACAGTAAATCACGATCCCTTTTGGGAATGCTGCTTCCTTAGTCAAAGCAACATGAGGCAATCCATCTCTTTCCAAAGACACATGTTTAAAAGCAGTTCATTTTCTTCCTAGAAGCAGAACTTCTACTGACTAGGATCTTTAAAGACAGGAAGTACATTTCCCCAGAAATAGACAGGGAAACTCAAGTTCCTCTCTTCATCTCCCCCATCTCTTTTCCCCAGAACAAGTCATTGGGTGGGAGACATGAGCAAGTTGCAGGAATGGCAACTGTTGGAATGAATGACTTCAGGGGTACTCTTCCTTCCTGTGTAGCTGAATGCTCCAGTGTTTATGCATTTGTGTTTATTCTAGGTAAGGCTGATTGTTCTCCAAAGCCCTGGGTGCTGGACAAAGAGTGACAGTCTGATGGACCCATAGGAAAGGGCTCATCTCACTTTTTGGCTGGAAATACTTTGTGTCCCCTTAGATTATGAGGTGGAGGCAAGTCTCCTACCAAGTTAGTTTCTTTCACTTACTTGTTCCAGGTCCCCTTCATTGCCTTTCCTCCTCTCTGTCAAGTTCTTGGGGGGAAGGATGAAGAGCTCTGCAGAAGTGGGGAGGCCAGGGAACACGGCAACTAGGATCTGCTCTTCTGGGATGCTGGTTACCTGCAAAGATGTTCAGACCAAAGAATGGGGTCCTGGAGGAGCCAGCCTTCCCCAAGTCAATAACAAGGATATGGACTATACATTTTTTTAAATGCAGCATTTAAGGCACAGTTTCCAATATATATCCAGGCTTCTTTTCTGTTTTCCCCTCGAACTGCTAGGTAGAGAATTATTAGTTTTACTTCCTCCTCTGCTCTTATATACATTTGTACTGAAACCAAAATACTACTACAAGTGATTTTCAAAATACTGTTTGCTGGCAATATTGGCAAAAGCTCCTCCCATATTTTCCATTTTTCTACACTAAGAGGACTAGAGCTTCTGGCTAAAACATGAACAGACTGGCTGCAAATGAAGAATAGGAAGTTATAAACAAACATGGGAAAAGGCAAATTAAAAAAAAAGAGCAAAGCAGCTCTTGTTTTCACTTACTAAAGCAGGATTTTTTGTTAAGTTACAGTAGCTAATACTGGTGAGGCTTCAATTAAGAGGTTTCCTCAATTGTTGCTGGCAGCACTAAAAATGGATACATATTGCCGATTTGGTTTTCAAAAGACTTACTGGAAGGTCATAAAAATATTCAGACCCTTCATTCAGTAACTGTAACTTGGAGTGTTTGTCCTAAAGAAATGATCCAAAATATAGGAAAAGCCATATGGAGGAAGAAACACTCAGAACATTATTTATGTCAAATAAATGGGAAAGACTCAAATATTCTAAAAAGTTAAGTAAATAATGGTTATACTACCATTAAGATGATAATTAGAACAGGGAGGCAACATGGAAAAACACTTAACAGCAGCTGTATCCTGATCTATTACCTCACATTTCTTTGGTTACAACTCTATAAAAATAAAAAATAAACATAAAAAATAAAACAAAGCACTAAAAGTTCTGTTAAGATGTCGAAGTAGTAAATGAATTTTTCTATTCCTGAGTGTTTAGTAAAAGGATTATATTGTTTTTGGATAAAAACGAAACGTAAGCTTCCGTCTGAAGGCAAATTCCTTAAGAAAACAAAACTCTTTTGAGTTCTCCTGTGTAAAGAGTAGGCCTGTTCTTTCCTATGTGTCTCTGGAAGGTCTTTATATCCAGAACAAAACTTCTTCTTCTGTCAAATCCAAATACGATATATAGAGTTTTTGACTTGGCTGAAACACCTGCCTCCTCCAAGAAGTCTACCCTGACTACCTCGTCTGCAGTGACCTGTTCCGTGTCAGTCTCTTGCCCCCAGCACCTCCAGATTACCATGAAAGGAACTTAGATCATGTCCACAGTAACATATGAGTATGTCTGTCTGCTACATTCTTTTCTCTGATAACTTCTTATTATATGTTTGCCCAGACATTCCAGGGGGGCGGGGGGCGAACTCTGTGGCTACCTCATTGTTCCAAATGATGCCTGACCTGGAGGAAAGAATAGACACTGGATTGAATAGAAGCGGAGGGGCTGTCTCCCCTTAGCTCAGCTCTGATTCTTATTTGGAACTAGAGATTGGAGTTAACGCTCAGGAATGTGATGCAGGAAAGAGAGAGTGCCAACCTGCAGAGAACTAGCAAGCGACAGTCAGAAGCCTGAAAAGCCCTCCAAAGTGGGGAGGCATCCCCGTGCAGCCTGAAGAGGCTTTGCCAGATGTCTCAGTTTCCTACTGGGAGGCAAGATGGCCTTATCCTAACCAGCCAGGGGAAGTAAGTCTCAGAGACCAGACTGAGGTCAGACAATCACCCAGTTGAGAGAAGGGGACGCGCCTCTGAGTGTTGTGGCTGGTGTGACCCTGTGTCCCAGGGAAGAGTGGTCTCAGGGTGTGTCACTTGGCTAGGGACCTTGGAGGGACCTAACTCCGGTCATACAAAATCCCACACAATCCTGGATGTTTCACAGTCGAAGGCATACAAGACCAATTTCATTTTCATCCCTCTCTAGGAACAATCCCTTTATAAAAAGATGTGAGGTGAAGTTCTTCTTGTGGACAACTGCCCACAGGAATGCTCTCATATCATTCTCTTTTATTTGTGCTTCTTCCTTCCTGGCAGCTCCTTCTCCATGTCCTTGCCTGGATCTTCCTCTTCTGCCTTGGGAAGCGTCAGCATCCATCCCTGCCCCGCCCCCTCTCCCTCTCAGGGTGGGGTGGGGGGATCTACAGAGCCCCACAGCCTCAGCTCCCACATTGCTACCTCCCACGGAAACCTCACGTGATCCCCAATCCATATCTTCAACTCTCTTGCTTATCTTCATCCAGTTGTTTCTCACGTGCTGCAAATTCATATGAAAGACCAAATGATTACTGTTCCCCAAGCATGTTTCTCCTACACAGTCACCATCTTGATCAATGGCAAGGAAAACCCTCTCCTTCCTACTCTGAAAATCAGAAAGTTTCTCCCTCCCTCTCATCCACACTCTTATTTTATTAGTCACCAATTCTATTGCTCAACTGCCTAAGTAGCCTTTGAATCGTCCCTCTTCAGGATCACAGTAGTCTTTTAACTGGTCATCTTTTGTGAAATCTCCCCCTACACTATTCACTTTCCCACCTCTGGAGCCCATCCTCTACATTGCCACCAGAATGGGTGTCTGAAACATAAATCTATTGTCAGAAATTTTTACTTACATTGGGTTGGCCAAAAAGTTCGTTCGGGTTTTCCTGTAACATCTGACGGAAAACCCCAAACGAACTTTTTGGCCAACGCAATATAATAAAGAAAGAATAACTTCCCAGAGCCTACGGGATGTATGTCAAACCCCTTTTGGCTTCTCAGACCCTTTACGAACTGACCAATCCATCCCTGCTCAACATCATTCACACCTACCCTTATAACCTATAGATTAGCTACACTAAACTGCCATGTCCCTAATATGCTGTGCTTTCCACTGAGCCTGGCTTTGCACACGCTGTTCATTCTACCTGAAAGACATCATCTTCTCTCTGTTAACTACTATTTATCCTTTAAAACAGAGTTCAAGTATCCCCTCCAAAGACTATTCTAATAGTTCACAAGTATTTACTGAATCACAAATGTGTGCGAAGCCTGAACTTTCCTGGACAGAGTGAACTGCACTTTTCTCTGTGCTCTTTTGAAATGCTGGCCATGCCTCTACCATAGAACTAGCTGCATATTAGACTTATCTCTACATTTGAATTGACCATGTTTTATTCACTATTATAGTCCAGTGCCTAGGTCTGAGCAAAGGGTTAACAAAACCCTTTCAACTTTCAACTTTGTCTAAGGAAAATATGACCTTGGGCAAACTCTATAACCCCAGAGTCTGCTGCCATGCTCTGTTTCCTGACCTGCAGCCTTCTGATGGCCACATATGGTCAGTGGGAGTCTTGAAGTCTGAGTGGTTAAAAAACAACAACAAAAGCAAACAAACAAAAAAACCCCAAATCTTGGTGGGCAAACAGCCAGCCAAATGAATGATGTTAGTAAAGACTCAATGAGTCGCCCAGCCATCATTTCATTAAAGGGGTCAATCTCCTGTCTTAGAAAAATTTAGGATTAAGATGGGGCTAATTTCCCATCCTCCAACACCGGATTGATTCTCTGTCTCTGTCTCTCTCCGCCTAATCGCTCCATCTTTCCTTCCCATCTTTCACTTCCCCCATTCTTCTTTTCTCTCTCTCTTTTCACAGAGAAATAATCTTTACTTAACTGCAGAATGGTGGTTTGCATCCATGAAAACGTATTCTGGACCACAGCATCTTGTTCTTTATTCATAAACATTTAAGCAAAGAAAAAGCCAACTTACTTTCACCAGAGCCCGCTTGATCACACTGGCAATATCTTGCCTCCACTCCGGAATGTCAGGATTGTGGTAATCCAGATTAGGAGAGAACGATAAGAGTTGGGACTGAAAGTATTCTGCAAGGAGAGAGCGTGTGTGAGTGAGGCTGAGAGAGGGTGTGATAGGCAAGGGGACTCCATGATCACTGTGCTTTAGGAAAAGGGCACAGACTTTCATGTGGCCTCATCTCAAATTCCTTCCTCTCAGCCTGTCTCTTGGCTTCTAAAACGAAGTGGCATTTGGTGACTGGAAGTAAATTTGTGCTCCTACCATTTTTGTTTGTTTTTAAAATCTTAAGGACTTCTTCTTGTAAATGAACATTATCTGCAATGCAAGAAAATTGTGAAACTCCAGAAGAAGGGGGCTTTTGCTGCTGTAGATGGTATCATGCAGAGGCAACAATAAAGCATTAATAAATTGGGCTAGATTAGAATGAAGCCTTTTCTTATCCTTCCCTTAGTTCCATGGATCCTGCTAGAAAAACCGCCTCAGGGGGTTAGAAAACAGGTCAAAACTCTAGGATGTGGGTAACATTCAGTTTCTCAATCTGATTGGTAGGTACACAGGTCTGTCCACTTTGTGATAATTCATGAAGCTAAAGCACTTATGATCTGTGCACTTCTCTGTATTTAAAAAAATTTTTTTAAATTGAAGTATAGTTGATGTACAATGTTGTGTTAATTTCTGCTGTACAGCAAAGTGACTCAATTATATACATATATACATTCTTTTTTATATTCTTTTCCATTATGGTTTATCCTAGGAGGTTGGATATAGTTCTCTGTGTTATACAGTAGGACCCTGTTGTTTATCCATTCTAAATGTAATAGTTTGCATCTAATAACCCCAAACTCCCAGTTACATTCCAATAAAAATGTTTACTTAAAGTCTTCCAGGTGCCCGATGAGAGAGTCTGAGCCTCAAGTTTGCAGACTTGTAGGAAAAGGCACTCACCTGGGGTGAGGTGGAAGAAATATAGACTGAGTCAGAGGGTCACATACCTCACTCAGCACAACTTTCTGGAAAACCCTGGTATAGTGGCTGTTTTTAGGGTATGTGGGAGGTTTGTGGGATGGTGGTAGAAGCACAATTTGATTTAAAAGAAATTTAATAATTAAGAGTAGTTCTCCAGGATTGAGAACAGAATGGTGGCCCTATTTACCACTCTCCTGCCTTGCTCTGTCTTTCTATTCTCAGCCTTAGTCTCAGCCTTTGCGGTCAAAGATCAGAATCTCAAACGACAAAGAAAACACATCAGTTCTGTGTAGCTCACCTCAGTACCTAAGCTGTGAGTTCTTCAAGAGCAGGGACCATGCCTCCTCCAGCTTTTGAAATCACTGGTCCCCATCCTAACAAAGAATGGATGCCACATGTGTGTGACAGATACCTTGGCAGGTCATCAGATCTAGATGCTTCTATGATAGTCTTTCCAGCTCAGCATTCCTTCAATTTATGATACATCTCTGTCTAATGAGACCATCAGGTTTTGATGCAGACACATCACAGAAGACAAGAAATGCCTGTCCGTGATCTGCTTCTCTAACAACCTCCGTATCTATTCAAGAACAAGGTAAGAAGTAGGTTTGGATACCTTTTGTGGACCTACCTAATTTTCCTATGCCCTGGGGCATTTCCAAAGCAGTCGGCGATTGCTGCTATGGTGTATGGAGGGCATTGGCTGGGCAGGAAGGGGCATCACGGGGCTTACCGTGAACTGCGATGTCTTTCGTGTCCTGGATGAGGGCATTCCCAGCAGCCACCTGGACAGTGATGGTATTGGTCCCCTCGGCTAGGAACGTGAAGGAAATGCTGCTGTCCAAGGTGATGAGGGGCTAAAAGAGAGAAGCAGGAACACTGATTTAGTCCTTTATGGGATATCAGATTCCCTCCTTTCCTGTAAATCTCAGACTGTCACCAATCTGCATAGCATTTGCATATCCCCAAGGGATCCTAACTTGAAAAAGGAAAAAAAAAAAAAAATGCACAGCTTTCTAAAACTGTGATTGTATATCCAGTATCCAGGAAGAGTATTAATATACTTGAAATGCACTGTAAAATGTTAATTCTGAGAGAGGAAGATAAGACTGGGCACCCTGGATTTTGCATGTCATTCTACTCCTTCTCCTGGGGCAAAGTAGAAGCATCTTTTGTAATCTATTCCTAGTGACTCTGGGAATAGGCGATCATTTTTCTCTTTTCCTCTAATATTCCGTGTCACTTATATGTTCATCCTGTATTCCATCGGGCTGTAAGATTTTTCAGAGAAGTGACCACATTTTATTTATCTTTGTATCAACCGCCCTTGGCAAATAGTCTTACATCTAGCAGGATCCGTATATAACTTGGATGTATGGTCATATTATTGACATTTTATTTGGTCATATCTGTGTTTTCCATTGCAAGGCATTTCTAACAATTTAAATAAGTTGGAAAACATATAAACATGCATATCTGTGCTCACTTTTTAATCTTTTTTCCTTTTCTGTTTTCTTTCCTTGATCATAACAGACAGGGACTTGTCAAGGATAAAGAAAGAGAATAAGCATATTTTTTTTTTTTCTTGGGAATTAGGATCTTGATAGAAGCAGGTGCTTACTGGAGAGAAGAGAATGCAGATTCTGCGATTGAAGGGTCATTATTCAGTGATTATCTTGAAGCCAGTGCCCTCTCGAGTTATCTGGTGTTTGCAAGGTAAGACATATTAGTAGGAGGCTTCTCTAAGGCAGCTCATGAAGAGATGTCACAAGTGCAGATGAGCAGACCTCTCTCCTCTCTGTGTGTTAGGACGACAATAGGATAGAGTAACGATGTAGCCAGCTGGGGATGCGTAGAGTTTCCCTTTTAAAATGTGGGTATCGGCCAGTGTTCACACAGCACACCCGCGCACCTGGACCCTGCAGAGGCTCAGAGAGGCAGCTTTCAGACAGCGTCCCTCCTGCAAGACTGAAATTCCTTTCTAGCTCAGAATTTTCAACTGGGCCTCTGAAACAATCATTTGATTTCTTGGCTTTAATATTCTATTGCTCTATTTTATGACCAGGCTGATGGCTGGAGTTGGACAGGATTAGAGATATTGCCCTAAGCTTTCTGACACCCTTTCTTCTCTGCTTGCTAAATGAAAGAAAGAAGTGAGGATAGAAAGAGTTACACTCTTTTTCTTAACTAAGGGTGAACCCCAGAGCCCAAGCATGCTTCTCCATACTATGGCTCTGTGATGATACGCACCAGGGTGTGGCCTTATTAATTAAACAACAGATGAGGTACAAGTAGGTTCTGTGATGGAAATCAACTCCCAAGGGCCAAGAGTGGCTGTTTAGTGTCCTGTGTTGAGAAGGAAGCTGAAGTCAAGTTGGGCTCAGCATGGCAATGTCAGCCACGGACAGAGGAAGAATGTGTGCCACTGAGTTGCCATCTTTAGTATAACAAGAACAGAGACTTGATACTCTGGCTCTGTTACTATTTTAATGAATGACCTTGGGCAAAATTTGTCCCCACTGTGTGCCTTAGGTCTTTATCTTTTAAATTAAAGGTTTGGGTTAGAAGTTGTGAGGACTCATTCAGGAATCAGAACACATAGGATTGATGAATGGCTTTTGGCAAATTTTCTAGTTCCTACTAGTCAACTCATTATGACTTACCTGTCAGAATACCTTCAACTGCTTCAGTACCTAGGTCATATTCTTTGGAAGGAGAATGAGATACCTCTATATACCAAACACAATGGCTACATTTTCTTTAAAAATAATAATTTCAAATATTATTGAGGATGTGGAGCAACTGGAACTCTCACACATTTTTGGTGGGATGTACAATGGTGCAACGATGTAGGAAAAAGTTCAGTTTTACAAGAAATTGCGATAATTTTTTCCAAAGTAGTTGTAACATTTTATATTTATGACTTAGCAATTGAAGTCCTGGGGATTTAGTCAAGATGAAAGAAAATATCCACAAACAAAAGAAAATGTTTATAGCAGTACATTCATACTAGCCAAAAACTGAAAAGAACCTAGGAGAATTTATCAATAGGAAAATGAATAAACAAGTCATAGTATATGCATACAATGAACATAAAAGAACAAATATTGATATACACAACAGTATGGATAAGTCCCCAAACCATAAGAAATGAAAGAAGCCTTATATGAAAGAATTCACATGGTATGATTACATTTAATGAAGTTCTAGAAAAGGCAAATCTAATTCATGATGAAGAAAATAGTGATTGGTTCTGGGGGTTGGGGTGGGAATTGACGAGGGGCATGAGAGAACTTTTGGGAGTGATGCTAATACTATATATCTTGATAGAAGTTTGGGTTACAGGTATATGCCTTTGTCAGAACTCAGGAGCTACACACTTCAGATCTGTAAATTTCATTGTTGATACATTTCATACCCCCTGTGGGGGAAAAAGTATAAACAAATAAAGGACTCTAGCTAATGATTTGCAACCTAAAGCATTTAGGACAAAGCATGTAAGTGCCTGAAATGAATCAAAAATTTAAGATCGGCTGATGGCTGAATAGAGGGATGGACAGATAAATAGACATGATAAAACAAGCACAGTCGATGTTAATGACAGACTACAGATGGTGGGTATGTGAATGTTCACTTCTACTTTAGTTTGTGTTTGAAGTTTTTAATAATAAAATGTTGGGAGAGAAACAAAACAAAAAAGGAATAATTGATGTGGTGTTTTGTTTGTTTGTTTGTTTGTTTGATCCCATGAATTGCTCTCTCTGACCATAACTATATCACATTGTCCTTCCGTTTTGGTTACTGCCCTCAGCTACCTCTAATCTCTTCCCAGCTCTCAGCCCCAGGATACTTTTCTCCACATTGTCTCTTCAGGGAATCTGCACGACTACCATGTCATCTTCTTCAGCTCTCAGGGGTCTACATGGCCCCCGTTCTCCTTTCTCTGCACACTCGCCTTATCTTAGGCTTGGGTGATGGTGCTGTGCCAGGCAATGACATCCCTTTCTAAGAGGAGTGGAATTCCTCCTGTCCCAGAAGATTTGGTCTCCTCTCTGTCTGGCTGCTTTCCTAGCAGATCCAGGAACCAAACAAGGATGCAAGTCTGCAGGACAAGGGAATGCCATCTGAGGTGGGAGGGAGCGTGCCATCCCACCAGCCAGTCAGGGCTCTGAGCCACAGCAAACAAACTGTGTTGAATGTGAACACTTGGCCCCCAGGTAACAGGCCCCAGGCTTCCACCCTAGGGAAATGGCAGAAGCTAATTTTGTTTTCCAAATTGCTTTTGTTTTTCATCAGCTGTTGTGACATCATGGCTGATTTCACCTTCCTTGCAAAGCTGGAACACTCCACGGGATTCTTGAGTTCTTCACTGGCCACCCATGTCTAGTGCACAACACTAAATTAAATCAAGTATTTTAAGGTTCATTTACTAACTCTATTAGGCAAGCAGACACATTTATTAAGCCAGAACTCTGTTAATCTCAGCAGATTGGCCTTTTAGAGCCCCACAAATCCAACAGGCGGCCAATTGACTTCTCCGTGTTTTGTCCAAGCTGCAGGGCCAGCCCACAGCAAGGCTCACGTCCTGCCTAGGCTGCAGGCTGCATCCCTGCCCACAGAGGATCCCTCATGTGCAACAGGTCATGTATTATCCACTAAGCCCAGCAAGACATCAACGAAGCTCTGAGTAACTAGTTAGGAGATTCCCACGTGACTAATGGATCAGGGAGCTTCAGGGAAATGTTTGGATGCAGCCTACACCAGATTCCCAATACATAGTAAGTCAAGTTAATATCAAATATTATAAAATCCCCACAATTTAAATGTATACCTTCACAAAACCTTCCATTCCTAAATTGGACAGACTATGTAATCACTACACTTGCCTCACTTAAAACCTTCAGCAGATTACATATGTAGAAAGTGCTTTACTTTATGAAGTGGAGAAGGCAAGATACATAATTGTGGATATGCTATGATGAGAACTACATGAGAGAAAAGTCTAAAATACACAAAAAGACCAAAAATAAATAAAGCAAATAGTACCTAAATATGTGTTATGACTATGGGAGTATTTTGAAAATTTATAGTTTTGGGGAAAAACAATTCCCTCAAACACACACACACAAACACACACACACACACACACCCCTCTAAAAACTCTTCAAAAGTATCTCATTGTTGAAAATATCACTGTCCATGAATCTGGTTCTATCTTCCACTATCCTATCCTAAATCTAAGTTTCTATGACAAACTAAAACACATCCGGTTATGTCATTCAAAGCCGTTTGTCATCTATCCTCCCCAGTTTTAGTTTTTTATGCAATTTCTCCCCAAATGAATCCCTCTTTGGTAGTGTCTGTCTACACAGAACACAAACATGCCCAAAGCCTTACCAGTGGGCACAAATCCCTTCCCCTCCTCTCTGGTCTCAATTCTACCACTCCTTCAACGCCAGCTTAGGACCAGCTTCATACACAACTTGCTCCAAGACCAAGAAGCCCTGCATCCATCACCCCCTAGGCTGCCTGGCTGGGCCAGTAATGTTACATTCCTATTACCATTCCTTACAGTATCTATTTTGGGATGTTAACCTCATCTTCTTGAATAGATTGTTTCTTAAGGGCAACAAATGGAATTTATACTGCTTTGTGTTCCTCATAAGATCTAGCACAAAATACAGGTTCTTGAGAAAGATCCACGGAGCTACTGATACAATTTCACATCTCCCGCTGATAGACTTGTAGGTATATGGGCCTATAGTTGGACTTCAGGAATGCTTGCTCTCTTCTCTTTATTCGTACATCATCACACTTGCTCACCGATCATTGTGTGTGTGTGTGTGTGTTCATCTTGCCTTCTCATCAGGATTGTAATCTCCTTGAAGATAGAGACAAGATTTTAAGTGCTCTTCTATTCCTAAGGGCACCAAGCAGAGGGTTGGCTATAAAGGTTTGTGGGGAATCAACTGATTCTTATTGGGAGGTTGATTTAATTCAACCACCTGGGAAAACCTGTCCAATCCAATTCACCTGGTCACAACACATAGAAACAGACACACACATACACATACACAGGGGATAATTTCTCCTTCATCAGTGAAGTTCTGAGGATTAAATAACATATATGAAGAGCCTAGTGCAAGGCCAATGCTAGAAAGAAATGCTCAAAATTAGTATTAGCTCCTTTTACAGATCGGTTTGTTCATTAAAGGTAACCACATAGCTCGACACTCAGAGCACTCACCAAGACACCCAAAGACGCTCATTCATTTGCCAAGAAAATACAATGCTCACTAGATCAATTTCTGGGCACCATGGCCACATTGATGTGTTTCTGTCATGGTGCTAGCAAAAGCACTGCAAATGTACCTCTTTTAAATGGATGGAATAACCATGCTTGAAGGTGGGAGGGAAACCTCTAGAACCATGTCAGATTTGCCACTGAGATGTAGATGCCATTGATGCCAAGGATGAGCACAACAGTCACTGGATGTGTTCTCAGCACTTAAACGTCATTCTTTGCTTAATCCTCAACGCAGTATTAGAGTGTAGTAGCTACCAGTCTTATTCTGACATCACAGTGAACAAAACTAAGGCACAGAGAAATTACCTGATTTGACAAAAGGCATACAGCAAGGAGAATCTGAGCCTGGACCCCAACCCAGGTTTGTCTCATTTCAAAACCACTCTGTTCCAATGCCTCTAATGTACTATCATTCTCTTGGTTCTTTGGGAAGAAAAAACCAACTAGTAAGACCTTTGAGATCTTGGGTATTTGTACAGCACTTTATGCTCAAGTTTATAGATGGAAATTCCTAACCTAAGAAGTACTTCAGGTCATCCTCAGTTAAAAAAATAAAACCATAATGCCATTCTGCAATTTTAAACTTTCCCTCTCATAATATAGATTAGATAGATAGATAGATAGATGATAGATAGAAAGAAAGATATTTCAAATAATAACTCAATGATGTTCATGGATTAGATATCAGTATCCTTGATTTAGAGAAAACAACACTGAGCTTCAGATCAGATGATTTGTTCAAACTAACAGATAATTGTTAGAGAAATAGAAACTAGACTCTCCAATCACTTTGCCCACTTCTCTGTTGATCAAATGTTTATGAGACTCTGTCTGGTATTTCAGGCCTTAGAATAAACACCCAAAGAAAAAAATGGTGCTATAGAGAAACACTGTCTTCGGTTCCTTGTGGGCTGTTGAGTAAATCATTGGGTTCATGACGGCCAAGAACTGCCCTCCCTACACACAGCTGTCTCCCAGTAAAGATCAACAGGTGAACAAACACTAACAGAAAAGAACTCCCTGGCTGGACAGCCCAAACCTCACATCCTCAGAGGTGAAATGAACTTAAAATCTTTCTCTTTCTGATGCTCTCCTCCCAGAAGATTTTCTCTTTTTCTTTCACCACGTATGTCTGCTGGTGTTTGAAGCAGAATTTTAGGGTCTGTGACCTCCAAACAGAGCGATGCAGAGAAAGCATCCTGGGGCTGGGGGGTACATGGTAGATGGGAGTTAGGAGACCTGGGTTTAGGTCTGGCTCGACAACTAACCAGCTGTTTGACCGTAGGATGCTCATCTCACGCAGGCAGCTTCACTTCTCTAATATACTAAATGGGGAATCTCATTAACGAACCTCCTTACCTATTGTCTTGGTGAATAATAACACCAGAAATGCAAAAGCATCATAGTCTATGCTAAGAACTTGAAAGTATACAGCACAAATGATGCAAACAAGAAATTGTCCCTTGGGTCCATAAATCTAATTCAGTCTTTTATCAAACCATCCTGTCAGTTTTTATACCAAAATAGAAAGCATCCATTTAGTGAGTAAACTAGTCTGTGCCAGGGAGATACATAGTATCTTACTTAGTTTTCACAAAAATCGAGATGATGCAGGCATTATTCTCTCCAGTTTGCTGTTGAGTGAATTAAATTTAGGTCAAATCACTTGATTAAGCTCACATAACAAACATGTAGCAGTGCTAGAAACCTAACCCTTGTCTCTCTGACCCCAAGGTCCGTATTCTCTCAACCGCATCATGCTACCACCCTAGAAAGGAGCAGGATTTACAACATTGTAAATCAACTATACTTCAATAAAATTTTTTTTTAATTTAAAATAAGAGCAGGGATGAATCATCTCCCACTCTTATCATGCAAGAGCTGAAGTTCTCTTTGGTCATCTCGTAACAAACAAACAAAACTGGCATCGTTCCATTCCTTTTTAAAAGGAATTACTACACCGGCAACTGAATATTTATTTCCCCTTTCTTTAGATATCCAGCATTTCTGAGTCTGATACATCTTTCATAATTTTTTTTTTTTTAAAGTAAAGGTCTAAGATGAGCAATACCAATCACATCAAGAATGACTAAAGAAAATGCAAAGACAGAAACAGGAAGAGCGAAAAACATGAAGTCCTTAAGCTGAGGAACCCTCAGCCAAACTGCTCCCAGCTTCTGTTGTACAAGTGTGGTTACTCTTGAAAAAGCTTCAACATCACCAGTCGCCAGGAGTAGGGAGTATCTGCAAAGTCCAGAGTTTGGCCCTTAAGTCCCTTTCTTTGAGCCTTGGCAACATCAGTACCATATGCCTAAGAAGAAGAACATCAGTACCCGGCCCTAACAGAACACCTAGTAGGTCTTGCTAAAGACGCTTTACATGCATTATTACCCCATTTGACTTCCACTGCCCTGCATTTAGATATCTAATTCACATTTCACAGATGGTGTCACTTAATTTCAGAGATGTTAAATGACTTTCTTCATGTCACACAGCGGGTGAGTAGAAAGGCTGGGATTAGAGCAAACGGGAGCAACATCAATATTAGAGATGTTGGTTAGAGGAGCAAGAACAACCAGGTTTGTGCAGATTCTCTGAGTACCCTTTCCTCCTCAGGATTATTTGAATGTTCCCTGTTATACCAATGAACTTGCTGTAGGAGGGTATGTCATATTCAATTACGTGGATTCATAGCTTCATTAAGTATCCCCTATTGCCCACATCCCCCCCCCCGCCCCCGCCGCAACGTCAACACAGAAGTTGGAACATGGGAACGTTCAGTATAGACCTAAGCAGACACCAATCAGAAAGGGCCAAACCTTTGTACTATTGCCGAACCACCAGAAATAGGTAAGGGTCCCCAGCTGGCTGGGCCACACAACTGCACTGACGTTGACCTCCTTATTTCTTATGGCAACAAATGGAACTCGGAGATGCACGCGCTCCACAGGACCTAAGGGAATAAGAAGAACAATGTCAATGTTTCTATTCCTGGAATGAACAAACAATCACACTCCCAGATTCTTAATCTTAACCTCTATTACCATCACCTATAAGAAAACAAGGATTGCAAACTCACAGATGTTGAGAAGTATGTGTGTTGTGTGTGTGTGTGTGTGTGTGTGTGTGTGTGTGTGTACTTGAAATGAAGTCCCGCGTATAACAGGGAACTCAAATCGGGCTTCAGATTTTTTTCAGTGACATCTGAATTTAATTTCCATCCGATGAGCCCAACCTCAAATGCTTATGAACCTTCAGCCCAAGGACAAAGCTAGTTTACTGGACACTTCGTCAATAAATAGGAAGATAAAGAGTGGTCTCTTGCATTTCTGCCGATTAGCCTGTATTGTGATTGGGGGTCAGTGCACTGCATGGAGGACTCCGCCATGATCCTCAATTGTTAACTGGTCCCATCTTGTTCAACAATCGGCCATTGTGCCTGTCATCTGCAACACTCAGTGGGTGTCATTCAGCAGCTCGCAAGGCTGTTTTATAAAAAGGAAAAAGCCCATCTCCCTAAATTGAAGGAGAAATAAGTGCCAGGTTCCCAAATAATAATTTAAAAAGCTGCTTGCCAAAAGGTGACCAAGCTTCTATTTTTTTTTTCTTCCTCAGAAAACTGATGTAAGCAGTCTCAGGTTCTAAACTAGCAAGTAAGAGAATAGATTGGAACCCACCCTATGCATACTAAGTGAGGATTTTAATTTAATTCATTTCCAAAATAACGTGAGAAGAGGAAAACGCTGCTGGAAAATGTTAGTGTATCAGCATTGCCTTTGTGGATTAGATTGGTTATTTTTTAACTCTGTGGGATTTTCTCCCCCATCCTTACCCCTTAATTTTTCCTTTTTCTTTTCTTTTTTTCCTACCTACCTCGTTTCCTCCCTTTCTTCCCTTCCTTATATCCTTCCTACTTAGCCAAATCCAATTAAAATCTTCTAATTATCCGTCCACACTAAGTCAGAGCACATTTTCCTGGTTTCCACCATGATAGTGTTGATGACCTAAAGTGACTAAAGGTCACAGCCGTAGCATGGACAGCTCTTTAGCCTGGGGGCCTTGAGTTCTTCTCATGGGTGGGACATTTTCCAGGTCACCCAGCCTTCACTATTGATGTCTTGGGTTATTTTGGAGACAGCTCAGTTTAAAGGGAAGAAAACAGGTGGATACTTTTCACTTCTGCTCCTGTTTAATTTTAGCTGTATGACCTTCTCCTCTATCTTACAGAACCTTGACTCTACACAGACTGTTATGCTGTCCCCTGCCTTCCTTACAGTAATAAGAACATATGAAAGTGATGCGTGGATTTTAAAGGTATCATATAATTAATTATGTGCTGACACTGTTTCCACCACCACCACTACCACTACCACCACATCATCGCCGTTCCTGTGTATCATTGTGTAGAAGTCCCTCTTGGAAGAGTGGGCGTTCTGAGTCTCACCGGGTACCTCCTATGTCGTAAGTAAATTTATATTGGGATAAAAGGTGTTTGGACAGGGACTGATGTTTGGGTGAGGAGATTAGCCAGACTGGCTTGCCACCTCCCAGATGGTATTTTCCTGAACAATCAACAAGTGAATCTGTGTATCTACAGCGTGAAAATATTCTTTGTCTACTGCTCTCTCACCTGACCCCAGACATACGGCCCCTCAAGATTTCTTTCAACAAATAATTTCAAACCTGTCACTTCAGATACACATTTGGCCGAAGGTTTAATTATTTTCAATGAGTCAATCTGTTTAATTATTTTGGTATGGTTTGACTGTTGGTGAGAATAAACACACACACACACACACACACACACACACGTGTGAGAAAATACCGCCTACTTTTCATTGCTTTATTTACTCATTTTTAGGAGTTTTTCTGGTTTATCTCTCTTTGCTGTTTGTGTGTTACTGATCATGTGGAAGAGAATGAGGTAATGGGAAAGGGGCCCTGGCCAGGTCATGTCCTAAGAGGGAGATAAGGAATCTGGGTCTTATTTTAACACCTCAGAGTTGTTCTTCATGCCCAGGTTCACATCCCTCATTCTTCTCCTGCTGGGAAAGGGGACCCTTTTATGCTCAAAGTCAATGCCTCTTTTTTTTTTTTTTAATTGAGGTATAGCTGATTTACAATATTGTGCTAGTTCCAGGTGTACAGCCAAGTGATTCGGTTATACACATATACGTATAAATAAATATTCTTTTTTTTCAATTCTTTTCTACTATAGGTTATTACAAGATATTGAACATAGTTCCCCGTGCTACACAATAAATCCTTGCTGCTTATTTGTTTTACATACAGTGGTGTGTATCTGTTAATCCCATGTTCCTAATTTATCCCTCACCCTCTTCCCCTTTGGTAACCGTAAGTCTATGTCTGTGAGTCTGTTTCTCCTCTGTAAATAAGCTCATTTGTACTATTTTTTAGATAACGCTGCTGTCTTATCTCTCTCCCTCAAAATGCATGGAGCCCATTCCCCTGGCCAGCTCATGGGAACCCTGGGCTTTTCCACAGTTCAGTGATGTCGCTATGACTCGTGGCCCTGGACAGACTTCTCAGCTTTCGGTCACTCAGAGGCTTCAGCTCAACCAGGGCTTACATTGTTGGGTACTTTGATACCCCAAAATATAAAATGAGACCTCCTTCTCCCTAAATTCATGCCAAACACAAAAGGGGTGGGGCTTCCATGAATTAGAACACCATCAAGCACGGCCACATATATGCCAGCTTCAGGACAAGTACATTTGGGTAAATATAATCTCAAGGAACAACATCAAACAGCTTTTCAGGGCAAAGAACCTGAGCCAGAAGCTCCAGACTTCAATCTACAGGTAAACCATGGATCGGGGAGAAGAGAGCTGAGGGATTCAGGAGGGAACACAGCAAACTCCTAAAATCCTCACTGTCAAAGAGTGCTCTTTTTGATAAAAATCTAATAATCTGTGCGAGATTGGTTATTATGGGGGGGCTAACAACTACCTTTGTTAACTAATGGCCCAAGATGAGGCCAAGAGCAGTTTCCACTATAATAACTGGCTGGTAAATGCAGCCATGATTGATTTGGAGGGAATTATGAGCACGATAAAAGTTTCAAGGGACATTTCCTCCTTCACACACATAACCCACAGTATAAACCTGTTCCCTGCTGTTGTGTTTTTTTGTCACTGAAATACATTGGTCACTGTGCCTGGCAGGCAAGGCCCACTCTTGGCAGAATTAGGAACATGGGTAGGGCAGGTCGTTGGAAGAGAGGAAAGAAAATGTTTTTTCTGTCTTCATTTTTAAATGCAGCAGAAGTGTCAGGTAGAAAGTGAATAGGAAGTACTTAGTAGTTACTAGAGCAGGTAACATTCATCATGTGCCAGGCTGGGTGCTAAGTGGCATTTTGCACACTGTGCAGAAAAACATTGATGTTGACCTAAGTGGCATTTTGCACACTGTGCAGAAAAACATTGATGTTGACCTGAGATCATCATCTTTAGAAAGACCTGTGGCCCTTTGCTGGCATCTGGGAACTTGGCTCTGGGAGTGTTTCCAGTCAACAGTGAGCTGATAAGAGTGGTTCACTCTGCCTAGACTGTTTTTTTGTTTTTTTGTTTTTTAACCAATGATAGGGTTTATTCTGAAAAAATGCTTTCCTCGGGGAGTCTGGAATTTTGGTATACCCTAGGCAGAGGATGGCAACTTGACCAGTCCCCAATAAAAGCCACGGGCGCTGAGTCTCCAGTGAACTTCTCTGGTAAATAGCCCTTCATATGTGTTGCTACAACTCATTGCTGGAGGAATTATGTATGTTTTATGTGACTCCATGGGGAGAGGACTCTTGGAAGTTTGCACCTAGTTTCCTCCAGACTCTGTCCCACTGGCCTTTTTCCCTCTGCTGATCTCGACGTGTCTCCTTTCAGTGTAATAAATTATAGTCTGAAGTATGACTATATGCTGAGTCTTAATGAGTCCTTCCAGCAGATCACTAAACCTGGGAGGGGATGTCTTGGGGACCCCTGACACATACACATAATCCAATTTGATTCTCATAGCCTTGCTATAATCTAAGTATTAAAGGCGAGGAATCAGGGGTTTGTAAACACTAAGAAAGCTGACTGACAGTAGACATTTCACAAAAGGGTATGATCAGAATTCAAACACAGGTCTCCCTTGCTCTAAACTTGGCTCATAAACACCTTGCACACCACCCACCTGGGTTTCTGACCTGTTGCTTCTGACACAGAGCTATTATTATTGGTGTGGTGTGGTTATCACCCCTGGGGCTATTGGTGGCCCGTTTCTCACAGTACCTTCCCTCCCTCACCAGAATGTAAACTCTGCAAGGGCAGGGCCATCTCTGTATTGTTGCCTCCCGGTGCCTAGCAGAAGGCCTTGCATGTATTAAGAACTCAACAAATAGTCATTGAATAAATTAGTGAATGATTGGGTGTGTTATTTGTGTTTCCTATTTATTGTTACAAGATCCCCGTGAAGCAAGGTGTCAGTTAGAATTAAGGCATTTTGAAACTGAAGTTCAGAAGACCCAGAGGAGAAATCATTTATCTCATGGCGTCTTTAAGGATATAACACATATAATCCGGGTCTTTCTCCATGCACTTCCCCCGTCACTGCTGGTCCTTATGCTACTATTGTGACCAGAATGCTAGGAGACCAGCTAGGTCACTGTTTGCCAGGGACCTTTTAAGTGTAGGTTGCTTATATAGTAGTGTTTATACCTTTACTGAGTTAATTGAAAAGGTGCCCCTTGTTTTCACCTAGATTCTTTTAAAGCATCTAATTTTCATCATATGTAGCATATTACCACCCAAACTATTGTGGAGTATATAAGTAAGAACCATAGAAGTCCTTAGACCCATGACTATCACTATAACGTATACGAAACCAGTAACGGCCCCTAACAACATTTCCTTGACCAAACATTCTAAAATCATATTAAGTTTCAGTTTATATGAGTCAAGTCCCAAGATAGCAAAGGCACAAAATACTTCCAGGACTAACACACAATTCTGGAACTTCAACTGCTGTTTGGTTTGTGCCAAGCAACAGCCAATAGCCATGAAATACATTCTAGGACAACAAAAATATGTTGGTGAGTTCTTAGAATTATTCACACCTGGGATAAACTTGAAGTAACCTCGGATGTAAGAATTAAGTTATTTTTGTGTGTTCAGTTCTACATTCAAAGCAATCTGGGCATGGGTTTCTTTAACCCTTCTTCGGCTCTTCCAACGGAGAGAACAATTTACTTTGATTTGTGCTCTCTTCACTCAGAGTAGCTTGAAAATGAACCTGTGGCTGCGAATCAGATGAGTTCCCTCTTTCTCTATGTCAGGAGTCTCCAAAGCAAAGGGAAGGGACTTTTACTTGAATGTGTTTGCATGCGCACACTTACTTACGTCAGGACAGAGTGCAGCTGAAAAGAGAGGCCAAGTGGTAATGTTATCCAAACTTTCAAAATAATCAGTCTACTTTAGTATTATGAAACTCAAACACAGATGAGGTCACATCTCAATCTTTTGGTTGGGGTCATCATTTGGGGTAGTAGTCACACCAAATCTTGCTCAGCTTGGAATCCCGGGAAGTCTGAACAAAGGGAGTTGTCAACTGGGAAGAAAGTAAGAGAGGGGATGGCTCATGCTACTTACAAACCACGTGCAGGAAGAGGACAGCTGTGTCTGAGCCCAGGTTGTTCTCCGCATAGGCTGTCACCTGGAAGATCCCCGCACTCTTGTACACGTGCTTGATGCCGTCCTCAATGGGACTGAAGTTAGCATAGGACACTGCAATCCCATCGCCAAAGTCAAGCTGGATGTTTGTCCTTTGGAGATCACCCTGCAAGGTGGAATAGCAGTTGGCCTGGGCCCATTCACATGGTCCAGCCTGACTCCTATTTGATACTTGGTCCTGTGCCTTCAGCATCACCCTTTGAGGCCCTAATCTCTCCCAGAGGGCTGAAACACCCTCGACACAATCATCAGACTCTCTCTACTGGGCACTATGAACAGGTACTATGGACCTATTGTCCCTGTATGCCCAAGCTTGGGGCAGCCTGATTTGGTTGACACCGGCAATTGTGGATAAGGTAGAGCCTCTGTGAAGCTATGAACTGGGGAAGCCAAGGGCTTCCCTGGCTCCCTCATATACATTGTTTAATAATTTCTCTCCTGTGTCGTCCTCCTCGTCATCATCGTGGTAGTAGTACTAGTAACAGCTAATACTGATGAAGTTTCTCTTCAGTTCTAAGCAATTAATCCCCTCACAACTCTATAACGTAGAGAGTATTACTGGACCCATTTCTAAAATGGGGACAAAAATAAATTAAGTAATTAGATCAAAGTCTTTGCAGCCAATACTGGAAGAGCCAAGTTTTGAACCCAGGCAGTCTGGTGTCAATACTTTCAACCACCATGCTATAATTATAATTGTCTAATGTCCCATTTTTTAGAATTTATTATTAGGTTCCAAGCATTATGCTAATCACATATTATATAATACCATCTTTACAGTAACTCTATGAGATAGGATGATTATTTCCATTCTACAGATGAATACTGCATACCAGCTGAAACTAGACCTGTGCTCTGTTGACCTTGGGTTTCCCTAAACCTGCCTAAGCTCCCTCTTCCCTAAAGCTTTTTTTGACCATCTCAGCTCACAGATATTTCTGCCTCTTGGGACGCTAAGAGCCCCCGGGTGCTGCCTGAGGAGGTGATGGCAGTGGTTCAGTTGAGTGCATCTTACCATCCCAAGTTGATCCTTAGCTTATTAAGGGCTGATATTGAACCCCATCCTTTCTTGTTCTTCTCCCCGCTATATTGGGCCAACACTCTGGATAAATTCAATTGAAACTGACCATAAGATAAGGATCCTGGATGAAAAAGAAGGGTCGGGTCTCTCTACTTATTAACAAAGATGGCTGATGGAATAAAGAGAGAAATACATCATTTTGGAATTATCTGCCCAGTGAATGTGCATTCATCACAGTTTGACTTTCTGTCTCTTCCCCCGTGGCAACCCAGATGTGAGCAAAATATTGATAGGTGCTACCTTGCCCCCCACACAATGTCAACTACCCTTGAGTTTAGGAATATAAATTAAAGTGGAAATGAACTGAAGGCAATTCAAATGGATAAGATCATGGCTCTTCACATCTATTCAAGAGAAGTTTTTATAGAGCTGGTCCTGGAAACTCCCTAGTGGGAATGTGATAATCACCTCCTCTGAATGTTAAATTTCTTTAATTCAAGCACCCAGTGTGTATGAAGCCTAAAGAATCTGTCAGCCCAGGATAAGGAACCCTCACCGTCCTGTCCAGTGTGGGCCAGACTTTAAATGTCTCTAAAGTATTCAGAGTTAGGGGAAAAACTCCTGGCCTGCTTTGGTCTCCTTCCAAGCTCTCAAGAGCACACAGTAATTTGCATTTAAATTTAGATGGCTTTGTAAATCAGGCAAGTTTTCTTGCCCCAGCACCTCAGAAAGGAGTGCCTGAAAAATTCCCTGGTTTGGAAACAGATGAAACAACTCATATAGGAAGCAAGAAGCATCCAGCAGAGCTATTTCTACCCTGGAATGAACGAACGCAGTCTGATTTTACTGCCCAGATTGCAGAAGACCTAAAAAGTGAACCAATGGAGCAGGTAGCTGATGGAAAATCAACTCATGTGACATTCTTTATAAAAATAAGTTTAAAGGGTTAGGATCACTTTCCCCCACCCTCACACTCATACTTTCAAGACCCTTTGAAAGCCTTGTGGGCTTTTGTAATCAGTGGGATTAAAGGTTAAAAAAAAGAAAAAAAAAAGGAAAAAAATGTGAATTCCCTTCTTCCGGCAAAGTTTACAGTACACAGTCTAATGATAATAAACATTCCTCCAAAGATGCAGACCCTAAAGGGATACCTCAAAGAATATATTCAAATCTGCACCTGCCCGGAGACAAGGGGGCCCCACTTCTGTATTGTGGGATGAAGGGAACAGGGTCCCTAAATATCCCAAGAGCTCTTTCACCCCTTCCATCTTCTCCCAGGAGTCTTCACTTCTCACCACTGACTTTGTTACAAGGACTGGTGGGAAAACGTGATCTTTCTTCTCTTCCCATCTGGAAGTGGGCAATGACCTGCTTGTGAGTTCTGACCTCAGAGACGCAAGAGGGTCTCCCTTACCTCCTCCATGAGGATGATGAAGGTCGCATTGTGCCCCTGCTCTGCCACCAGGCGCCCATCGGTCGTCACCACGTGGAGGCCGTGAGGGGCTTTTCCCGGGCATATCTGGGCCTTGGCAGTGTACTTCTCCCTCAGTCCGTCTGTGCAGTTGTTGGACACGATCCGCCGGTACCTGAGAGGTATTGACCATTGTCAGTGGTGGGGTTTGTGCCAGCGTGTGCACCCTCGCAGGAGCGCGTATGGCAGAGCGTGCAGGAGAACAAGAGTGAGACAGAGATTCCGCACAGCTGCATCTAAAGACTGAGTCCCAAAGACAGCAGCCATTTAGGATGCTAAGCAAACGCTGAGAAACCGCTATCCCTCCATCTCAGGAAGAGCAGCTCCTTAAACGTTATTATCGATCCTACCTGGTGAAACGCAGATCGGATCAGTGTCTAAACCAGGCAAGAAAAATCAATGTCTGACTCACACATGATACAGGAGGAGACAGACCCACTGGACTAGGGAAGCAAGGAAAGCAGGTGCTTCTCTCTGTGATGGAGAGACTTGTGCCTACCTCCCTGAGGCCAGAAAGCAGCTAGAAGATCAGCCTTCTTCTAACTGTGACTACTCAGGAAGCCTCTTCCGGTCTTCCCTCTACCCCCAGGACATCATGCCATCCCCTAATACCTAACAGCCCTTACTCTGGAGCCACTGGGCTCTTCTACAGCACATCTTCTCTCCTTGTTAATATTTCATTTCTCACTCATCACCAATGCCAGACTAGAAGCACAAGTTTGAAACTCCTATTTGATCCTGCTGTGATAAAACTGCCTCAGAGAAGAAGCTTGCATGGGAAAACCTCCCCGTAAACGCTGTGACCTTCTAGGTTAAGGGCATCTTTGCGCACAGTGATGACATGACATCTCGCTTGACCACTGACCCCAGCACGTGAAGCCGAGAGCTTGCCCACAGCCCTGACCTGCACAACAGACTTTATTTCCAGGCACATCACTGTCTGTAAGGCTGCACAAAATCAATGCTCTGGTGAAACCACATAAAATAAATGCACCACAGACACCACCACCACCACCACCATCATCACCATCATCACATCTTCTTTCACCCTGTGTGTCAGGAGTAATCAACCAGTCCATCCATGTTGCCTTTTTCCGGCGGCCTTGAAAGCAGGTGAAAGCAAATTCCTTATGAGTGATACTAGTCCTCCACTACCCCTGATATTTCCTCTCCCCCTGCCCCTCACATACTGCTGAATTACCAGCCCCACATCTCCATCCAGAGATCTCAGGAGGATGTCAAGCAAATGTTATATGTAGTTATTGCCTCATATGAAATTACAATATATTCTCTTATAGAAATATCAATATATTATCATGATTATTTTTTAATCAGTCATCAATTTTATACACATCAGTGTATACATGTCAATCCCAATCGCCCAATTCAGCACACCACCATCCCCACTCCACCGCAGTGTTCCCCCCTTGGTGTCCATACGTTTGTTCTCTACATCTGTGTCTCAACTTCTGCCCTGCAAACTGGTTCATCTGTACCATTTTTCTAGGTTCCACATACATGCGTTAATATACGATATTTGTTTTTCTCTTTCTGACTTACTTCACTCTGTATGACAGTCTCTAGATCCATCCACGTCTCAACAAATGACTCAATTTCAATATATTATTTTTAATTGTCAACTGAATTCATAATGGTTCTAGAGCTGCTCTGTCCAATAAGCTAGCCACTTTCCACCTGTGGTTACTGAGAACTTGGTTAGTGGTGTGTGTTGAAATGATAATATTTTGGACATACTGAGTTAAATAAAATATATTATCAAAATTAATTTCACCTTTTTTAAAAAACTTTTTCAGTGTGGCTATTTTAAAATGTTAAATTACATATGTGGCTCGTATTATAGTTCTTTTGGTCAGCACTGGTCTATATAATCAAACTTTTCTAACCTATATTTTCTTGCTGAGCTTTAGTCATTTAGAAGATATTGAGTTTTACCTATGATAGATATTTTGGTGGGTATCATGTCCTAATGCACACTTGATATCACCCAACTCTTCAGCCTCAACTGGCCAGCTGGTTGACGGTTTGTACTATAAGCCAACATTTAAGCAACCTGGAGATTCACTTGTAGTGAATCTTTTGAAAAAAATGGATAGTTTTTCCCTTTCATCTTCTTGGTTTATTTGATGGCTGCTTGGGGTTTTGGTACACCTAACTTGCTTAAACTTGGGTCTACCTACACATGTCACAGGATCATATGAGAAGCCCTAATGCAATTATCTTCCAGCTATGTTCTGGCTGGGAATTTGGTGGCGTAGCTGATCTTCTGTGCCCATTATATTCCTCTTCCTCAAACTTCCTAGCACTTTAGTCTCTGACACCACATGTCTTTAAGTTTCATGCTGCTGGATCTGTAGTTTGAGTGGCTTAAATCCCTAAGACCATTCATCTACAATAAAATGACATCAACAGTCCTTAAACCTCAGCTCAGATCCCAGGAATAGCTCCCTAAGAACCAAATTTTTGGCTAAAAAGTGTATGTTTCTCAGAGTATCTCAGACCACTCAATATATCTCTTCCATCATATTTTTTCTTCCTCTGTAGACATCAGTTGGGTGGATAGTACCCCTACCACTATTTTACAACCAAGTAAGGTAAAAGTACTGAGCTGGTGAGTAACTTGTCTGAGATGTTAGAAGATCCATTGGAAGAGCTGAGACTGAATTCCAGAACACTTTAGTCCCTTGCTACTCAAAGATTAGTGCTAGGACCAGCAATGCTGACATCGCGTGGGAGCTTGTTGAAATGAAGAATCTCAATGCCACTCTAGATCTCCTAAATCAGAAGCTGTATTTTAACAAGAGCCCAGGTGATTCACAGCACATTAAATTTTAAAAAGCACTGTCTCAGACCACCAATCCACTTTACAAATCTGTTCTAGGTCATAGGAGTGGCAAAGGAAAGGGGAAGACAACAGATCTCCAAGGAAAATTTTTTCAAGCATCTCAGTAAGTAATAAGTGAACAAAGAGAGAAACATACATAACTTGACAAGTACAGAAAGTGTGCCTTGACCTTATTTCAGGAGTTCCTAGGATGGGACTTTTGACTTTTCATTCTAAGTTTTTGTCATCGGTCTACGAGAGCTTCGGTTCATCTATCGCTAGAAAGCACTGTAGTATCTGCACACCACTAGTGTTAATTTATTTCCATCGGGGTCTGGAAAGTAAGGTGGCATTGCTTTCCAAAAGAGAAAGTCTGATCAAATAATAGCTATGGTATTTTAGAGTCAAATAGCAAAAGGTACTGAAATCTGGGTAATCAGAAATCTTTTTTTTTTTTTAACACCTTTATTGGAGTATAATTGCTTTACAATGGTGGGTTAGTTCCTGCTTTATAACAAAGTGAATCAGCTATACATATACATATATCCCCATATCTCCTCCCTCTTGCGTCTCCCTCCCAACCTCCCTATCCCACCCCTCTAGAAATTTCTTTTGATGTTCCAAAAAAGCTAGCTTCAGCTAAAGAACCCTTCAGCTTTCCTCAGAAGCCACCTGTTACAAACAAACTCTATCTACACTCCACCTTGCTTCAGTAGGAATCCTCCTTTGATCCCAACTTAGGGAAATACGGAAACAGTGAGTGGAGTTCCTTCAGGTGTTTTACTTACCCAGTGCTGTTAAGGTAGCTTTGACCAAGGCTGCAGTCCTTTGACGGGGATGCTGGATTGTACCAGAAAGCTGGGACACAATGGCTTTCTCCATGTCTCTCATAACCATAGTCACTGTCGAGAAAATAAATATTGCATACTGGTGTAGATGCACAAATGTGAAAATACCCACAGGCACACACAAACACATCCCTTTAACCGTCCCCAAAGGTGCAACACATTCTTTAAATATTCCCAGTGGGGACAAATATTCATACTTTGAAAATGGATTTTCAGATTTGGAAATAATCCCAAAGTCATTCGGAGTTCAGTGTATAGAAGACATAATAGATTATCAGATGGAGAGTCCAGGCTTAAAAAAGTATGGATGTACATAATGTGGCAGGTACACTGGCTTGGGGTGGGTGTGAGGGATGCTGTAAGCTTAAAAGTATATTTTGGATCACAGTGGATTTACTGAAATAAGTAGATGACAACCAAGAAGATGACTTTAAAGGTCAAGATTTATTTCTGTGTTCGGATTCCACATTTTATTCCAAAATGGACTTCATTGATCTTATTTTCATTTTTTCTGAAATTCTCTCTCAAACAAATACACACATTTGCATTCACATATACACAGTCATTCAAACTTTTCCCAACTGTTTGTAACACAGGTCCCCTGTTTCCTTTAGGAAAAAACAAAACACACACACACACACACACACACACACAACCCCACAAAAACTATACTGTAGCTCTTCTCCATGTTTTTGTAAAAGCCTAGCCGTAGTAAAATGAAGAAACAAAGTCTGGTATGATTTTCTGCTCCTTTCCTCCACATTCCAAAATGAGGAAGTCACAGACCAGTGTAGGAGAAGAGCTCTCCCATCTGAAATGTGAATGGTGTTGCCTTCCTTCTTGGACTTTTATAAAGCTCCCAGAATCATAAATTCCAGGGTAGAAAAAGAGCAACAAAGTAGGCATTATTCCTCTTGTAACCAACCCCGGGTCATTGAACGTGGCTTAAATTGGCAGGAGGAGTCATGCCTCCAAGTCAAGCACCCAAAGATGTCCTGAAACCCACAGACAGGGCAGAACAATCTGGACATTTGAATACTGATCCACTGAGTGTTAATAAAACATAAAACAACAGGAAAATCGCTCTCTCCAGACCCACGCCTCCTTTCTTTTTCTGCTCTCCTATTCTTTCAGCCAAGATTTAATTAAAGTCCAATGAAAATAGACGCAAATTGTCTATGTGGGCAACGAGGATAGCAATGAAAGGGAGACAGAAAGAAAAGTTTAATTCCACATTTATTTATTACTCAGTATGTGCCTTGTCCTGTGAAGGAAGTGCCATAATCCTTATCCTCAAGGGGTCTTCAGTCTTTTGGAGAGAGGAAGACAACATGCCTCAAATCCAACAAAAGAACAGAGTAATACAGTATCAAGCAGAACACAGTGTGATACAGGATGGAGCAGTACAGTTAAGAAGTACCAATTGACTGATGAGATTATATAAATTATCTTCTCGGTTTGACCCCACCCTACCTTGTCACCACCTTCCTCCAAACCAAACTCAGGCCAACCTTTAACCCTCTTTGTCTTTGTCTGTGTGATGCCCTGGGCTTTCGTGTTGTTTTTTTTTTTTTTTTTTTTTTGATATAAATTTATTTATTTATTTTGGCTGCGCTGGGTCTTTGCTGCTGTGTGCGGGCTTTCTCTAGTTGCGGTGAGCGGGGGCTACTCTTCACTGTGGTGCGCGGGCTTCTCATTGCGGTGGCTTCTCTTGTTGTGGAGCACGGGCTTTAGGCACGCGGGCTTCAGTAGTTGTGGCACGCGGGCTCAGTAGTTGTGGCACGCGGGCTCTAGAGCACAGGCTCAGTAGTTGTGGTGCACGGGCTCAGTTGCTCCGCGGGATGTGGGATCTTCCCGGTCCAGGGCTCAAACCCGTGTTCCCTGCATTGGCAGGTGGATTCTTAACCACTGCACCACCAGGGAAGTCCTGCCCAGGGCTTTTGAAGCACTCTACCCTTTTCTGTTTCAGGTGGTTCCCTATGTATCCTTCTTCAATATCTAGGTCTGATGAAGCCATTCTTGCTTCCCTGGACCAAACCTTCATGGTCCTAGCATTTTAGAAACATCAAGACTACAAAAGAGCAAACCCTTCTGTTGGTTTTGTTTGGCAATATAAGCATCTAGAATAGGATACTGAAGGTGTTGAATAAATATTTACTGGGTGAATGACACTCTAATTACATTTTTAAATGACTGCACAAATTATCCCATGGCATCTGGTCTATTTCTGCAGGGAGACTGTGAGCCCATGGTTGACTTCCCAGTGTGGACCACAGAGAGAATCCCAGGTGCTCAACAGATGCCTGTGGAGTGAGTGTGAGCTTGAGTCATTGCAAATCGCTACACGGAAAGGTGAAGGTCAAGACCAGCTTTGATATGGCAAGTTTAAATGAAACTGGAAGAAAAGGAGAAAGGGACATGTCTGTCAAGGTAATCTTTTGCCATGCCTCCCCCGATCAATGATTGGAGATCTTCCAGCCTGAGAGATCATATGGACTCAATGTTGTGCCAGCTGGTAACTGCCCATGAGAGCCAACTTAAAATTCGAGGAATTTTGCAGGTTAGTTATTGGTTGTTAAACACAACGATTATCGAAAATTAAGTTATACAAAATTTCAATTAAATAAATTATATTCAAAGGATAATAAATACCGAAAACACAGAAATTCCTCATTATTTTGCTGATTATATGCAATAAATATTATATATAAAATGTCACTGTACATCATTTTATTATTTATGCTCTTGAAGTCATTTATGTCTATGTATCCATACAGTAAATACATAGCTACATGTTGTGCTTCCTAATTCTGCATTCAATGATGTCATGTTGGTAACTTGAATCAGATATGGTGGGAATATTTACAGCAATCAGCAAACACTACTAATCAGGGCTTATTTATTCGTTTCTTTGTTCCCAGAGAGCCAGTGGTTAAACATTTTCCAGTACAGCACTGAATATCTGATTTCTAAGCATTATTTATCTGCAGAAAGATTTGGGCTGTGGTGTGTCTGCACTACTTCTAGAAAATTCCCTGCTTCCTTTATGAGGTAAATCTATTGAATGTCCTGTGAATCCTAAGAAATATTAGTAATCTCTGAAGGAAGGGTGTTCTCCTAAGCAGCTCTGGGAAGGAGAGAAATGTCTTATTTCTCCTTGCTAAATGTAACCATCTTTAGCAGTTCTGTTCAGCTCTGCTACCTGTTAGTGATGTAGTAATTTAAAAAGGTGCATCAGCCATGCTGCTTTGCCCCAAAGAGAAAAAGCACCTCATTAATATTTAATAACATTAATGGAAACATCACTGGCTGCCCCCAAGCTACGGACTTCTTCATTAACTTCTGCTAAATGTATATTAAGATCTCTCATCCTGCCCAAGCTCCCTCCCAGCTCTGGAGTTTTTATGATGTCAGCAAATAAGCAGTCCCAGCTGCTGCTACAGCTTCTTGAGGACAGGTGGTTTTCTGTTGAATTGTGACATTTGGAGAGAATGTACCAGAAAGTTTGATTTGCCTCTGGGAAGTAAGCTACCACAGCTTCTGCAAACACACAGATAGTTTCCTTTAAGAAATAAGTCACCTCTGTGGTTTTCTTGACTATAAAAGGGTTTAGAACTTCTAAAAGTTTATGGGAAAACTTGCCCATTTAGGACACATAGGGACCTATGTGTCCTCCAAGTCCCATCCAGGGAGAAGCCTCAGACAATCCAAAGAAGGAATAGACAAGAAAAGGTTCAGAAATCAAAAAGCTTCTGCATGTCAGAATAGGAAGGGACACCTGTATTCCTTGGGTTCAATCCCCTCAGTTGACAGATTGGAAAGGAGAAGAAAAAGAGGAGAAATGACTTGTTAAAGACTGTACACACCTGATGATGTTAACCAAAGGTGATAATTGAGACTCCTGATCCCTGGTTCAGCATTAGTACAAGCCCATGAAACACCCATTTAATCAGCAGGGAGGGCCTAATGTCATTCTGAGCCTCTTGGAGCCATCCAAGAAGTCATGGTCTCTGCTGGCCCAGTGGTAGGGTGTATCCTACTCTCAGGCTATGCACTACCCCACCATAGCCTCATCGACCCCAGTTCCTCCATTTCCCCATTTGGGAGCTGAGGCTCTAGGATGAGTGTTCCACAGGTGTCTCTGTCTCATTTTAGGAGACAGTAGAGCACGCTGGGTTTAGGATCAGATAGAGGTTTATGGCAGCCACAGCATGAACACTCAGAAAAGAGAAGCAACCACAACAAAAACCACAACAAAAACAATGGACTAATAATTAACATCATCATCATTTGCTAAGGCATAGCCTAAATGGAGCTATAGAGATAGAAAGATAATTACATCCAAACCATTTCAGAAATTGTTTGAAAAAATCAAACAATCATCGCTCAAGTGTCTCTCCTAATCTAACCCCATGCTACCCATCTGGCCTTATCCCTCTATTCATCAACAACCTTCATATATCTGCTTTCTTGGATGTGCTGCCCATTTTCCTCATACTTATTCAGCAGCAAGTCTATACAGCTCCATCACCACTTCCTGTAGGAAGCCTTCCATCATTACTCCAGTCCTCAGTGATCTCTTTGCTCTGACCATTCCTAGCACTTGCAGGGAGGACCAATGCTGTCCCACAGAACTTTCTGTGATAATGGAAAGGTTTTACATCTATGCTATCCAATAGGGTAGCCACTTGCCACATGTGACTTTTGAGCACCCAAAATGTGGCTAGTTGAACTGAAGAAATGAATGTTTCATTGTATTTAATTTTTTTTTTAATTTTTGAATTTTATTTTATTTTATTTTTATACAGCAGGTCATCAATTTTATACACATCAGTGTATACATGTCAATCCCAATCACCCAATTCATCACCCCCCCACCCTCACCCCCCCGCCGCTTTCCCCCCTTGGTGTCCATACGTTTGTTCTCTACATCTCTGTCTCAATTTCCGCCCTGCAAACCAGTTCATCTGTACCATTTTTCTAGGTTCCACATATATGCGCTAACATACGATATTTGTTTTTCTCTTTCTGACTTACTTCACTCTGTATGACAGTCTTTAGATCCATCCACGTCTCTAAAAATGACCCAATTTCATTCCTTTTTATGGCTGAGGAACATTCCATTGTATATATGTACCACATCTTCTTTATCCATTCGTCTGTCAATGGGCTCATTGTATCTAATTTTAATGCAAATAACCACATGTGGCTAGTGGCTACTATACTGTACAGCATAGGTCTGGATCATGAAATTCAGCACCCAATTATACTCTATTATTTCCTGTCATCCCTTCTTTGCATCCAATAACTCTGGCTAATACATCTTCGATTTTTCTACAATGCCTAGTCTATAGAAAAAATATGCTAGATTGGGCCCTATATGCAGAATACTAAAGGTTGACTAGATTTCAGACGTGCCTGAATTTATGTACTATGGCACCCCAAATCTCTTCCCCTCGTTGTTCTACACTGCCACTTGATAAACTCGCTCTGTGGATCTGGAGCCATACTGGACATGGAAGGTAAACACTAAGACATAGTGAGACTTTGGGAATTCCCTGGCAGTCCAGTAGTTAGGACTCCACGCTTTCACTGCCAAGGGCCTGAGTTCAATCCCTGGTTGGGGAACTAAGATCCCACAAGCTGCGAGGTGTGGGCAAAAAAAAAAAAAAAGACATACTGAGACTTGAGACTCTGGAGTAGCATATTATTATTTTGAATGAGTTACACTTAACCTCTCTTGTCTCGATTTCTTCATTTATAAAACGCCTATGATAACAGACTCTCCTTCCAAGAGCTGGTTGGGAAGATTAAGTAAGTTAATCCATCTAAAAAACTTGGCACCTAGTAGGTGCTCAGCAAAATTATTGCTGTGTGAGTGGCTGGATGAAGAGTAAGAAAGAGAACAATTTGGCATAATCTCTGGTCCAACTTGGTTTCTCACTGAACAAATGCATTTGGACCTCCCAGGGGGCAAGTACTTCCTAGGAGCCCTCATAGGACTTCAGAGCAGCTCCCTTTTCTGGCTACTCACTAGTTTCTGACAAACTTACTTCTCACGGAGGATTTGCTCCTAGCCCCTCACCAGCGCCATGATGGAGGTTGCTACAGAGAGGTTCTGTACAGTAAACATGAGGCTGGGGGATTTGTGAGGCCGTTAAGTAGAAACATCAATATTTATGTAAAATTCATACTTGTTACTGACACCCGCTCTGGATGGAAGGGTGAAAGTTGCGAAAGTCAATGGTGCTCTACAAGTAAAGGTATCTGAGAATCTATAAAGCCTTCCTTCTTAAGCAGAGCGATACGGGCAGAAAACTCCTCTGTGAACCCAGGCTGCATTCTTTAACTTTTCCACCAGAATCAACGCGTTTAATCCATCCTCCCCAGTCTCTACTCCCTGCTGTCTCTGAGACTTAAAAGTTGCCTGGGGCTTCCCTGGTGGCGCAGTGGTTGAGAATCTGCCTACTAATGCAGGGGACACGGGTTCGAGCCCTGGTCTGGGAAGATCCCACATGTCATGGAGCAACTAGGCCCGTGAGCCACAACTACTGAGCCTGCGCGTCTGGAGCCTGTGCTCCGCAACAAGAGAGGCCACGATAGTGAGAGGCCCGCGCACCGCAATGAAGAGTGGCCCCCGCTTGCCGCAACTAGAGAAAGCCCTAGCACAGAAACGAAGACCCAACATAGCAATCAGTCAATCAATTAAAAAAAAAAAAAAAAAAAAGACTCCTCATTTCCTCCTCTTCCCCTTTAAAAAAAAAAAAAAAAAAAAAAAAAGTTGCCTGGACCAATCCAATGAACATGACCTGATTTGGCTTAGGGAAACAACTAGGTGGAATATGCATGGTAATCACTTATACTAACCAAGCTGGGGTCTTCAGATTCCTTAGCTAACACTTCCTGGTAGGAAGGAACATCGAGAAGGAGACAGGGCTATGCAACTGTTGACATACACGGATTTTTCAGCATGAGCATTAAAGACAAACAAACAGACAAACTATATTTGAGGGAAAAACTGTATTTTTAACTGATACCTATGCTTATTGAAGTTGACTTAAAAATAAAACAAAGAAAAAAATTTTAAACACTCAGTCCCATTGTCCATGAAAACCACCATAACAACAACAAAAAATCCCAGAAATTTCAGAATCAAACTCTCTCTGCCATACTCAAAAGCAGTGCAAAAATACTTTTAGGTCACATGATTTTTCTTGCTTTTGTTCTCAGATTATGACTACTAACCCAGCTTCAAGTCTTGTGTGTTTGTTGGTCCTAACTCAGACTCAAGTGGTTCTATCTTCTTTTTAATATGAGGTATGATTGGCTACAGAGAGCCAAACATACCATGTCTTACATATCTCCCTTCAAAATTCTATAAAGTCTTCTTGAACGCCATACACCTATGACAATTCTACTACCAATGGCCAAAACTACTTTATTTAGCGTTGGTTTAGAGTTCATGGAACAGTCTATATTAAACCTCATCACCAGCAGTTAACTTAGATCATTTGAGAATGAGATCATTTAATTTTAGAATAAACAAACTTGGGGACCCTATTTCTTCTGAAAAATAAAGTGTATCTAAAATAACAAAATTTGTTTGATTTCTTGAGAAATGGCATGATATAGAGAAGAGAATGTGGAATTTAGCTAGACTTACATTTGATCCTCACTTCTTTCTCTCACTGCTAATGTGATTTTGGTCAAGTAACTTACATTCCAGATGCTAATTTTCTTCTCATTAAAATGTCATAGTAATGATACTGACATTACAGGGTGTTGGGTCCAGGTGGTACCTCTACCAATGCAAGTGTGAGAACCATAGAATACTTTGCAAGGGCTTCTCCCTCCACTTCTTTACTTATAGATGCATTCTGACAGCAGTTTTCCAAAGACAGGTTCAGAAATAGTTTAAGCAAAACCATCACCATTGAAATAAATGGATAACACCCAAAGGTTCAACTTTGAAGATAGTGCTTATTTGGATGTATAAGCTCTGATTTACTTGCTAACAACACCATGGGGACCACTTAACCCTGGGGTTCAAGATTAACAACAACCGCAGCATCAAAAGCTGTGTATACCATTAGGATAAATTCCTTATTCACATTAATGATGTATGTGAATTCATTTATTCCTCCCTAGGACCCAATGAGATACATGTTATATATTTGTATTTAATAGCCTAGGAGGTGAAGTCATAGAGATTAAGTAAATTTCCCAAGGTCAAAAATTGAATATCAGAGCTGGGGTTTTTTTCCAGACTAGTAAATGTTAATGTAATTGCTGAAGAAAAAAACATTTATCTTACAATTCCTACTCTTTCTCAATTGTAAGGCTTCCCAACAATGGGTGAGGGTCTAGTACAGTTCAGAGAGACACAGGAGAAAATGTAGCATGACATATGTGGAGACAATGCACCTCTATGGAGTCAGTCTGCAGAAGAACACAAGGAAGCCTGATATTCAGATTCTGCATATTCAGGTTGACATCAATATGTCATGTACCATAATTCTGAGTGGCCTACTGTATCACTGCTATGACTATTTTTCCGGATTGTGGTTAATAATTAAAAATTATTCCTCCCAATTGTGAAAATATCCTTTGTTTCCAAAGGGTCAAAAATGCTACAGATAGGACCCTGTCATTTAAATTAAATTCCATTTAGCACATCCCATTTGGATGATTCTTGCTGATGTCAAGCTTTTCAAGGCATGAGTTCAGGAATGAAGAGCAGGTAGGGGGGCAGCCACGGTCAACTAGCGGGCTTGCTGTTACCAGGTACAGTCCTAGTAGAAAGTGGGAAATGGAAGATGGCTTACAGAACAAATCAAGAAACAGGCTGGATGAAATGAGGATGGAGGGGGTGAGGCTTCTGGGCAGGGCAGCTGTTCTGTGCCCATTTGGACTTATTTCTGTTATTAGACACCAGATAAGCCCTAATGCAGCTCTGTCATGGTCCTGCCCCTTCCATGTCTATAGGCTGACACCTGAGCCCTTAGCTTTGTCTTTTAACCTGGAATGGGTGATGAAAATATCTCAAATGAACTTCAGTTTTTGACTGTGACACAGAGGAAGAATTCATCCAACTGGAATCAGCCTGGGATGACTCTGTGATCACCAATGGGATCACCCATTCCCAGGTTTGGGAAAGTTTTTGACTCTCCTAAAAGAAACAACATTCAGAAACATCGTATGACAGTTTAATGCTTCCTGTGGGCTAGGCATGGAGGATGCAACAATAAAGAATGTCTAAAATTCCTGCACTCACAGCACTTCCATTCTACTGGGGAAAGATGGGCAATAATAAAGAAATCAAAAAACACAATCTCTCTATTTGTGATTAATACTAAGATGACAATTAAACAGGGTGATGTGCCAGAGAGTGCCAGGGTGTAGGTGAGATTAGATGGTCTCAGAGGCATTTCTGAGGAGCTGCTATTTTTGCTGAGGCATGAGTGATCCAAAGTTGCCAGCCATGCTGAGATGTGGAAGAAATCCTTGTACTTGCTGTTTCCTTTGCTAGGAATGGGTCTGGGTTAATCAAAGTGTAGGAGATAGTAGTGTGGCTGCAAAATAGTGAATGAGGGGAGAACAGTAAGAAGTTAAGGAACAATGGCAATGGGTCAATCATCTACAGTGGAGCAAAGAAAGAAGATTAGATTATATTTTAAGGAAGAGGGGAAGCCATTGGGGTGCTTCAAGTATAGGAGTGATAAGATCTGACTTGGGTTTTTAAAATATAATTTTGGATAGATTTCAGGGTGACCAGAGTGGAAGCAGAGAGTGAGTTAGTAAACTGTTGGAGTGATCCAGATTGCAGTGGTCATGGGTAGAGGTGCTTTGAGTTAGAATGTGTTTTGGAAATAGAGACTTTCAAGGACTTGTGGATGGCCTGGACCTGAGGGTAAAGGGAAAAATCAAGCTCTCCTGGGATTTTGACTTAAGCAACTGAGTGGATATCAGTGTGTTTTATTGAATTTGGAAAAGCTGGTCCGGGATGGGGGGTGGGTGGCTTAAGAAAAGTTGAAAAACTGCTTCCACTAGTGGGTGTTCAGGAAGAATTCTGCTTGGCCACACGAAGTTTGAAATCCCTATTAGCAATTCAAGGGAAGATGGATGCTGAGTAAACAGATGGATACAAATGTCCCCATCCAAGAGGAGAGACAGGCCAGAGATGGAGGTAAATATTTGGAAACTTGTGAGTCATTAGCTAATAGGTGAGAGTCAAAGTCATCCTTTGTGGTTGTCATTAGAGGGAGAAAAAAAGAAATGACGATAAGAGAGCTCATTTGGAAGAGCACAATTCTAGCTAACGTTTCTGGAGGTAACTGTCCAAGGTGGCAGCTCTCTGAGCTCTCTGTGTCCAGCCCCACCTCTCTGGGACTTTCCAGGACAAATGCTAACTGAAGATGGGAAGAAGTCCCCTTGGACATGCTGCTCTGATAGAACAGTGATCTTCCCTGTGAAATCGCCTCCTCCCGTCCTCCTTCCAGGGATGCAGACATCCCATCTGGCCAGGAACTGGGGCAGCCAGGCCCATAGGCCAGCAGACACACCTATCTCTTAGTCATGCCTTCCTCCCCGGCTTCATCTTCACCCTCATCCCCCCAACCAGTAAATGTCTAGCTGGAATTGGCAATGAGATGCCCAGGGACTCACCATTCAAAGTCCCAGTCGGCACAGACACAGGGTTCTGAGACCACAGTCCCTGAGGAGTCTCGGCCCAGGGCACACTGAGCTCCTGGCTTGCGTTTCTTGAATATTTTCCTTTCTCCCATGACGCACGGCTCCCCCTTACGAAGAAAGTCCATAGTGAGAGAGGCAGAAAAACACAAAGATGGTGAAATAAACCAGCGTTAGCCTCTTCATTCTCTTCTCGTCACTCTATGTAGAAATCTCCCTCCCAGGAACCATTCAGGAGTTTCCAAGATTAAAAGGCTGATCTTTTACTACCCCGCAAGAGGAACACTATGGGCGGCTGGCCTCTCACTGTCCCTCCACCCAACCTAGCCAGTGATGGCTACTTCGTCTTGTTTCTTCTCCACCTCCATAGAGAATGCAAACACTCCAGGTCATCCTCACAGACCACCCGGCAATTGCCCGAGTGGTGTCAGCAGAAATTCCAGTGGAAAAGAACCCACTTCTGGCATATTTTTCACATCATCTTCAGAGTAAAATTGAAGTGGACCCAATAAGTTCCCTCTCTATGATAAACCACTGTGTCCAAGTCCTTATTCCTAGTCAAGGGCACAAAGAGAAGGATAATAATTTGTTGGTACAAATTATAAGGACCCAATAGTTCTGAAGAAAAAAGAAGTCTGCCTATGTTGCATAGCACTAAATATCTGCCTTGCTAGAGCCCCTCACCTCCACTTTTCACCCCTTCTCTGTGGTCCTGTCCACAACGCTCCTGGGTCCTGACTTCAAGCTGGTCTGAGAAATGCTCTCATGCTTCCCAGTAAAAGGTGAGATGATCACATCATTGGTGGGGTCTCCTAGTTTTCTGGGTTTATTTCTCCATGGGTAGCACTAAAATCTCAGGTTACCATTATCACCACTTCCCCAGGCTGCTCGGTGATTTCAACGAGTAGATCAGGATTCCAGGGTGCACTATGGTCCCAAAATATCACCTGCCCCTGCTAGACCTGGGTGTGTGGGTTCCAATCCCTCCCCCGAAACCCACCATCATCCCCAGATGGCCCACTACTTTCCTTCTCCAAATAGGAAGGCCCAATAGGACCAAACAGGGCTTGCAGTGGCCCCTGTTCCTAGGAGACAGGACCCCCTACCCTGCACTGTACCTGATTGAGCAGGTGCCAGGTCTGATAATCTTCTTTGCCGCAGCGCCGGCTGAAGATAGATTTGTAGCCCACCTTCACCAACTGCCATTCCGAGCGGAGGCTGAAGTGGCCAAAAACTCTAAGTGTTTAGGGGACAAATGAGAAAGGCAAGCAGATAAAGCCCCATCATCAGTCACAGCGTCTAGTCTAGTGCACAAGGACTGGAGGGACAGAGGGCTGAATTGCAGCCTGGACTTTAATGATTCTTCTAAAGCCAGGTCTGTGAAGGCTATTGAGGGGAAACTCCACTGACCACACAACTCCAGCCAATTGACACAGTATTCACTGTGGGTGTAAAACCAACTTTTTTTTTTTTTTTTTTCAGAAGTAATATATGTGCTTTACAGGAAGCATTTCAGATATAGAAAGGTATGGTGAAGGAAAAATCTTCCCCAATCATCTACAATCCTCTCCACAGGTAGACCTGCTCCTCGTATTTTCACGTATAGTCTTCTTCTCAAAGCAAGCACGACTGTTATAGCTACTATGTCCACAGGCAGGGACTCAATTTTCTCATCTGTAAAGTAAATTGTACGTGTGTGTGTTGGGAGGGGTGGGTGTGGATTAGCTAATCTAAAGTATGACCTTGCCAGTTCCAATATTCTGACTGAATCTAAGTGTGTTTTAGTTGAAATTCTCATTGCTTAATTCATGTGAATACCACCCTCTTTCCCCCTGCCCTGAAAAATCAGTCGTCTCATAAAAGGAAATCATATTTATGTATAGCAAAGAAGCACACTTTCTGCGCGACTTAGATAATCAATACTGACCTTTTCAAAGTCCAGCAGTTGACAGCCCTATAAACATGAATGATCAATCATTTCTAGAAATATAGAAAAAAAGACTGATCATCCATACTCCACTCAGGTGGCATGTCTTGTAATTACAATGCAAGGCATCTATCAGAGTGACGTAAAGGGGAGACCAATCATGCCGGGAACCAAAACCCACTGAAGTCTTTCAAGGAACCGGATGGCTTCCATTCCAGCAAGAATTAATCATGCTCACAGCCCTGGATTCTCCTCTTCCCAAGTTCAAATATCTTCATAGTTACACCTAAGAGACTAACTCACCTCAAGGGACATTTCCTTCTGCTATCTGAAAGATGAGGATGCTTTGAGAGGGATGGAGCTACTTAAAATTGTGAAATGGAGAAAGAATTGTTTTGTAGATCACACAACTTAAAATACACCTTAGGAAATGATTTTTAATCTTCTATCATTTGCTCATTAAATAAAGCTTTTTAGAGCTTTGTCTGAAAAATAAAAAAGATTAAACAGATTTGAGGGAGTGACTGTGGGTCTCTCCTTTAGTAAAATCGTATGATCTTTGCATGAATCTTACCTCAGCCTTGAGTAGTAGGAGCCAAGAGGCTAGCATACCCTGGACTGTGTGGCCAGTACTGCGTGGGGTACCTGCCCTGACGTTCTCTCTGTTCTATTGCATTCTTGCTATATTCATTGGTCTCCAAATCCAATACATCCATGCCAGGTCTACACTAAGGTATTTCTACCATTTAGTTATGATTCAGCTCACGGAAAGGTCATGAGTCAGTCAACTTTTAATCTTTAACAAAACAGTTATCTCATAAAAAGTTTCTATTTGTTTTAAGACAGGAGAATAAGGTTAAAAGCTCATCAAGAAAAAACAAACAGTGGGAGAAACCTTGATAAATGTCTTCTTCCCTCTCTATCCAGCCTATCCAAATCCTCCCACATTCGAATGCTACCTCCTCTAGAAAGTCTTCCCTGATTGGAGTACTCTGAGTAGCAGGATATTAGTGATGTTAAACAGAAAACAAAACACTCTACCTACTCCAAACAGTTTACAGTTATTTTATAGATCACAAAATACATCATGTCAGATGAATCCCATTCCTTTCTATGAAAGGATTACTAGGCATACAGAAGAAGGAAATATGAGGCACATGATTTACCCAGATATCAACAAGGCATCTGATGGTCTGCTGTAGCAGTCTTGAAGAAAAGATGAAAAAACATGAGCCAGGTGCTAGTAAAATTATGTGGCTGAACAGTACCTAATTAAGGCATTAAAATCAACCAGGAGGGAGGGGGTGAGTAGTCAGCTGCAAGGTTACCTGCTGTCTGCTCTTTCTTGTTCATCATTTTTATTAATGACTTGATGACATGAAAATAATGATCATCATTGGAAGTTGCATTTTCTGATGACACAAAGCTGGAAGAAACAGTCAATATGCTTGATGGCAGAATCAGGACCCAAAAAGGTCTTGACAGACTGAAGAGACAGGCTGAATTTAATAATATATGACCTAACAGGGAAAAATATCAGGCCCCTCCCTGGCAACTACAGAAGTATTGGATAAAAGAAATGGGGCTTGGTGCAGCTCAGGATACATAATAATAATGATGATGATAATGATAATGATGCAGCTTAAGAATTTTCGTATACAATGTAATTAATATAAGTAAACACTTCAGAGAGACCAGAAATACTTAAGGTAATCTTAGAATGCATTAATGAATGCAGAATTTTGTATATTCTCTAGAACAAAAGAGGCAATATCCTGGTCTGCTTTACATTAACTACATAACAAAGGAGAATTGTACTTAGTGTTGGATGTCACCATTCAAGAAGGATATACGTGAGTAGTACATGTAGGGGCTTTGGTGGTGGTAGTGGAGTTTGAATCTCCTGAAATTTGAAATAAAAATATGCATTTACTGGCCTGTGTGTATTTATCTATGGAGACATTACATATCTTTTTATCAGATTTTCAAAAGGGTTCACAGTTCCCAAAGTTTAAGGACCACTGAAAAAGAGAGGGATTCAGATGATGTACTGGATGAAATAGTGGCTCCCCAAAGAGACATGACCATGTTCTATTCCCTGTAACCTGTGAATGGGACCTTATTTGGAAAAAGGTCTTTGCAGCTGTGAGTTAAGGATCTGAAGATAAAATCATCCTGGCCCTAAGTCCAATGAGAAGTATCCTTATAAGAGATACAAAGAAGAGAGACATACAGAGAGGAGAAGGCTATGTGAAGACAGAGGCAAAGACGAGTTATGCAGATACAAGCCAAGGAACACCTGGAGCCATCAGAAGATGGAACAAGCATGGAACGAATTCTCCTTTAGTGCACTAGAGGGAGCGCGGTCCTGCTGCCACCTTGACCTTGAACTCTGGCCTCTAGAACTATGAGAGCATAAATTTCTGTTTCTTCAGCCACCCAGTTTGTGGTAATTTGTTACAGGAGGCACAAGAAATAATACAAATGGCGATATGATTTGAGACCACTGTTCATCTACCAATCCAAGGAGTGGTATAAAAACTATGGCTGGTTAACATGGGGATGACTTAGGAAGGGGCAGTGGAGGGAAGAACAATAAATAAATGGGCACTTTAGGGAGATCTCTTGAGTATTAAAAAATAACAAAAAATAAAAGTGTAAAAGTTTACAAAATGTGAGAGATCTTTCTAATAGACAAAGTTGCCCACACAGGAAAGGAATGGCTCAGGAGTTAGTAAGCAGAGAACTTCAAGCTCAGGCTTAACCATTTCCCAGGGCTGATGTTGAGGAGGATGCTGGCATCATACAAGTACGTGTGGCCTAACTGACCCTGAGCCTCTAAGGATGTCCATGTTGTTGGCCTTCCCGGCTTTTAGGGATATCTGTTTCTGATCTGAGGGCTCATTTCAGAACTGAACATAAAATAGAGGCTCATTCAGAACTTGTGGACTAACTTAGATTCTTCTCTTCTACAGTTCCCGCAGGTGCATTCCTTTCACCAGTATTTCTTTGGCTTCTAACCCAAATTTCCTTACACCATGTTTTCCAGGTCCTTCCCCAAACTGTAAATTGGTACACTGATATTTCCACTCAGGGGTTGGCTAGTATGCTCTCCCGCGGGGTCATTTTCCTGTGCCAGATGCAAATTTTTAAACATTTAATGTTAGGATTATGAGCTTTGTTCATTTTCTCACTGGATCCCAACTAAAATTAGTAGGGTAAAACCCCTTAGTAACTTTCAGACATTGATGTACTCCCGTCTCTCCATCCACTATCAGTTCATGGTGGGCCCCCTCCTTTGGGGCATAAGTGACTCTGATGCAGGGTCTCTCTTTTGCAAAGATCTGGCTTCCCTAATTCTGTTCAATACTGGATTCATTCACTGCTCTTCTGATTGGAGCTCATGGAAGATGAAGAAATGACAGAAACACAGCAAACTAAGTCGGAGATAAAATAAGGACTAACTTAATTTCAAGCATTTCTCATCCCTTTTCATAACTACCCTTAGAACAGATGTTAAAGTTCGCAGCAGGATCTGTAGAAGTGAGAACCTGGCAGAGAAGTCAGAGGGATTAGAAACCACGTCCATCACTTTGAGGTGATAAACACTGACTAGATGAACTTGGTCCTGGATTGGAGAAAGAGAAAACCTAGACTGCTTCTAAATAATAATATAAGAAATCAACTTCCCCGATAAAAGCCTCTCGTCTCCTGGAAATGTTCCTCTAAGCTTATCACCAGTAAAGCAGGGGCAGCATATTCGTCTCACATGTGGTAACTTTTTGGGAAACAAAGTGATTCATAAACGAATTGAATACAAAAACTCAAGAGATGGCTAGGGTGGAGGAACCAAAGATGTGGAACATCTCCAAAAGGATAATGTAATTCCCAAAACAGGTACTACTTCTTTTAGAAAGTCTTCTGTGACTGTTCCAATAATACTGAGCTCTCGTTCCTCAGAAACTCAAATGGTCCCGTTATCTCTAGACTAGAGGATCTCCACTGTCCGCATCAGAATCAACTAGAGAGCTTGTTAAATATAGATTGTCCCACACCCAGACTTTCTAATTAGTAGTGTTGGGTGCCTGATTATTGCATATCTAATAACTCCCCAGGTGATGCTGATGTTGTTGTCTCCAGGACCACCTGTTAAGAAACACTGTTCTGGACCGCTTATCCAGAATTTAATTTTCTTGTATTTTTGGTCAAATTTGTAGCAACCAAATAGAAAGCTTTGTAAGGCTGGGAATGTTCTTATACTTCTTTGGACCACATAAAGCCTTTCAACAATAGTTGCTTGACAAAGAATGGCTGATTATTGGGTACCAAGGGAACAAGGCAATTTGAGAGTGTGGCTTCATTTTCAAGTCTTTGGCAAAAAAGCTAATTTCTAGCGTGTTCAAATTCACTGTCATCCACAGTCCCACTTCCTTGCAATTACCAAGATAAACTATTTTGACCTCCTTCTTCAGAAATGTATCCCCAGTCCCCCTTCTTAACTCAAAGCGTATTTTCATCAACATAATCAAAACCCCAAGATAATGTATGTGAAAATCTTGAAAACTCCCAATTGACAATAAATATTCATTACCATCGCCATCATTCTCATTGCTGGGACCCCCACAGACTCATACCCAAGGCCCTGCTCATCAAGAGGTTTCAATAGGGTTGGCTCAAAATTCCTTTTGCAAGGTAAATACTAACCTAAAATGCAGGGGCTTTGTCTTTTGTGTGTGTGCGTGTGTGACATCTTCTATAGAGCCTTGCAGAAAGTAGATACCTCATACATAAATACAGATGACTGTCTGGAAACAGGTAGCCTACCCTTTAGTTCCCCTGAAGAAGTTACTCCTCACCACAGAACAAAATAAATGAATTCTCAGAGCCATTTTTCACAATATGGATTTTCAGGAAAAATCTATTACAATTTATTACTTCTGTTTTTGTTTTTCTTTTTACCTTGTCACCTGGATTTTTTTTTTCATGAGAGTTTTTGGCTCCACTCAAGATTGGCCTTCGTCTTGGGCTTTACAAACCTGAGACCATCTCTCTCTTTCTATTAAACTCCTCTGTTGCTATCTGTCTGCACTGCTAATGTGACTCTGGTCAGAGTGTCCTCTTGTGTGGTTGTTTAACTTTGAACATACAGGTGGTCTGGGCATGGTGGCAAAAGTAGTAGGCAAGGAAATAGAAGACTTGTCTTTTCCTAGTCCTTGTCAGCCACTAAATTAGCTAGGTGACCTTGAGCAAATCACTTCATCTCTCAAGCTTTCAGCTTCTTCACAGAAGATCATTTTTAATCAGTGACACGTATACTGAAAGGATGGGATGCAAAAATAGTCTAGGTGGAACATGGCTCCTTAAAGACGATTTCCAAGAGTTTATGTTCTTTCAATCCCTATGTCTACCTCCAGGTAGATAAGCTATCTGTCTCCTGGTGACCCCATACACAAAGGATTTATCAATTAGCGTCATTCAGCTTTGTCTCCACTGGCACTTCTTTCATATAACAGATGCTCAATAAATAGTTCTGGGTTGATTAATGGGTAGAATTAATCTATCAAAACCATCCACTTCTTCCAAAACTGGGGTAATGGCTTTATCTACCCTTATTTCTGGGCCAAAGATCATGGTTGAGTTGTATGCCCTTTGAGGTTTAGGAGCACTAAAACAATCTCAGGAAAAATAGCAGCAGTTTCTCTACCCCTTGTTATCACGGTCTGTGCTAGGATTTCCACAAACAACCGTGATTTGCTGGGACCCTAAATAACACACCTTCTCTAATCCACCATCCAGACCTGAGGAAACCTTGTGGGGAGGGAAGTGATTAATTTGAGGGATGGAGGTGGTTTACAAAAATAAAAGACTTCATTAGAATTCCATCCACACAGAGGGATAGCTACTCATTAATTAAATGATTTCAAAGGGGATCTTGGTATATAATTGCTATAATTTAGGTGGAAACAATGCCACACTAAATGTAATTAGAGGAGCAGGCTATGTAAAGATGTTCTCGTCTTTACAGGAGAGCAACTCTGGGTTACCTGATTCTCCCCTGCATAGTAACCTGGTTCTTTTTTTGACCTCCAAATACACCAACTTTTATATACAGTTATAAAAGCTGAAAGAAGTTTCAAGGAGACAGTGGTTGACCACAATCTTTCCGAGAGGAAAAGAACAAGAATTCATCACTAGGAAACCACTGGAAATATGCAAAAGATATAATCAACAGTGCGTGGGGAGTTAGATTAGCAGGATGTCACTGTAGACTGACCTTTGAGGGAACATCTGGTGGAACTCCACTAGGATAATACTGTGTTGTCATCAAGCTGCCCCAGGACCTCCCCCTTCCCTTATCCTCCTCAGTCACTCCAGCACCAGCACCCTGAGCTCCTGTAACCCCCACCTCTCCCATCTCTGTCTGCCTGAAGAAAACCTTAAGAAAGAGAACAAGGCCAAAGCTGACTCTGCCAGTTTCTTCCTGACTTTCCTCTTTCTGTTACTGCCTCAACTGAATTCTCAGACATCAGGCTAGAAACCTCTGCATTAGCAGAGGCTCAGCCCTCAGTATGTCTTCTCTCTTAACCTCTAGCCTGACATTCAATCCTTTTCTTACACTTCTACAAAATCTCTCAGATTCACCAACTCCACTTGTATCCCACTCTTATGCCCTGATACTAATAATGGCCACCACTGACGGTCACCATTGACAGCATGCTTGTCAGGTGCCAGAGACTCTGCTGAATGTTCCCTGGCTATTATTACCCCGAATCCTCCACACAAGGCCTGAGAATCTTAGGTACAGCCTTTTCAGATGAGGAAACTGAGGCCCTAGGGCCGTGTTCAAGGTCAAGATTGAGCTAGGCTTCAAGTTGACATTCATGTGAGGCCAAAGCTCTTACTGGCTGCTCTTCCTCCGTCTGAAGACTGTATTCCAGGCTCTCAGTACCTCTTGCCCCCTCACTCATTTACACCCTACATCCATCTTCATGAAACCTATCCTCCACCTGTTTCCAGACAGTTGTCTTAAAACATTATTCCAATGACACCACATCTACACTCAGAAATTATGGCTATAGAATAGGGACCACGTTCCTAGAACTAGCATTCCATCTCATCCCATTCCATCATATTCCTTTCCAAACTTTTCTTCCTTCTCCCCTATCTGTTCTTGCCAAACTGGTCTATTTCCCTTTCTACAAATGCTTAGTCTACATAGATAGTTGTGTTTGTGTGCACGCACACACGTGCTGATGATAATAGCTGTGGAACATTTAGCAGAGTCCCTAGCATACACACACACACACACACACACACACCCCACACACATACTCCTGATTTCACACCTTATTTTTGCCATGTTTTTCACTAGAAACATCCTCCTTCAGTCTCTCCTGTCCTAAAACCTACCCAAGCCCCGACTTAAATGCCATCTCCTCTTAGAAGTGTTCCTGAGGTATTCAAAGTCCAAGTGATCTCTCTTCTAGACTTCCTGTGTGAGCACATGGTAATCTTCTCCCACGGAGCAGAGGCCTTCCTCAGTTTCCCTAACCCTTTGTCTCAGTAACACCATATCCTCCCTGTCTTCCTCTTACTTCTCCAAGTGTACTTCTCCCCCCACTCCTCCTCTTCACATCTCTGTTGGTAACTTAAGCCTTCTTCTTATCTGTCCCTACACTTGACATTGGTTCTTCATATGTGGCTCAAGAGGTCCCCTAATATCCTTCTATGACATTCATCTCTTCAACTTTAATTTCTATGCAGAAAACTCCCAAGGTACCTACTCTTGTTCCTAACCTCTTACAAGATTTAGTCACGAATATCATGCTAAGAACTTTGAATTTGATACAAGAGCTTCCCTATCTACCTTTGCAGCATTATCTCCTGCTACTTCACAGTGTTACTTGTGCTCAGACAGAATTCCCTTTTGTTCCACTAAAAGAAGCATGATTTCCTAGCGCTTGCTTTTCCTCTGCCAGGGGTGCCTGTCCCAACATCTGATCTTGTCCAACTCCTACCCATTCTGCAAGTCTGAAGTCAAATAATATGCAGTAATTCTTGGAAGGGGGGAAAGGAGAAGGAAATCTTTTCAAATCTAAGTATTTTGTAGTGACCATTTCGATTTCTCTTTTAAAGAACAAAACTAAGCAGATGAGGTGGGGTTTTTTAAATTTATTTTTCTTATCATTTTAAAATTTTGATTGAACAGAGAGAATATAATCTCAGTGGTATCAGATCTTTGGAATTAGTCCAGCCTTTGTATGTGGCCCAGTATGTAGTCAATTTAAAAAATACATTAAATGTTTTTTTTAGAAAACATATTCTCTATTTGTTGTGTGGAGGGTTGCACATAGTTCTCTTAAATCAAGCTTGCAATAGTGTCATTCATATCCAAAACCACACTAACTTTTGGACTGCTTAGTCTGTTGGTTTCTATGTGAAGTTTATTAAACTATCCCCCTACAATATTTCAAATCTTCCAATTCTCCTTGAGTTTTTGTAGGTTTTTGTATTATGCAATCATTGCACTATGCAGGTTTTGAGATTTTTCTATCTTCTTGATGGATTATTCTTCTGGGTTTTAATTTAAATGCTAACTTTTCTATTATGCGCTCTGTGATCTTTCTTCCTTCTCCACTCCTTTCCTTCTTCGGAAGAAAAAATGATCTCTTTCCTCTGAATTTTTGTAGCATTTTTTTCCTATGTTTTGAGTGTCACCCTTAGCACAGTGAAAGGTTACACAGCAAACAGTTCTTGGAGCCAGGAGTCCAATTTAGGCAGCTGCTGCTAATGTTATGACAGTTATCAGCACCGCTTTCAACAAGGCTCTCATATCCTTTTTTAAGCATTTTGTGACTCATTAGCAATCACTTGACTGCACAGTTTGGCACAGAGATATGGGCACGGGTGGGGGGATCTCTTAGGCTGCTTGCATAAAAGGCAGAAAACACCATGAAATATATAAAACTGAAAGCACAGCTGGAGGAAGTAAGAAAAGAGAAATAGGCAGAGAAGATGTTACCTAGAGAGCTCCAATTATGGCCCAATTTGTCTCAAGGTCTAAAGCACTTACTATGTGGAGAATTATGTACTTGAACCTGAACTATGGCAATCTTCATTGGTTTGGACTCTAGTTGGGAGTTCCTGGGCATGGAAAAGAGCAAACAGAACTATAAAGTCTTAGTACTCAAGACTAAGGGTCCTTAGGGATAAACCTTTGGCCCAACCCCTTCACCTGCTAGCTGGAGAAATCAAGCCCCAGGTAAAGTAGTGGTCTGCTCAAGAACACAAAGGACCAGAACCCAAGTCACCTGAACCCCAATTTTTTCACCAACACTGACTGCTTTTCATGGGGATACCTTTGTGGCTTGCAGGTTGAGTCATGGTGCGCCATATGTGACAATAGTACCATGAGTAATTGCTGGAAGAACATGATCACATCCAGGGTTACGGTTAACCAGGGAAGGCTTCAGACAAGACCCACTTTCCACATTTTGCTGGCTTTTCCTTAAGGCTCCTGTGTCTAAAGAGAGCTCTGGGTTTTCCAAGCTGTAGCCTGCAACTCTGGAACTATAAATGTGTGCTAGTAGGTTCTTCTAAGAGAGGATTTTCTTTGATGTGCTAAGATCTGTCATTCCTCTGCACAGTCTAATGGGCCAAATGAGTCATCAGAATGACACAGACAATGATGTATTCTGGGTTCTAGGGAAATGAGCTGTCCTCCAGAGACAGCTTAGCTGCTCTCATCAAGCCCCTAAGGTGGGTAAAGGTCAGAGATACTAGGGTGACGGAATCTAAATTGGACTTCATGGATGGCCAGTAGGATGGAGGGTAGGCATAGACCTTCAGTTCACAAATGAGGGGAATATCCCTCTGGGAACCAGGGAAGAGGGAGTCTCCCATTGGTCCAGGTGTTGCCTCCACATTGACATGTAGATAAACGTGCCCCAAATCAAAGGCTCTGCAATGACCCAGACTGGCTACTTGCAATTTCCCCTATTGACACATTGGATTTATTTCTCTTTCTTCTAAGTAAACAATTAAACCAGCTATGGATTCTGGTGAGTCACACACCATCTTCTCTGCCACCTCCGTCCAGGACTCAGAATTAGCCATTGCTAGGAAACCGCAAATCCCAACTCAATCCTTTTACTCCGCCTCAACTCCTTTCACTGGCTGGATGTCATTAATTTAAGAACAAATTATTAGAAACCTGGAAAACAGTTCTGAAATACCTGCAGATTTATGATGAAGTCATTTCACAAAAGGTCACAGGCAACCCTGATATAATTAAATCTTTCATTAATTTTTAAAATACGCAATAACTTACAAATGCAGCATAAATTAACCAGATGACCTTGAAAAGATTATTTAGAGCACTGCTTCATCAGAAGCCACTATCTAGCAATTTCCTGAATTTTTATTTTATGAGTGGGATTTGTCTTTTTCCATTCTTGTCTTTGATTGGGTTCTAGTAGCCTGCTTATTTGAAATGATTTAGTATTAATTTATTCAGAGCATTAGTCAGCACTGGGGAGTGATGGTGGGTAGTTGTGACTCTCCCTTCCTCTAGGTCATGACTTCAAAAGTAGAGTAAGTGTGACTCACATAATCATCTACACATACCTAAATGCAGCCTCTACTCTTTTATCTGGAAGCTGCTTTTTATTTCATGAGTAAATTTTGATAAATGATTTCCCTCTTCTCATTATAAAAAGAATGCATTCTCATAAAAAAACTGAAAACTTTAAATATCTATAGCTGAGAAAATAAAAACCCCACTGGAGGTAATCACTTTTAATATTTTGTGATATTCCCTTCCATTCACTGACAGTGTTCTTTCTCAGACTAAGAGATAAGCAGTAATCAGAATCCACAACCAGAGTTTAAATTTTTGGAAGTTAGAGGTAACCCTGAAATCTTTCTCGCCCTGTCTCTCTCTCTCTCACAAACACACACACACACACACACCACCACCACCACCACCACCATTAAAACTCAATTGGATTATGGAAAAATATTCCATAAATACTAGGGCTGAAATAAACCTCATACAAAACTGACCTTTCTTCTGTAGGGTACAGAAGAGGCTGTAGAACATAGCAACTTCCCATCAGCAGGGACCTTGGCTATCCTGTTTATGTCTTAGCCCAGCTCCTGAGGCTCTTAGAACAGTGCCTAACTTGTAGTGGGCACTCAATACACATTGTTGAATAAAGAAATGATCAATGTTCTTGCAATAGCAACTTGACACATGTGGACTCCTGAGTCCTCCTTTAAGTGTTCCTACGGAGTTCAGCTCTGGGAAAGGCCTAGGCTCCCTCACGCCTCCTTTGCCTCCATAGGCCCTTCCTCTCTGCATCCAAGGAGGAAGCTGCTGAGTAGTGATTTCATATCAAAGCAGAAAGAGCAGCGTCCTGGAAAGGCCAGGCTTCGAGGCCAGCAGTTGCTGGTCTCCAGAAATTCAGGCCACATCCTTGGCTTTCGGTGTGTGTCCATGCCACCTGACTGTTTTCCCATCAGGGTGTAGAAGGGATTAGTAGTAAAGGAGGTCAGTGGCTGCAGGGGAATTGCATTGAGTGAAAGTGAGACATGAACTAGACCTTAATAGAAATAGGCAGGGAATCAACAGCCAGGAATCCTGCACGCAGAGCCTGTGTTAGTTACACGATATGATGTTGGGTGAGATGGTGAAAACAGGCAGGGATTAAAAGGTTTGAAAATAAGTACCAGGAGAGAAGAAGGCAAGATTGAGAAAGCGACTAAAAGGCATCGGACCTGAAGAGGCAAAAGAAAGCAAGCTGATTTTTAAATGCACTGAAAGAAATCATTCAATGTCCAAACAACTTTGACTCTTTTCTCAAAACTTAATAAGCTCCTTCAACGGGTTTGAAAGTTTAAAGTCCACAACAATGGCAGTGTGGTCTGTGAACCTGTGAAAGATGAGCCAGGAGTTGGGTGATGAAGGAGAACCTAAGAGATGGAAACAAGAGGGAGAAGATAGATGCTCAAGATGGGGTTTGAGAGAGGAGGAAATATCTGGGAGTCAAAAGAGCTATAAGAGAGCAGGGGAAGGAGAGGTGCCATTTTCCTCTGTCGTCATATTTCTCAGTCTCCTACTTTGTGTCAAATCCTGAACCAAGAGATAAAAAGAATCGGGAAAAAGATAAAATTCAGCCCCTTCTTTTAAATAGTTTTCAGTTCAGGCCAATAGTATTATTCACTCTCGATGTATCTGCTGAGCCCCAATTATGCACAGGCCTCCATGTTCAGGGCGGCGGAGGATGACAAATAAGACAGTTGCCAACCTCATGAATCTTTCAGACTAAAAACGACCTCAACTGCAGAGATGACCAATATGTAAAACAGTTAGAACACAGTGCAAAAATAAAGGTGACAATGCCATTTCACCATGACCCAGCAATTCCATTTTTAGGTATGCGGTTCTGAGAACTTCTGTGTATGCATTTGGAGGCATATACAAAGATAGGACAATACTGTTTGTAATAGTGCACAACTGGAAACAGCCTAAATGTCCATCGACAGGAGAATGGAGAAATAAATTGTGCATATTCATGTCACGACATAATGCCACAGCATTATGTGTCTGGATCAGATGGATGTGTCCCAAGACAGATAATACTGAGTGACAGCAGCATGTAGAGGAATGACAGCATTTAGATAATTACACATTTAAAAACACACAAAGCAATACCACCTATATTTCTATGGATAACTAAATATGTATTAAAAGTATCGACAGACATACTAGAAGGATATACATCAAATTCACATCAGTGGTTGATCTGTGTAGGGAGTGAGGGGAAAGGTTCTGAAAATGGGCAATACCAAGAAAACCAACTCTACCTGGAATGCCCTGCTATTTATTTTAAAAATGTGAAACCCAAGTGATGACGTGTTAATATTTATTAACTCCAGGTTGTTGGCACACAGGTGCTCATAATATGATTTTTGTACTTGACTGTATTTTTAAAACTTTCAAAAAGAACTGTAAGAAAACAATATAGGTATGAAATTATGGATGTAGGATCTATACTGTGAATCACAAATTCAAAATCTTACAGGAGCCAGGAGAACAATGGATCAGAGATTTATGCCAATTAGAATTGGATTTATACAGGGACTCAGTGAGGCAATTGGCCCTAGACAATTTGCTGAGAGCATCTCTGGCCCTTCTCATCTGTCACTCTCCCCTGCACAGGCCAGGCAAGTTCATATTCTTACTGCTCCATGTTTGCTCACACTGTTCCCCCACCTACAAGACCTGTGCTCCTCCCTCTCTGCACAGACACAAAGCCCTACTTGGCTACTCTATTTTTAATCTCTTCTCTGATATCCATTGGCAACTACAATTTGTCCTACCCCCTTACCATTTACTTGTTTTGTAGGTCTTTCATGTGTTTGTCATATTTTTTCAGATAGACTGTGTTTGAATGGGTCTGCTGTGACTTCGTGTCTGGTAGCACAGTGGGTACCCATCAATACTTAGTGAATAACATCCCTGCCCCTCTTGCCCCAAACGCCACAGTCCTTTATTGAATAAACCTTGGAGAATTCTAGTATCTTTCTTCAAATTTCAGCTCTGAGCCTAAGGTTTGAAACTCACATTCCTTGCCCTCAGTTTTTCTCTTACTGAGTGTGCGAGCTGAGCCCCAGTGTCCTCCTCTGCCCAAGGACAATAATCCGATCTACCTGATGGGGTTATTGAAAAATGTCAATGAAATCAAGTTTGAGAGACAGCTCAGCAAGATACCTGACACAAAGGAAGGTATGGAGCAGACACAGGTTGGCTGCTGCCGGTAAGAAGTTATCTATTCTCTTCCAGGGAAGCTGCACCCCTCCTTTTGGGGATTTGTTTTCCCCCTGGGAGGCTGCCAGGTTCTCCCTGGCCCCCGTGAAAGATCAGCTAAATCACAACCAATTGGTTAAAACACTTCATATCAAGAAAGAATTTCAAACGTGGCTTTGAGGCTGTAGGAAAGCAGTGTTTTTCCATCTGATGCCACATCTGAGCCAAGCCAAAAAGAGCTCTCCTTAAAGTGCTAATTTGGGGGCCAGTAGTGGACCGAAGAGTCCCAAGTGCTCTAACAGCCACAGGCACCTCGTCAGCTGGAGAGCCACTGCCTGAGACAGCAATAGGCCCTCCGGCTTGTCAATTATCCAGCCCTGTTCTCAGCCTTAAGTAATAAGAACGGTCACATTTCACTGTGAATTAGACTAGACTAGATGGTTCCTCTGTCAAGGTTACCAGGGAGATGCTGAAATAATAACATTTGAAAAGACAGTGGAAAAAAGAGGAATAAAAGCAAGCAAATCCCATGCCTGCAAGCTGGGGACTATCTCTCCCACACAGATTCCCCTATAAAGCCACGGTGTTAGAAGTTTCCATGCTCCTGAGCTTTGGCCTCCGGGAGAACCGCACACTGGAGAGATTCTGTAGAAAGTGGAAGAAATAAGGAATCATTCCCAGGATGGTCCTCGTTCTCTAGCTGCCCTTCTGCGTCCACTGCCATTCCACTCCTGCTTCATCACCCCCTATACACACGTCTGCACACAGACACAGGCTGCTCTGATTCCTACCCAACTCCAGGCGCCCATAACTTGCAACTATTGGATTCTGATCAGAGCACTTCAGAATCTCTGGGGATCTATAAGCAACTCCCTAAAATGCTAGAGCCATGGGCCAGAGAAGTCACTATACTCACAATGGTGGTAAGATTATTGGGAACCATAAGAGTCATGTGTTAATTCATTCATTTCTTCATTCAATCACTTAATACATATATACGGTTAAATCCTCGGTGCTAGCACAAAACTGATGCACATGGCAGTCAAAAAAACAAAATACACAAAGATCCTCCCTCATGGGAACTTAAAGTCAGTGTGTGTGTGTGCACGTGTGTGTTGTTTATGTGCAAACACATGTGTGTCTGTGTCTCAAGGTTAGATGAAGGGGGAGGGGAACCTACTAAACCAACTGCCATTTTCATTAATATTTATTGCCCAAAGTGTTGTGAAGGAAAAAATACATAGGGCTAAGGCTATATATAGAGTGGGGCCCCAACCTGGTCTGGTGGGCTAAAGAAGAGTGTGCCAGAAAACTGATACTTAGGCTGACACTTGAAAGACTTAATTAGAAGCTTGGTTGTTCAAGTGGGGAGGGCAAGCACATTCCAGATGGATACACAGACAAAGACCCTGGGGCACAAAGGCACCAGTAGATCAGAGAAGGGTGGTCAGAGCATGGGGGCCAGAAATGAGGTCCCAGACATGGACTCAGTGTAGATATTTATAGATCATTCAATGAGTTGGACTTCATCCTAAAGTCAATGGAAAGCCCTCCACGCATTTTGTGAAGAGGAGTGGTGTTTCCATATTTCCAATTTCAAGAACATCACTCTGGATATAAGTCAAATTCCTAAACATAATCTAAGACCCTTCATGGGCTCAACGCCTTAACCCCAGTCATGCTCTCTCATGGTTCTTTCCTTTGCTTTGAAGTCATTCATTCTTTCAACCAATAAGAAGTGATTTCTGACTACATGTCAACCCTCTTTTAGGCACTGAGGTTAGAGTGCTCAACAAAACTGTTTAAAATGTGTGCTTTCTTTGAGCTTACATTCTATTACCTATTAATTGGTTGTCCATTGGTGAACTGCTACTGAAACTTCCAGACTGACTCAGTTGTCACATTTCATACATGTGAAGTTTTCACTTCCCTCTACTTGTATCCTGGTTATATAACTAGGGATTCTTGATGATTGTGTATCTCATTCCCCGCACCCCCCAACACACCAGACTGAGAGCTCCTTAAAAGTAGATATAATTGTATTTACCTCTTTGATATTCCTTAAGAGGGTCTAAAACATATCAGAAGCTCATGAAATGTTTCTGAATGAATGTGTAGTAGTCAGGGCTCTCTAGAGAAACAGAATGAATAGGAGATAGAGACAGAGACAAAGAGAGAGAGACAGAGAGAGAGAGAGACTGACTATATGGAATTGGCTCACACAATTATGGGGGCTGACATGTCCCAAGACCTGCAGGGTGAGTCAGCAAGCTGGAGACGCAGGAGGACCAATGGTATAGTTCCAAGGTTTGAGACCAGGAAAAGTGGAAGTTTCAGTTGGAGTCAAAGGCAAGAAAAAGCCATGTCTCAGTTCAAATGCAGCCAGGCAAGGAGCATTCTCTCTTGCTCAGGGAAGAGTTAGCCTTTTAGTTCTAACCAGGCCTTCAACTGATTGGATGAGTTCCACCCACATTAGGGAGAACAATCTGCTTTACTGGGTCTACTGATTTAAATGCTAATCTTATCCAAAAACACCTTCACAGAAGCATCCAGAATAACGCTTGACCAAGTACCTAGGCACGCCATGACCCAGTCAAGTTGACCCACAACATTAACCATCACAAACTTATATATATATTATATCCTCCAAATGAAGGCAACAAGGCAATAAAACCTTAGTGTGAATGAGCTAGCCCTTCTTTCTCCCTGACTTCAGTTGAACTACAGAGTCAGGGTTAACAGAAAGAGGCAGGATACAGAATTCAAATAGCCTACATCATAAATAAGTTTTTGGCTAAATGGCAAGGTTAAGCAATCTTGTCCCCAGATGGACCTCCTGTCCTCGAAGTTCCTAAAGCATATATAAAATTATTTGAACACCTGCTTTAGTCTTTGTCATGGCTATTCCATGCGAGAAAAACAGTGGTCATCCTCAGTGGGCCACTTAGTTTTAAAGTCCTTTTTAAACCTAAGACAGAGCCAGAAATTGCCTCTCGGCAATCATTCCAGGGCCTACACTTCTGGCTGTCTAAGGAGCCCAGGATCATTTTCATACTAGAGAAACTTTGAATTAATAAAAAGTTAAAAATAGGGAGCTTGAATTGTTTATACTTGGTTGGATGATTGCTTCCAAACTCATCTTAATTCCATGAAGGACAAATACCTGTCTGCCTCAAATCCCATATAAGAAAATTATGCACTATTCTAGTTCCTGTTCTACTTACTAGCATTTAAAGAATCTTGATAAGCAAGGTAGAAGGGAGACAAAAGCTCTGCCACACTCCTTGGAGTCTTACTGGGGAGGAAAGAAAAACAGAAGCACTAGATCATCTTTTCAGTCAATGGTTTAGCCCTGAGGTCAATCTCCCTCATATCCATGTGACCAGCTAAACCCCATCCAAAGCTGAGAAAAAAAAAAAAAAAAATTACCATTTACTATTAGATGAATACAGAATTTAAACTGTGGCTTTAAATTTCCTGGGGAACGCCAGGTCATGCAGAGATTGGTGTACATGCACTATTGTTCAAAGTAATGCCCAAGAGAAGCATGCAATGAGTTCAGAGAGGCCTCATTCAAGAGAACGCAGGATAAATCACAGTATGAGATAAGGAGAACACAGAACAAAAGGAGGACCAGTATGTCTCTTTGCTACAAAAACAGGGAAGACCTGACTTTAGGACCATACGTGTCTTCACTGCCCAACCTTCTAGGGCCATGTCAGATTTGATTGTGATGAGTAGCCACATTTGGCTCGATCCATTCAAGTAGATTGCACAACCTTCTTGAACGTGTGAACCTTCGCCTTACAGAACTTAGAACTCAATACTTGCAACTTCCTAGTGGCCATATTGGAGGAAGTCCCAGAAAGGAGGAAGGTTTTCTTTTCATATCTAGTGATTAAGCGAAGGATGGGAAATCATTTGGAAAAGTCAGCTCATGGTCAGAGATCCTTATGAAAAAAGATGGCAGTATTCCTAGTATTCTGGGGTACACTTCCTGGAATTCCTAAGAAAATATTTTAATCCCTTGGCAGAGTATTCTGGGTAACATGACAGAGTCATTTGTATGTCACATTTATTTAATGTATGCAGTCCACGAGGACAGGGGTTTCTTCTTGATTTGTTCATCTAGAATAGTATCTGACACATAGGTACCACTAGTTTTTTTTAATAGTATAACTTTTCGAAGGTCTTGCTGGGACCCTAGATCCTTGGGATTTCTCTCTCACTGTATCTCTGTTGTCTAAATCTCTCCATATATACATGTATATCTATGTGTACACATATACGTGTACATATGTCTATACACACAAATACTTGCATATATATTCACTATGCATATATATCTACATATTTATCAAATCATTTGTATTTTAGAAATAAAGTTTATGTTATGATACTGCCTTTGAACATCCAGAATTTGTATTTATACAACATATTGTTGCTGTGTATCTACCAAACGATGAGGCTTTAGACTCTAAGCATTACTAACATACTATATCTTAAATACTGTCTATGGCTCAAACAGCTAAACTTGCATACAACAGTGTTAACTCTTAATTAATAAAGTGACTTGACAGCAACAATAGAGTCCATTTGTTATCACAGGAAATTTAATTAGAAATTTAGATGGTGAGACAATTCTGTTTCGGAGGATATTTTAGGAGAACGAAAAGAAATTGCTGAAAAAACTCAAATTAAAGCTGTACTTCCTGAGTAACAAATTCTACAAGAAATCCTTGTTTACATTGTACAACAGAACTGTCCAGAGAAGTTCTATCATGGCACAAGTTGGCCTCTAAAGACATCAGTTACGAATACAATATACCCCTTGGGAAGACTGTAGCAGCGCCTCATAGGGTTTGACATCATGTCTTTCAATTTCCAACAATAGATCATACGTGCCCAACACACGGATCATGCTCAGAAATGAGCGTTAAGTCTTTAAAAGACACAGTTCACACCCTTGAAGTTAGAGAGAAGGTTGTACAGGCAATTTGGAAAATTCAGAAAGAATTAAAGAAGATAATTTAAAATCACTCTTCGTTGCACTTGTTTCAAATAATTTTAAAGACATTTTGTGGAGCCACCCAAATTTTCTGTTACGAACATTTTTTAAATAATGAGGACACTGGGAATCCTACAGACTCTTTTTATAGACATACCCTATAGACATGGAACCCCTTTGTAGTGTTTCTGCTGAATTTCCTAGGACTGGACTTTTGTCCATTTGTTCTGTCTGTTTTCTCCAATTTGTGCACCATTTTCCATCATGGCTGGGTTCTTTCTGTCATTCTGAAAGCTCAGAGGAGTGGCTGGTCAGCCCTCTGGATATGAGGATGGAAGTGGAGGGAAGGAGCATGGCAAAAAGTGGTCCAGTCTGGGGCTAGATTACAACATTTGATCAAAACTGCGTAGCTGCAGTTATAAAAGATTTTTCAACTGATCACTCTGGGAAAAAAAGTAAAGCATAGGAATTAGCCATTTGCCCTTGTATTTGCCTCCTCCGCAAAGCTCATCAGTGTCATATCAGGAAAAGACTGATTCAAACTATAAAGAAATTAATGAACGCAAAGGTTAAAAGAAGAGCAGTGTTCCCTAGAGTAAGAAGATGACAGCGTTCCCCCAAGCTAGCCCAGGAGCATTCTATGAGCCTTTCTGTGACAAGTCCACAGTATAGAAAATTCCCCTTAATCTTGCCCAGCAGACTCCCTTCATTCTGTCCAGCAAATAATTAAAGTGTAAGATATTCCAGTCTCTTGGGAGTAGGGGAGGTGGAGGGCGGTGGGGTTTCGTATTGCTGGTGAAGGGTTACCACAACTATTCCTCCACACCCCCCCTACCTACAGCAGTGCACACAAACACGCATAATCAACTTTTTAAGAATTAAACTTTGATATAATTTTAGAAAACACCAAATTATTATTATCTTCTTTAATATTCAGATAGTACTTTGGAGCTTTTTACAGCTTTAAGATCTATATCTCTACCATTATTTTCTACCATTATTCTCATTGTAAAGGAGTGTAGAAAAATTTTCACAGCAAATTAATCTGAAGTGGAACAATAGCAACTCTGTGTGTGTGTGTATATCACAGGCTCTAGGAGGTTCCCTAAAAACATTCCCTGTTTTCAGTAAGTTGGCTGTTTTGTTCCCTCTGTCCCCATCTCTAGTTCCTTACTAGGCTGTTTTGGAAAGAGAGAAAACACATCGAAAGACTTAAGCTTTCTGTTTGCTTGGGTTTTGGATAAATGGAAATTTGTTACAATACTTTAATTTTATGAGAAACCTTAACTTTTCAATTAGAAGCCCAGCTTCTCTAATCCTGTCAGTAGCCTCTTGAGTTGGTGGGTGTTGCATAAATATGTCCATCTTACAGATGAGGAAACTTTGGTCCAGAGACTGAAATGCTTTCGTGTAAGCCTCCCTGGGGAAAGTCCATGGTCTCCGTGGAAGTAGAACCCAGGTCTCCAGGCTCCTTTTGACCACAGACAAAGAAGTACTCACGTCATAATTTGGGTCTCCACGCCTGCCTCCACCAGAGCACCGTCCACAAAAAGAGGAACCGAAGTGAAACCGTACTTGTTCCAGGAGTGGCCCTCGTCAAAACTCACCCTGGGTTGGAAACAAGTAGATGGAAGAGACAGCTGAAAATAAAACCACACAGTTTTGCAACCAGTTTTCAGGTGATTAAATTCTCCTCTGTATCTCCCTTTCTGGCAGTTTGGATTATCAATAGGTATTAATCTTCAACATCTCCCTATATTTTTATGAGATTTTATCAAAATTGCATTTCCTGGCCCAGGCACAGACAGCACCAAGAGCTGCAGAAATAGTTCAACATCTCAGAATTGAAGGAAAAAAACCACCCAAGCGGGAGGGCTTAGTGGCTGGAGTATCATGTTTCAAGTACTCAGAATGGAACCCGAGGTTCAATTTACAGCACAATCAATTCAGCCTCTGGCGTCTCTGACACAGATAAATTCAGTAGTGCGGGGTTTACCCTATGGGAGGGGAGGTGTGTGTCTTTCAGATCAAACCTTAAAAATAGCAATTTCCTATTTGTTCAGAATGGATGAAGTATCATTTTCCCTCCCCGATGCCACTTTAAGGGGCTTTTAGGGACGAGTACTGAGTGTCTGAGATGTTCTGGGCAACACTGTTCCATCTTTCGACCAACGGTAAGGGGAAGGTCTGGCCCTTTGTGGACACAGCATCTGAAACTCTTTAAAGGAATGCTGCTAGCGGAGAGGATTTGAGCAATCTTGAGCAGTCGCTTCCTTCCCTTTCCTGATATTATCGAGTTCCCTACTGCTCCTTGATTTAACCGGAGGACAAAGCCCAAAGACCATCGCCTCTGAGAAGCTTTTCCCAACACTCCTCCTTCCCTAAGGCAGCTTTATTTGCTTCATTTTCTGTGATTCTTTTGGCCTGGTTAATTCTTAATTTTTCTCTGACTCCACAACACAGGATTCTGAGTTCAACCGTAGAAACTCTATTTTCCTACAACACCCAGGCCTTCCCCTATCATGGTGCTGAGTGATGACTTCTTAACTCATCTTGAATCCCTCCATTCAACATTATAATCTTGGGAATTCAGGGGTCACATATGTCTTGTGCATTGTCTGACCACCCCTCCCCCACACCGATATCACCTACATATCTTTATTACAATGCTTCTTACCTGATATTACATACATAGTTTCAAAAGATATGTCTGACTCTCCCACTGAACTGCGATCTTTTTGAGGTCAAAGACCATACTGTTCATTTTTGCATTCCTAAAATTAGCAGAAACACTGGCACATGGTACTATATAAATGTTAAATGAATATATGAATGAAAAAAATAAGAAGTGATTACGGAAACTCTTTTAATCCATCCAATAATTTTTTAAGCGTTACTTACACTGGCATCCATGAATTGGATGTGAATCCCTGTCCCCATTACTAGTCAACCTACTCAGTCCATTCTCTGGATATTACTTGTCTCTCTATCTTATCTTCTCTTCCCAAATAAACTGATCTTAAAAATTAGAAAGTCAATCTCTTTACCCAGCTAGAAAAACTAGTCTCATGCAATCAGAAGTTTTGTATTTCTGGTATACTGACGCCTACTTCTACAAACAAAAAGCAGGCAGCGGTTATAAAAGTTTTTACGAGTTCCTAAATTATCAGTATCTGTCTTGACTTTTTATGAACAACTTTACCCAGATATCTTTGACATACAAAAACTGTATATATTTAAAGTGTATAACTTGATGCTTTGATATAGATAGATAGATAGATAGATAGATAGATAGATAGGGATAGAGTGAAACGTTGGCCACAACGAAGCTGGTTTCTGAGGGGGTGGGAGTGGAGGGTGGGCAGGAGGAAGAAATGAGGAGACGTTGGTCAAAGGTACAAAGTTTCAGTTATGCAAGAAGAATGAGTTCTTGGAGATCTAATGTATAGCCCGATGATCTAATGTATAGACAAGTCAATATTGTCTTGACTTTTAAGGACTTGGCCATTTCAGCCTTTTTTTTTTTTTAATAGGCTGAAGGCTAAATAATCACTGAAGCTGAACCAGAGGAAGTTGGGCAAATCTGAACTGCTTCTCTTGGAAATGAGTTTCTCATTCAAAAGTGAAAACAAGAGCATAATTGGGAATGGATTTACCTTTCATGCCATGTACCCTCCTGGTTCCTAAAATAATCGTAGGTATTTCAAAGTATGTCACGGCCACTAACTAGTTAAGTCTGTCTGGTAAGTCCAGAAGGTATAAAAAAGATATTTGTTTAGTTTTTGGTTTGTTTATTTTGATGACTTTGGATTGATCATTGTCTTGATAGGAAGAAGCCAACGTGGTTGAAGACCTCTGTCCTTATCTCATTCTCAGAGTTTCCTTAATGATGAAGGTCAGTTATTAACATTAGCAGAAAAAATTGCAGTGAGTGCCACCACATCCCAGGGAAGGAGAAGCCTTCATACCACTGCCATTAACAGGGCAGAGGACAGTCATCTTTACTTTATACCTGAAGATAAGACACCACAAAGTAATAGAAACAGAGGGACCATCACAGCCTTCTGAGCTCTGAGTTCTAAGATGTAAGCTCCAAAGAAAAACTAAGCCCAAGGTGGAGAGATAGGGTGTGGAAGATAAAAGCACGCTGTATGAACTGAATCCATATGGAAGGATCAAAAGCATGGATTAAGCAATTCTCATATCAGACAAAATAGACTTTAAAATAAAGACTATTACAAGAGACAAAGAAGGACACTATATAATGATCAAGGGATCGATCCAAGAGGAAGCTATAACAATTGTAAATATTTATGCACCCAACATAGGAGCACCTCAATACATAAGGCAAATACTAACAGCCATAAAAGGGGAAATCGACAGCAACACAATCATAGTAGGGGACTTTAACACCCCACTTTCACCAATGGACAGATCATCCAAAATGAAAATAAATAAGGAAACACAAGCTTTAAATGATACATTAAACAAGATGGACTTAATTGATATTTATAGGACATTCTACCCAAAAACAACAGAATACACATTTTTCTCAAGTGCTCATGGAACATTCTCCAGGATAGATCATATCTTGGGTCATAAATCAAGCCTTGGTAAATTTAAGAAAATTGAAATCGTATCAAGTATCTTTTCCGACCACAATGCTATGAGACTAGATATCAATTACAGGAAAAGATCTGTAAAAAATACAAACACATGGAGGCTACACAATACACTACTTAATAACGAAGTGATCACTGAAGAAATCAAAGGGGAAATCAAAAAATACCTAGAAACAAATGACAATGGAGATACGACGACCCAAAACCTATGGGACGCAGCAAAAGCAGTGCTAAGAGGGAAGTTTATAGCAATACAAGCCTACCTCAAGAAACAGGAAACATCTCGAATAAACAACCTAACCTTGCACCTGAAGCAATTAGAGAAAGAAGAACAAAAGCATGGATTAGATGGAAGAATGGGAGCAGCAAAAACACTAGGAAATGCCAACATCCAGGTGGAAAGGCTAGCATACACAATAACCAAAGTCTAAGGATGACATAAAATTAGCATAGGCCAGGGGACAGTTCTCCAGAGCCAGGGTGAGGAATGAATGCTGTGACTATAATTTATGGTCAACGTACCACTAGGAAGCCCAGGTTCGTGCTATTCAGGTGACTTTCTGAGATCAGTAATTTCTAACACCCAAATATTTCATGCCGAGATAATTATTAAAACCAAAACAAAACTCCTAAAGAAACTCCAAAAAAATACATTATAAAATTTAATCTCTTGAGTATCAGAAACTTGGGTCTGTCATTTGTGAGAGCTATTCTTTCAGATGACTAGGAGTTTTCAGATGTTCTGAAGTAACTGTATTGAATGGTAACCCCATGGGACCCACCTTCTCCTCCTCTATTCAATAGCTCATTAATAGCCAAGACAAAGGAATTGGGAATCCCTTATTAGGCCCACAGGTGAAATTGAAATTGATAAGACTGCCAGTACTCAGGGAGACAGGGGTAAAGTTACAATTGACCTCTAAATAGTGACAAGACAGGACTATAGAACCAAAAGAAAATAGAATTCACCTAGCAAATATTTATTGACATCTACCATGTGCCTGGTTGGCAGTAGCCAATGTTCTGGGGATATAGCAATGAACAAGAAAGGGAAGGCCCTAGCTTCAGTGGAACTTACATTCTAGTTTGAGGAGACAAACAATATGTAGATAAATGGATACAAAAAAATATGTTAAAAATAAGTGTCATGAAGACAGTTAAAATAGAGGGATATGATAGAGAGTGAGTGAAGCTACTTTGTATTGAAAATTTAAGAAAGTCCTCCCTGAGGAGGTGACATTTAAACTGAGATCTGAAAGATAGTAAGGAATTTGCTATGCAAAGATCAAGGTGAGAGCCATTCTGGAGGGCAGACCTGGTGTGAAATGAAGTTGCTGTATGGGAAGAACAGAAAGATGGTTGGTGGTTGTAGATTACTGGGAAAGGGATTAATAGGAGGAAATGGAGTCAAGAAAATAAGGCTGGGCCAGATTACAAAGGACCTTGTTCCCAGCTGAAATGGGAGAGAGATGATTTGATTTAACCTTTACAAGATGGTTTCTTTGTGGTGAATGGATTGTCAGGCCCCAAAGTTGATGCAAGGAGAAGAATCAGTGGGGGAAGCATGGCAATTATAAGAGACCAAGTAAGAGAAGGGGCTTGGATAATGGTTTTAATAGTGGACACAGAAAGGGATGAAAGGTTGAGGATATTTTTACACGTAAAGTCAGTAGGACTTTTAGGCTATTTTTACAGATGAAGTCAATAGGATTTTGCTTGAACAAAAGAGAGAAGTCACAGACAACATGGATTTGGGGGGTTAAGCAACTGGGAAAGGGAAATGTAAAGAACAGGAGAAGCAAAGCTTTTTGTTTATTTATTTGTTTCTGTTTGGTCCACATCAAGGTTGAGATGCTTTTTGGATTTCCGTGTTGTAACACTGTCAAGAGGACCTTTGGATGGATGCATCCGGATTTCTGGAGACGGCTCAAAGCCAGGGATGTAGATTTGGCAGTCACTTATAGAGAGGACCAACTTAAAGCAGAATGCTTCATTAAAATGAAAAAACAAAAAGCCCCACAGCCAGAGAAAGGAAAAAGAGTAACTAATGAGAAGCTCAAGCTGGAAAAAAAAAAAATGAGGTGATTGTCAATCACAAGGTAAATACTTTCCAGCAATGTCCCTATTGTGATAATCAAAGGCACTGTGAGTCTAGCGTGTGTTCACAGACAGGTAGCATGAATAATAAAAGAAATTATCCTTCCACCAGATCCTCAATACTATGTTCAGTTTCATTCATTGTAGAAAACTGACAATCAATGTGATTAGAAGTAAGAAACAAGTTGTTCTAGAAACAGGTTATATGATTTGAAGATAGCTTAGGGTAAAGAAGAATAAGAGCTGAATAATTTACCATCACCTTTTAACTTTTTTAGTAAGAAAGCTTCCAAATAGTTCAACACGCAAAAATAATTCTATTGTTGCCTATGGAAAAGGGATAACGTCTGTGAATGAAATCAGAGAGAATGTGGATAGATGCATGAAAATATCAATTAAACAATACGGATAGAATAAGGTAAAAAAAGATTTCTATTCTCATAATTGTTCTAAAAAGGAAAGTCAAATATTTGAACAAGAATGTAAGTTCCCAAGTATTTTGTCTTGTCCTTTGGTATATCCCAGCCCCTCTACTAGCGCTGGATAAATAGTATAGGCTCAATGAATATGTGAGAAATAAATGAACAAATGCATGCAATCTGTCTTAAATTGTGTATCTGATCATTTCCCAGAACTTAGAAAGCCTAGACAGAGCCATCTCTTGAGGTCCTTTATAGGCGAAGGACTCTAAAAATCGCATGCATTTCTGGAGCTGACTTACTCTGCATAGGTCTGGGCAGCAGAACAAGGACTGATGGACAGAAATTACAAGTAGATTCGTTATTGCTCAGCACAAAACAATCTTCCTAACAACTAAAGCCAATATACAGGGTGGAAACTCATTCAAATTGGTCAGCTCTGTGTCATCCTGGTGAAGTGGGGTGTCACTCTTAGGTGTCACAGAGGTATCTTCTGTAGTATGTGTGAAACTAGACTACTTGCCCTCCAAGACCCTTCCTTACTCCATGCATTGATGACTTTATAATATTGAGGTAAGAGCCACTAAAAGGAACAGAATCTTCCAATAGAATCTGATTCCAACAATCAGAATCCTCCCCGGAACACTCTAGCACAGAAATAGAGTTATAATGGCCATTGAGGATCAATGTTCCTCCCTTTGGTGAGGTGCATTGTTCTATTTTTTATTATCCCAACCGCATGAGGTGATGGCATTGTAGCCACACAGAAGTCCTTCAGAGTAGCACATGCACTTTCGCCTCTCAGAGGCACATATTGGCTGGAGCTATTGTTTTCATGTGAATGTTTCTATGAACAAAACGCCAGTGTTCACCACCATTTACAGAAGAGCAAAGGAACAAAAACGGCCAGGTGATGTTTTGTTTTTAGCTTCCAAGAACCTCCCTTTGACAGGAGACACTGATAGCTTGTCAGGGCTAAGCAAACAGTAGGACCCCAGCTTACCCTCCGATGAGCAGCTCTGTCTATTGTGAGTTTTCATTACAGCACTGCATTCCATGGGGCGCCATTGTTCATTTCACTCTAATGCTTCTAAGGTACAAAGGTAATACTGGTAATACTGGATGGAGGGCTTACCTGAAATAGCACTTAGGTTCTAATCTCAATGCATCTAAATGTACACGGTCACAAGTGGATGGGTTCATTTGTATGCTGTTTTGTCTTCATACATATCTAGCTACCTATCATTTCAATTTATAGGAAACAGCATGCCTTGTTAGCCTAGCTAACGTTTCCCCAGCTTTTCAATTATGATTCTCATTTTCTCTGAAAGGCGACGTAGTTATTATTTAAATTCGAGAGCCACTATACCCTTGTGGAAGAGTGGGTAGGCCAGTATCTTTTTCCTATGCAAATATATATACATTTGTATATGCTGCCAAAATAACGTCAGTGAGTCTGAGACCTACTACAGAAAAGAACAATGAACTGATCGCTTAACCTTTCTTCCACTTCAAATGAGCTCTGTGTTTACCCTGAAGGTTGTAACTTAATTAGAAGCTACTGGTGATGAAGAAACTGCATTTGAGTTTCACAAGCTTGCAATTCATAAGCCAGCCAGAGACAAAATCAGTCAAGAAGTTTATAAGGAAACATTGATGATAATGATAAGGTTAGGCCCTTACAGAACACTTACTTAGCCTCGAAAGAGAAGTACAAAATGCACAGGGAGATCAGCTCGGTGCTTTGTGACCACCTAGAGGGGTGGGATAGGGAGGGTGGGAGGGAGACACAAGAGGGAGGGGATATGGGGATACATGTATACGTATAGCTGATTTACTTTGTTATACAGCAGCAACTAACACAACAATGTAAAGCAATTATACTCCAATAAAGATGTTTAAAAAATAATAAAATTTAAAAAACAAAAAAGAATTCCTGAATGAGTTAAGTGCCACTGTTGTTTGCTAGCACACACACTCAGTAACTGGCACTTAACCGTCGCAGGGACTATTTCGGAGAAGGGCATTCATAGACAGGCAAGTAAGCAGAAGTCATGGGTGGTATCTAAGTTCAGGGAAGCATTTGTAGCATTTATGATAAATGACAGCATCAACATCCTTTAAATGGAGAAAATTCTATTTCCAAAGCTTAGTTTGAAAAATCATCTCTAATCCTTTGTAAATTGAAGTAGGTGAACAAATGGAGGGTAGTATTATCATTACTATTAAAAGAGGAAATTCAATGGGATGTAGCTATTTTTCTGAGCTCAATAAATATTTTTTACCAACAAAAGAGATATTTCATGGAATAAGGGGAAACTCAAACTTTGTATTAATGCCTTTGAGAGGCAGGATTTGATCCTACTTACATATCCCTAGTGAATATTGATTTTCCCAACTTGTATGGTTTCCCTCCAGAAATTCCTAGACAAGTACTCCTTCTAGAAGTGATCAGGCCTCTGGAGAGAAACCACTGCAGAACAGACTGAATGGTCAGATGTAAGGATGCTAAGATTCGCCAAAGCCAAAACTTTCTCTATTCTTCTGCTCCATGCCAAATGTACTCTCCTCTCCTGTCACTAAAAAGAAATAACAACAATAGCAAACTCCTGTTTTCCTTAGGACAAGGCAACTTTTGTGTAAAAGTCTCTAAAATTCAACCATGAAGTGAGCGCTAAGTCCCTACCACATGAAGGAGAGAGAGCAGGAGGGTGACAGTCAAGGGTAAGATGGGATTGCCACCCTCTTCTCCCAGGACTTAAGGGGAAGAAATCTGCCAGCTGAATCTGTCTGCAGGGCATTTATCAATTATGTCATTGAGATTTAGATAGAGGTGCTTAGAACACAATGATAACGACTAAGGAATGTTACTTTTCTTGGTTAAAAAACAACAAACTTGTCTTAAGAGTCAAGCTGCCCTCCCTGAGAGTGCAAGTCCTACTCAGTCATCAATAGAGAGAACTCTTCTCACCACAGAGAGAGAGGTCTCGGTAGTAGAAGGAATTACCTACAGATTCAACCTGAACCCCTTAAACTGGCGTTTAAGTTCTTCTGAGGCCTACCCACCATTACTTACTCACATGCTTGATTCCAACCACATACAGTCTTCTGAGCACTCCCTACATCTCCTGAATTCCAGGCTTGGTCAGAGTTTTCCCTTCCCTTGGCTTTCCTCCCATCACTTCTCCTACTCCTGGAATCCTTTCATCAAGGATCAGCCCTCACGTCACCTGCTGCACGAAGACCCCCTCACACACGGGCGGGGGGCTCTATCCGGCCTCAGGATTCCAGCAATGCACACGGTCAGCATCCTTTCGTAGACATTGCTTAGATTTCCAGTAATATGTGGACTGTCTAAGCTCCTTATCTTGACTGTGATCTCCCAGAGGACAGAGACCATGTGATAAGCCTCTGTGTACTCATTAAAGTATCTGGAAAATTGGCAGGTAAAAGGGAAGAGCATCTATGATAGAAACCCAACTTGGTGCTGCAAGGTACTAGCTGTGTAGCTCTGAGCAAAGTATTTAACATGTCTGCATTTTAATGCTATGATAAAAAGAGTACCCACAGGAAAATGCATAGGGTGGTTTCAAGAAGTAACTTAGGTAATTCATGGAAAGGGCCTAGAACAGTGCCTGGAATTTAAGAATCCCTGAGTAATGCTGACTATCATTACTATCAAGTAATTCCACTCTTCTGATACTACCCAAAAATTATAAAATCAGTAGTAAAAGGATGATAAACAATTACATTAGGAACTTTTTCAAGCTCATGCTTGAGTTGGCAGAGCACTGTGTGTGTGTTTTGCTTTTGTTTTTTTTTCTACAAATGGCTTTAACTTAATAATTGGCCAAACTAAGAGAAACTTTCTTAAATCCTTGCCAAGGTGGCTGAAGCTTGAATTTGGTACCTGGGGATCCTAAGCTGATTTTTTCTTTTCCTGATTACAAACTGATGCTTCTAAGTAAAACTCTTACTCTAAAAGGGTTAGTCTCCCAAAATCAAGGGCCTGGAAGTTATGCCAGCATCGATCTTCCAGCCCATGGTGAATCCCAACAACTGCATTCTAGATAGCATTCCCTCTACTACCAAACATTCACTCTTTCAAATATTCATTCTGCTGAATTTGAAGCCTGAAATTCTTTCCCCTCAGGATATAAACATACACGATACTTATCCATCCTCCACCAAAAATAAAAACATCTTCATCATCGTTATAATCATCATCATAATAATATATTCTCACTCAACTCTTTGTCTTCCCTGGAGGGTCTTACATACATACACTCAACTGCATTCCATAATCTACTTTCTTGGGAAGAATTATCTACACTGTCTCTACTTTACTTCATTGTTTATCATTCATTCATCCATTCATTCATATATTACACTCTACCTTTCAACCCCACCTCTCTTGTGAATCTACCCTAACAAAGATCACCAATGACCTCTTACATTGCTTAATTCTAGATTGTTTTTCACTCCTTAAAATCTATTCTGATTATAGAATTTGGTGCTATTGATCACCCCTTCCTTCAGCCTCCATGAAAACATTTCTGCTGTGTTTTTATCTTTTTTGGCTATTTCTCCTTAGCCTCTCCTATAATTTCTTCCTCTGCTCTGCATGTTGGTATTCAACAGTGTTCCACAGGAGTCCCTGTTTTCCCCTTTTGGTACCCACTTTCATGCGGCATGCAGCCTACTGACATGGCTTTAACTACCACCTAATGGCTAGTGACTCCAAATCTAGAGTGTCATCCCAGACCTCTCTCCTGACCTTCAGATGAACGTATCTGACAACTAATCTTCATCTCTGCTTGAATATTCCTAGATATCTCAACTTCAACTGATCTAGAACTGAACTTAGTATTTGCTACATGCACCTAACCCTCTTCTTACAGCAATGTCCAGCTCCTGTATTTTGGATTCTTAATCTTGGCTGCTTGAACTTGAAGTTCCTTCCTGCTCATTTCTGGCTCATCTGAGCACCCATTCCTGCCATCCCACTGTATTCATTATACTTCCCCATCTAAATCATCTGGTCTTCTACTGTTACCAAAGAGTTGGATGATGTAATGTACATCAAATGGATGGATGGATAAAGAAATGGATGAAGAAATGGGTAAAATGGGTAGAAAATCATGCAGAATAACTTGTCCCAACCTTTTCCACTAAAAAGTTGCTCATTAACAGGGTAGGGAGCTGTCCTTACCACAAATGCCTGACTGGCAGAGGCGTGTGTTTCATGGCCACGAGGGCGCCACCCCAGTCTAGGAACCAGACATTGTACTCTTCATCAAAGATCTGGAACAACAACAACAATAACAATCATAGCAACGCCTTACATTTGCATAGTGCTTGACAGTTTACAAAGTTTTTCACATATATTGTTTCATCTAGATTCTGCCCCTTCCAACAACCCTATCAGGAAGTTTGGCAAGTAATGTCATCCCTATTTAATAGATGATGAAATGGGCTTGTAGAGAACAAATAATTGTCCCTTGGCTACTCAAATGGCATTTCCAGGGCTCTTTCCCCTAGTACTGTGAGCCAGTGTGCCACAAGAAGTTCAGGCAACAAGACGCGTGCTCAACTAGATAAGTCAATGGAAAATATGACTCCAAAAAACTTCCCCATCTTTTCATCTGAGTAACTTACTACTCAGCTTTCTCTTTCTCATCTTTTCAAATGAGACGTTTGCTAATTTATAAATGGTCTGTGTCTTATAAACATTTATAATGTTTATACATTATCTATGAATTTAAAGGACAATTCCTTTTAGACCTGCAGACATTATGATCTACATGATGACTGAGTTCTCAGACTTAGCCACCACCTCCTAAGTTCCCATGCAAGTTGGATGAAGACTTAAGTTTAGTGCTAGGGGATCCTCACTCTAAATGCTCACTGGGACACCATGCTTCCTCGGACCCAGAGTTACTGATTCTTTGATTTATTTGTCCATTACCTATTCATCCATCCACTCACTCATTCACTCATTCAGTGATCCATCCATCCATCTACATAGGCATTTACTAGGCACCTACCATGATGCAAGTCTCAGAGCCTTAGCTTAGACCTAACCCCACATATAGTAACACTTCTACAATTTATGACTTTTAAGTCTCCAGCCTAAGAGAGGAAAAATATTTCTCCACCAGAGAACCAGTTTTCTCCTCTAGATCATCTAGAGGAAAGTGGAATTGGAGACTTCCTCTAGCTCTTAACCACTAATGGTGGCTCTTATAGCCTGGATGGAGAGGTTGGGATGGTGGGTTAAGTGAGAAGTACTAGAAGGGGTAAGAAAGTGTAAGTAGACTTAAAAGGGAGAGAATAGGAGGAGTGGTGTCTCCAGTAAACATGCCCTAGGGAACACCACAGAGAAAAGTAAATGGACTCTCAGGCCTAAACCTTTCAATTGGTTTTATTTCTCATATTTGCCTTTAAATGCCCACACTAATGGTGAGCCTTAATGCACAAAAGACTTAAGGGATATTCATTTATATGTCAGATATAAACATAGACTCTGAGCCTGTAATGCTAGCTTTTCTCTGCAGAGCTCAAAGCCACTTAATAGAAACACTGGACTGAAGTCTGAGGGTAAGGACTACAGGAAGATTCTTGGCGCTGAGGAGGAGAGAGAAGTTATTTTCTTTGCACTTTCCTCTCTGTTGTATCATTTTGGCCACGGCTAACTCCTGCCCTGTCCAGCAATGTAGTGGAAGCTGGAATCCTTAGCTGTTTGGGAAAAGAGAAAAGAAAACCAAAGTGGTGACCACATAAGGAAGGAATGTAACAGTGGCCACCTGGCCAGGTGAGCTATTTCTTGTGTTGGAGGGACAATGGTTTGTCTGTTGGGAGTTTCTAGACCAGAAGAGTTTACATTCCAGTTTCTACCCCATTCGGCACTTGTAAGAGAGTATCTTATATTTTGAAGGTATGTTCTTATTTATGTGTCTGTTCCTCATCTACTTGATTCCCTTGTGGGCAGGAATCTTAACTTATTCTTTGTTGTAGGCCTTACAGTAGTTAATATAGGACTTGTGTCTAGTAGGTCCTGGGTAATTTTTTTTTGACAGTGGTAGTAGTGACAGTGGTGGCAATGGTGGTGGCGATGATGATGTTGGTGATGGTGATGATAATCTTCACTAAGGGACCCAAACAGAAGCTTGTGCAAGTAGATTTCAGATGGTGGCTTCACCTTCATTGCTAAGACATTTAGTGCTCTTCCTTTGTCTTCCTCAGATAGAAACCTTCTCATCTTTAAGACTTAGTAAAATGTCACCTCTTCTTGTGAAGCCTTTCCCAGTTTCCCCAAGTAGAATCAATTCCTCCCTCTTCTCTGCAAGCTAATAATGCCATTAAATTAACACAATCACTCTAAACCACAGTTAGTTATTCATGAACCTGTTTCCTCTGCTTAATTCTGAGCTCCATGAGGAAAGGGACTCCAAAGTATTCAACTGTCTGCTCAGGTTTATACTTGACACCCAGTTGACACTGTATAAATCTGTGTTGTCCAGTATAGTAGGCACATGAGACAATTTAAATTTAAATTGATTAAAATAAAATAAAACATTCAGTTCCTCTGTCACACTAGCCGCATTGCAAGTGTTCAATAGCCACATGGGACGGTATAGATGCAGAACATTTTCATCATTGCTCAAAGTTCTATTGGACAGTGCTGCAAGAAAAAGTGTGTAAAATTGAATTAATTTTTCATGTGGTCATGTAACTATTAAGCTATCTCATACTTAATAAAAGATGGGCCTACATAATACTGAAGCCATCACAGACTTCCACGGCTTTGCTGGTCTTAGCATTCTACCGCCTTCCTCTTGTAGATAAAAAAACAGATCCAGAAAGGTAAAGAGACCTACTTGCCAAGACCCCGTGGCACATTAATGATAGAAACTCTTTTATTGGCTGCATCTACTCACACGGGCACGGTAATTAGCATCTGGTGACTGTTCCATACATGTTGCTGAATGAAAGAATGAACAAATCGGGAAAATCCCAGTTTTTCTTATTCCCTGCCCAGCTCTTCCCATTTTACCCCATTGTCCATCTAATCTGCCAGCTACATTGACCAAATAGAAGAGCTGCTTCAATTTTCTTGCACCCAAAAAGTCATAACAAGCCTGAGAATCTATAAGAAAGATGTTGGCAGAACTTGCCCTAAATGGCTCCTCCCTGTCCCTGAATCTCCCAGTTACCTGTCTCCATGTGTTGCCCCCATCGGAAGAGATGAACACGCTGATATCAGTATATGAGAGCTCTGGACCAATGTTGCCTGAAACAGAAGCAGATCGTTTGAAATTGTCAGGCAGTTTACAGATTACGTGTGCTTGGGGTTGGGTGAGGGGGTAGCAGAGAGTAAAGATTTTCCAAGTTATTTTTAGAATAGATTCATACAGTCTGTCTTTGATGCCATATGAAAAACCCAGCAGGAAGATAACCTAACATGGGAAAAAATGAATAAATAAATAATATGACAGGGATGCATCTTTAACTGGTAACACTCAAAGGCCAAATATTGATAAGCCTGGACCTCTTGAACTACTCATTCATACCATTAATCTCTTCAAAATTAATCTTGATGGTGGCAAAGAGAAGAGTAAACAATCATGCTGCCTCTAGGGACACCTTCCTCCTCATGTATAACTTTAGCCTATGAAAAACTGGTGTGTGTATGAGTGTGTGTGTGTGTGTGTGTGTGTGTATATGTGTGTGTTTCCAAGTTAAACTTGCCAATATGTTTCTTGAGTGCCAGGCAGTTGAGTAATCCATTAGTATAGGCAGTTGAGTAATCCATTAGTATAGACTATGTAACCAAAATTATACAGTGCCCAAAAGAATATGACAATATTCAGCAGACCATGGCCATCCAGCATGGCAGGAGAAGTCACCTGGTTTATGCCTAGCCTGACCACACTTACTGCCTTTATCCCTTCACACCGTTTTTTCCTCTCCCCTTCTTTTTCTTCCCCTTGAATTAATACTTCATCACCTTGTGGTTATGTTTATTAAAAAAAAGAAAGTGGTTAAGATTTCCTAGTCTATCCATATTGCCCAAGTTTGCCCACACAGTCCCTGTGCCCAGAACAGTGCCCCAAACTTAGAAGTGAGTTGCTCAATAAATAACTGTGCAACAAATGAATGAGTAAACAAATGAATGAATCATGTTCTGATGTTGATGTGCATTTGGGGAGGTCTTGAGAAGCAGGAAAAGTACCCTAAACATGTAAGAATTTATCACTGAGGCTGATATTTTTTCTTTAAAAATAGCATGAAGGGAATGTTAGCTCCCTTCACATTAGTGGCCTAAATAAGAGCACAATAAAAATGCAATAATGAAAATGTTAATTGAGCTCCTGACATTTAATGCTTCAAAATGAGAATTTAAAGGCAGGCTACAGCTTGTCAAGCTCCCATCAGCATCAGGGAGCACACAGCTAGCCAACTTGTTTTGACACTCAGGCTTCCAAAAATAACCCTGGGGCTCAGGGCTCAGGCAGCCAGTATCAGTGGAGTGGGGACAGGCATGGTGAGCGGCTCTGAGGACCTATGTCTGGAATTTGGAATTCAGCTCCTCAGATCCAGGTTTTAGAAGACACAGATGAAGAAAGAAAAGAGGGACGGGGCAGAAAATGTCAACTTGAGTCTTTTAATGATGGTTGCCTGGGACATTGTGCTAAGAAGGATCCTGAAGCCATATTTGGTTTCAACAGAATAGAGTACGGTGATCTATTAGTAACGTCTACCAAGGGTGGTAGAGAGAGGAGGAAGCAGGTATAAAGTCCCCCCAGAGCTGGAATCTGCCAGCCCTGTCATGGCTTCTTAGGCCCTGTCTTATCACCTCTTACCCTCTTCAGGAGCTGGTTCTGCCTACATCTTAAGCCTCTCTTTCAAAGCTTGACCCAGATTGATTTTGGAGGCGGGGTGGTGGTGAGAATCCAAGGCTCCCAGTGAAGACTGTTTTGGAAATATCTTGGGTCAATTGAAAGGATCCCTGAAACAAATGCTGCTGATCACAGGGACCAGAAAGTCAGTTCCCAGAGGAAAGGACAGACAAGAGGTGTCCAGGATGATTTGATCTTTGAACATGTTCAGTCCCTAAGTGGACCTGTGGGAAGGAAATCTCTGATAGGGAGAGTCAGGGTTATGGCGTCAGAGAAGGAAGATCTGAATAATGTGCCTCACTGGCTAAAGCAGAACTGGAGGGGGGCTTCCCAAGGTGGCCTCTAGCCAGATTGTAGGAAGAGGTAGCTGGTCCCTGCTGAAGTGATGTGATAGGAGGGAGAAATGGGGAGAGGGATGGAAAATGGGGAGCTCCTCTCAGCAACAGCTTAGCTTAGAAATCACAGAGGTGCCACTGCCCTTTTGGGCATTTGTAAACAACACACTTTTAAGCCCTATGTCTTCCCAGGGCTACCTTTCTCTGCTCCTTAGTTAGACACATGTAAAGGAAAGAGAGAAAGAGAGAGACACACAGAGAGAGACCGAGAGAGAGAGAGGCACACACAGTGAGAGGGAAAGAGAGAAACTTTTAACATCCTCTGGGGTTAGAGATGCTTCTCTCACCACCACTGATGCCCACTCAGGGTGATTAAGTGCAGGGGGAAGCAGACAGCGCACAAGCCACTGCAGGAAAGGAAAGCACCTCCACGGAGGGGACAACGCAAGGGTACGAACATTCAGAATGTATAGGAAGCATGGCAGGGAGCCTGGGGTAGCTGTGGAGTGGGCATGTGAAGAGGCTCGGGGCTAGGTCTGGCTGAATGACTACTGGACAGACTAGACTTGGAGCCAGAGGGAGTGTGAGTGAGGGCACAACACCTGTCCCCCTGCCCTCCATCCTTCATCTGTAAATCGAGGACAAGAGTAATCGCCTTTTCTACATCATAGGGCCATTGTGCAATCAAGGCAAGGAAAGTGCTTTGCACACCTTAAGGCCCTGGGAGGATGTGAGGCCTCGACTACTAGCTTGAAACCACAGTGGTAAGGACGGTAAGAACCCTAGTGCTTCTGATGGCTAAAAGCAATTGCCAGAGTCTCCAGACTGGAATTCCATCTGCCTTCTGAGATGGCCTCAACAGGAGTTTGAGATGAATCCCCAGGTGTCCTGTCATCCGCACAGCTTCCGGGAGCCCTCATCTCAGTGAGAGGTGGAAGGACGCAGTGAGCCGTGAGGAGTGGAGAGGAGAGAGGCCAGGGTCACTGACACCTGAAGGAAGATGAAATGCATGGATGTGGAAAAGGATCCTGGAGAGACGGGCTCCATTCAGGCCAATGAAGCCATCCTAGGATAACTCTGTAATTATTCTCCCGATAGTGAACAGCCTCCCAGGGAGAGCTGGCAAGCAGGGTAAGGAAAAGCTGGGAATGAGAAGGCATGTGCTGGTGACCTAGCACTGGCTTTTAAGCAGGATCTTGTCAGCTGTGTTATGTCCCTCTCAATGCAAAGCACCATACAAAGTTACAAGAGTGACAAAAGGAGAGAAAAGGAATTAGTAAATTCTCATGTATATGGACAAAAAAGTTTCAAAATCCAATCTTTAATGTCTTATGTGTCTGTTAGTTTATAAAGACTTAGCACTAGAGTAATTTAGAGGCACGTGATGGTCTCAGGTAATAACAACCACAACTAACCTACCTGACTATGCTCTGAGCCCTCAGCGGGATCTTCCATCTCTAATTCTTTTTTTTTTTTTAAATAAATTTATTTATTTATTTTTGGCTGTGTTGGGTCTTCGTTGCTGTGTGCGGGCTTCTCATTGCGGTGGCTTCTCTTGTTGCGGAGCATGGGCTCTAGGCACGCGGGCTTCAGTAGTTGTGGCTCGTGGCCTCTAGAGCGCAGGCTCAGTAGTTGTGGCGCACGGGCTTCAGTAGTTGTGGCTCGCGGGCTCTAGAGCGCAGGCTCAGTAGTTGTGGCGCACAGGCTAAGTTGCTCCGTGGCATGTGGGATCTTCCCGGGCCAGGGCTCGAACCCATGTCCCTTGCATTGACAGGCAGATTCTTAACCACTGTGCCACCAGGGAAGCCCCCCATCTCTAATTCTTACAACACACTCACAAGGCAGGAAAAAAAAAAAAACCAAAAACTTCATTTGCAGATGAGGAAAATGAAGCTCCAAGGTTAAAGAACTAAGCCAAATCCATAAGGCTCATAAGTGTCAGAGGCCAGCTTGGAAAGCAGGACTACAGGGTTCCTGAGTGCATTCATTCATTCCGTGGATGCAGAGTGAATGCATATTATTTATGGATTCTATTGAAGGAGATGTGCAAACCATACTCTCCTGGTGTAAGAAGAGCAGTTCTAAATTTCTGTAACATTAACAATGATAATAGGTGACATGTATTGAGCATTCGATATGTCCTAGGCACTGTTCTGAACACTTGAAATCCATTGCTTAATTTAATACCCCAATTCCATTATGTTGGTATTATTATTCCCACTTTGCCAATGAAAACACCAACGTTCAGAGTGGTTAAGGCACATAGAACAATGCCCTGGGCCCTGGGAGGGGCCTCACACCCTCCCAGGGCCTTAAGGCACATAGAACGATGCCTGACTACATAGTTAGCATTTGTATTTTATTACTGATTACCATTTTCCAGTGTTCCTTCCACTCCAGTCCGGGGTCTCCTATAGGCCTTGAGGAGAGGCAGAGGGCACAGCAGTCCCAGAGCTGGGAGGTCCAGTCGGCATGGATGATGGTGTGTGGGGTTCCCTCCCCCAAGCCAGGAGAACACCAATAGAGCCTGCCCTCATCTCTCACAGTCCTGGGCTCCCTGAAGCCAGTGGTGTTAAATATGGTGGCTCCAGTTCCTACGGGGTGGAGGGGAGTAGGCTGAGGTGTCAGAAGGCTATGCTAGCTGTCAACCCGATTCGAGTGGATGGTCACTGGTGGTGTTTCAAAGTTCATACAGTTGGAGGCTTGGAGAAGGAAGTCATGTCTACGAGAGCAGTAACTCCAGCGGCTGGAGCTTCAGGTTGATGAGAGAAAACAGACTAAACCATCTCAGCAAGTTGCTGTGAATTTTTCTGCTTTCGTTAGAAAAATAGCTGCCTCATAGCAGAGCTCTAACTTCGAAGATTAGAGGCCTGCCTTGCTTTATGCCATTAATGTATTCCTGAAAAGGTGTGTGGAAATCAAATGCATGCTAATCAGAGCACTTTCCCCCAGAGACTTCCATTTTCATCTCGGAGTTGTTTTATCTTCATTTCTGATAGATGTTCAGTGGACAGTGGTTCCAACAATACAAACTGGAGTTTTTCTGCCCTTTCCCCCAGGCTCTCAGCCAAGTGGTTAATCATGTGTAAACCAACCTTTACATGCACCAGAGACCTCCTGATTAAAAACAGCTCTGGGGTGAAACCCTTTGTAAAGAATCCTCTGTGTAAAAAGAAAACTACCCCAACTTATACTTGGTGAGCTAGGAAGTTCATATATCATGTTTTCTTAAAGTAAGAATTCCCTATTACAAACAACCTTTCTGATCTATCAGTTTACTTGGAGAGGAACTCTGGCCTCTTACTAAGCACAGGCTACTGCCCTGTGACCATGTGAGATGTTGCATTTACCAAAAGTTGCAAGTGTCTGGAGCTCTTTTACTGGGTTATTAGATTGGCCTTGGAGTCCCACAGATCTTGCCTATTTTCTGGGAAGAGTGCCCATAGCTTTTATCTGATGCTCAAATGATTCCAAAGAGGTCATAACATATTCCAGAAGCCCTCAGTGAGGAAGAAGCCCAGGGAATGTCTTCCTTACCTGTGGCCACCACGAGCCCTGGAGCTGTCTCCTTGCTGGAGATCCTCCCTGAGGAATACGGATTTTCGGAGATCTGCAAGTGTAGGTGCAGGGAGCAGAAGGGCTAAAACAGAGGAGGAGAAAGTAGCTTCGTTCCAGGAAACTCCTGACATGCACCCCTGCCCCACCAGATATGGGGCTCCCAGGTGTTCAGCTTCCAGAGACAGTAAGGATTGGATGTGAGCCACTCACTTAGTTTGGGGCACAAGTCATCTCTCCCTGAACAGCTGATATGTTCACATCGGAAGCTGCCCTGAGCACCATTCATAGGCCCCTTCCTGTCCCTGTTCCTGTCACAATTGTAGGCTTCCCCTCTCTTCCTCACCCCTACCCCATCCATCAAGGTCCAGTTCATGGTCAGCCTTATGAAGCCTCCCAGACCATTCCTTCCCACAGGATGACACTGATCTTCTCCCATCACTGACCTTGGCCATCATGCTCTGCTTCTTGGAGCTCTAACGGGCCACTGGGAGCAGTGAAGCGGGGAAGTTAAGTGAGACGGTCTCAGGCCCTCTACCCTCTTCTTCAACCAGATGGTCCCTGTTTCTGCTTTATGTATTTGGTTCCTGTTTATAATTTTACTCTGAATTTTACTTAAAATGTCTGAAGCCATTATTTGAAACTCATGTAAGTTTGTGTTCTTTATTCATTTACTTATTTATCCCTTTTTGAGTTTCTTTAAAAGGATTAGGGATTTATAGACACCATATAATAAATAAAAATAAACAAATTGTGAAATCAGGGAAAGGAGAAAATTAGGTTAATACAATAAGATGAATCCATGGGTAAGGTTTGGGGAAAACGAATTCTTGCTGTGACCAGTTCTTGCATGTAGGCAGGCATCTGTCTCTGACCTTCCTAGTACTCCAAATCAGAAGCAAGGAGCTGGACTGAAAACTACAGAAGGGGAAAGGCCCTGTTAATCCTATTTACCACTATATTCCCACTTTTTAACATAACGTCTAGAATATTCAGTAAGTGGCAAAAGGCAACTTTTTTTTGCGAAGGGGAAACATAACCATTTCTGGGACCTTAGAAAATTTTCTCAAATAGGTCCTCTTTAAGAGGGCACTGAGAGTTGTGAATTTCACTGTTAATTATCTGTCTTCCCTCCTCACATGGAGTTGCACCCCCATGGTGCCTACCCCAATATTCCATACAGCTGGAACCCTGGGAATGCTGAGAGATGAACTCTGTCCCATGTGGACATACCAGCCTGACATTCCTTGGGCTTCCAAGGCAAATTTTGCTTACCTTGCCCACCATCAAGCACTTGTCGTCAAGCACTGTATCATACCAGCATCAGCTAATAGGTATTTACCACTACTGAGCTCTGTCTGGGACCCTTGGGCACAGGCTCTTTCTCTTATGTTTCTTTATCTTCCTAGGAGTTGGAGCACATAGTATATTCTCAGTAAAGGTTTGTGGAATTCAACTGAACTTTCCATCCAAGTGATATGGCAGTCTGGGTCCACAGGTCAATGCCCTGGGACCTGTAGGAAATCCCTGCTCAGCACCAGCCAAGATCCTAAGCCCTCCTGGATGGAAGAAAGCCCCCGTTGGAGCATCCCCAGGTAACCAGCCTGCCCTGTGGTCTCACATGAGACCGGGGGACTGACCAGCAGGCAGTGTACTGGGCTTCCTCTCAGGTCCACGTCTGGAGCTTGCAGAAGGCGCCAATCCCTGCCCTTGTTGTAAGTGATGTATGTCTTCACTTGGCCATCCACCTTCTTGTTTGCCAGGAATATCCCTTTGATACCCGCTACCTAGGAAAAAGGGCGAGAGATGGAGAACCATGTTGGGCCAAAATCCCTATAGTTTTGGAGAGGCCCTGGGAGAAGCCCCAGCATTTTCCACAGCATGTTGGGGGTACAACAGAGGAAAAGAGGAGGAACATGGTGAGAAATGTCACGTGCCACGTGGTCTCCAAAAGAAGTTTAAGTTCATCTCTGCTCCCTCCACCCCCGCAGACCAGATGCCCCATTCCCCTATTATTCATCTGCTTTGCCCTACTCTACAGGTCTCTGTACTTTGTTCAGAGGACTTTATCCTTAATTAACTATCAACGTTCCCTCTGGGGTGGGAGTGGTTGATAACAACTGAAGGAGTTACTCCTTCTAGAGAACATTTGGGATTAACAGATACAGGCTACTATATATAAAATAGATAAACAACAAAGACCTGCTGTGTAGCACAGGGAACTATATTCAATATCTTGTAATAACCTATAATGGAAAAGAATCTGAAAAAGAATATATATATATGTATATATACATACATATATATGTATAACTGAATCACTTTGCTGTACACTTGAAACGTAAATCAACTATACTTCAATAAAAATTTAAAATAAATAAATAAAAACAGAGAACATGGGATTTTGCTCAGGAGGGGCTTGTTGACAGGTTTTCAAGGCATCAAGGTATAATCTGTAATGGCAGAAGTCCAGGTGTCCTGATTAATAGTGAGGTGGATATTTCGGGGCAGGTGACCCAGCTTGGCGACCTGGCCCCTATCTCTGGCTGTGCCACCAGCTCACTGTGTGACTTTGGATAATTCCCATATTATCTTTGGTATCAGCCAATGGTCACTTAGAAAGAGCCCTTCCCTTCCTTTTTTCCCTCAGTCAGCTGGCAAAGGATACAACAGATAATGTAGAGCACTCTTGCCAGATTTCCGATGTATCAGGATTTGCATACCCTTGATATTCTGAAGGAAGAAGAGCACCACCACAAAACAAGTAGCTAGAGAATGAGGACATTTATGATCCAGAAGCGTTCAAGAGTAAGTACAGATTTGACTCACTTTTATTTCTTCTCTGCCTACATATGGGCAATAAGAAGAGATATTTAGAATGACACCAATCTATGTCAAAGAAACATTCCCTTGACTTCTGGTTCAAGTTCCAGGATTTTCCAAAGGAAAGGTAATTCAAATTGTTTAAATATTTATATATAAATAAGAGGTAGAATGGCAGGTTTTCTGGATTACACTCAGATACCTCAAAATTTTAACTGTACTTATCCCCATTATTTGAGGGTCATCATGAATTGAGGTTTACTGCAGTTCTGAGAGGATGCCAGTGGGAACAAAGGGAAGGAATTTCACAGAAGTGAGTTCTTTTTTTTAATGACATAATTTACCTGATGAAATGAGAAGTGCTTTTTTTTTTTTTTTTTTTTAAAGTAACCTGACTGTCCTTGAAAGAGAATAGAGAATGCCAACCCAAATACAAAACAAGAAACAACAACAACAATGGACAGAGGATGTCAGGAGGAGAACAGTGCTATCTGGGAAGGACACCACCAGGGGGACTTGACAAAAGGCCAGCGATGGAACTGATTAGATTCCTAATGTGAACAGAGGGTGGGTAAGGACAGAAGCCAAGGTGGGGAGAGGGGCAGTGTTGTCAGAGTTATGCCCTTCCCCAGCGGCACCCTCCCTGCCCTAGCTGCTTAAAGTCAGTGCCATTTCAGGAAGGCCGGCACCTTACACACCCATCCAAGGGCTGTGAGGCCCTCAGATCACCTCGGTCTTTAAAACCAACTGCGAAGTTGTTTCTCTCAAACCCAATTACCAATAATTCCTCACAGAAAATGGAATCTGTGTTTCCTTAGAACCTTCTGCCTGATGGAGGCCTTTTGTTATTCTCTTTAGACATAGAGCTGGTGTCTTTTCTGATGGATCACCAGATAACGATTCCATAGAACTCCTTCCCCTAAGCCAGCCGCCCGCCCCCAACACGTACCCAGGGCCTTGATATCGAATTTCTAGAACATATACAGGTCAGAATCAGACTCCTGTCTGTCACAATCCCCTGCCTCCTAGCTCGATACATTCTAGCATGAATTACGAGCCACTTAGCTGCTTCTTGTGTTCTTCTGGATGAGCATGTCTGGAAAATATAATATGCCAATATTATATTACCATATTCCCACTAAGAACTCCACCACTCAGATGGCTATTTTCTGTGTGCCTCACATAGTCTGAGAGCAAAATCAGGAGAATGGAGACTGAAAATACATAGAAGGGGAGATTTTGAAGGAACCCATCTGCACCTCTGAAGGTGTTTCTCCTACAGTTGCACATAATGCCAAAGCAATCTCAGTCCTGTCTGCCTGTCTGGAAAAAAAAAACAAACAAAAGATAACACACTTCCCATTTGTATTTGGATTGTTCAAAGCCCTTACATTATTGCTGAGTTGCTTCTTGGCTCCATCTCTTGTGTAAATGGACTATAAGTTTGGAGGGCACTTTGTTTTCTGTATCCTAGGCCAATAGCTTTCAAACTTTTCGATTGCAACCCAAGTATGAAATACATTTCTGTTGGCACCTAGCGGACTCATACCCATATATGCACGTATGTGTACACACATAGCTACATATATATCTGACACAAAAGTTCCAAGAAACACTACTTACCTTCACTACATGCAATGTAAAGGAACTGGGGAATGAGACACACATTTTAACTCTTCTCCATCCATGGAGGTATTTGGAATCTGATCAACTTAAACATGCTTCTTCCCACTGTGGTTTGAAATCAGCAGCATAGCTGCTGCTGTTGGCCCCAAGAGTTCAATGAGAAAGGTACCAGCTTGTAAGGTGGTCCCCAAAGAAGAGGGTAGTACAAGGCCCCAGGCCTGCATGACCCACTTTCCCTCTGGGAATCAATTTGAGGTGCAAAGGGACACTGACAGCAGCCCCTTGGCAGAGCACTGAGTCCAGGTGGCATAATCATCTGTCGCTCACCCCCATGCCCTCAGGACAAGGAAGCCAGGGCTCTGCTGAGAAAAGCAATTACCATGGTTTGCCTTGGGCTGTCCCTAGAGTTGGACCTGTGGTGAGGGGCCGATGAAGGTCAGTTGGGGAAAATGTCCCCACGGAGTCTATAAGTAGCTGTCCCATCTGTCCAAAGAAGGGTAATGTAAGGTCATGATAAAGCAGTGGGTGGAGGGCAGGCACTAGAGACACAGAAAGCAATAAAACATCAATAAGATGAGCAAAGAGGCCAGAACACTAAGGATGGCTCAGAGTTTCATTTTATCCATCCAAGTATAGTGAGCTCATGATAGTTAGTCATTAGGAAATTTAAACGAAACTAACGAGGTGCCACTAGGACCCTAAAAGAATGTCTAAACACACGTGTGTGCACACACACACTCACACACACACAAAACTGATAATACCAACTGTTGTTAAAGATGTGAAGCAACTAGAACTCGCATACATCTCTGGTGGGGAAACAAAATGATACTGCCACTTAAGAGATGGTTTGGTGGCTTTTTATAAATATACACTGAGATTCAATCTAGCAATTCTACTCCTATGTATCTACCCATGAGAAAGAAACACTTATGTTCACATAAATGTTTATAGAAATTTTATTCATGATCACACAGAACTGGAAACACCTTGAATGACCTTCAACTGGTGAATGAATAAACAAACGAGGATACACCCAGGCAACGCAGTATTACTCAGCAGTAGAAAGAAAGGAACGTCTCTTGATATTCAACAACATGCACGAATCTCAATGTACTATGAGAAAGAAGCTAGACTCAAAAGACTCCCTTTTTTGCATTCATATGAAAATGTAGAAAAAATAAAACTGGAGGGACAGAGCGAAATCAGACTGGTCTGTCAGTGACTTTTGGTGGGAGGAAGATGACTACAAAAGGGCCATAAGAGGGAATATCGTGAGACAACACCTTATATGTTCAATGTTCTATATCTCGATTATGGTGGTAGATGCACATACCTCTGTCAAAACTCATAGAACCAAAAAGAGTATAACCAAAAAGGGTAAATTTTACTGTACATAAATTATACCTCAATTAAAAAAATGAATGTGAAAAAGAATGTATAATAGGAAGAGCCTAGGCTTTTTGGTCAAATTGACATGGGTTGGTTCAAACACAGCCTCACCCTTTACTAGCTGTGTGATCTGAGCCAAGTTACCAAACTCTCTGCATCTCTGTACTCTCACAGGCACAACAGGGAATGGTATCTACCACAAGGAGTTATTGTAATAGATAAATAAGAAAGAGTATATATAACGTTAAGGGTTGTGCTGTCCAGTACCATAGCCACTAGCCACATAGGGCTACTGAGAACTTGAAATGGGGCCAGTGGGACTAAGAAACTGACTTTTAATTTTATTTAATTTTAACCAATTTAAACTGAAATTTAAAAAAACTGATACCTGATCCAGTTATTGGCAAACTTTTAAGTATGCTTGGAATAACTTGGGTATGTGAATCTACCTTTTCTACTGTAAATTTTATGAAATATAAATGCTGATCAAGTATTTCTGGTGAAAATTTAGCCTATGAATTGAGATGCTTGAGAAGTGTAAAATATACCCAGGATACTGTAGACTTAGTATGACAAAAAATATAAAATATCTCACTAGTAATTTTTCATATTGAGCATATACTTAAATGACAGTATTTTGGATATTTTGGTTAAATAAAATATAATATTACAATTAATTTCACCTGTTTCTTTTTACTTTTTTTACTTTTTTCTCTTGATTTTAAAGTGCACGTGTAGCTTGTTATATATTTACTCGACAGTGTCAGTTTAAGGCATTACCTGGCATGCTGTTGTTATTATTATACAGAGTTACAAGTTGGATGCTTAATCCAGGAAAATATTGAAGAAAATGCAGCAGCTCAGAGAATGTTTCTACAATATAACTGAAAGTGTTGCAAAGAATATTTGTTACCTGATTTATCAGTGGAGAACATCTAGGAAGAAATGCAGTTTATAGTTAGAGACGTGAAAAAACCACTACAGAGCTCTATATGAAAAGAGTGTCATAAGAATAATGGTGAACACACATAATGAACTGCATTCGTTGTCAACACCAGCCTTGTTTTGATGGAATGGCTCTGTTACCTTAAAGAAGAGATCATTATTTGGCCTTCAAGAATAATTTTCTCCCCTGATTATGTAATTACAGCCATGACAAGACTGCACTCTGACGAAGGGATTGGACAGAGCACAACAGGCTCCCTCTTCAGCAGGCAACTGCTCCAACAGACCAGGAAATGAACAACGCCTCGCCTTAGATTTTAGGGAGTTGGGTGGGGTTGATCCCCTTGATCTCCAAGGTCTCTCAGTGCCAAGACCTACAAGGTGAACTTCTCAAATAAGTTCTCACTTTCTTTGTCCCCTTTCCAATGTCAAGAAGAGGATTGAGAGGTCCATGTGGAAGACAGAATGACACACCAGTAGCTTTAAGCAGCTGTGGTCAGCTCGAGCCACCTCACATCTGTGTTAACTAAAGGCATCTCAGACATTTCAGACTAGGGAAAACAGATATACCACCCTGTCACATTGTAATATAAAGCTTTACATTAACTTGGCATAGGGACTACCTTGTGCATACAATTATCATTTGCTAGATGTAAGGGAAAACAGAGAGAAATACCAGCCCAGAGAATAAATGCCCGACTCTTCAGTCAAGCTCTTTACTAGCATCTTCATAGTCTTTATCCCCACTATTCTCCAAGGTCATTCGACATTCTTGGAAAATGGACCTCTACTCATCAGACTCTGGTTCTCTTCTTATGCTGGACTTTACCAGGCATGCCTTTCTCCCATGCTCTAGCAGTTCATCATTTAAACCTACTCATCTGCAAGTCTCCCCAAATTCATCAAGTTAGAACTAATTTTCCTCTTAGTGATCCCATAACATGCAGGAATCGCACCTCTAATACAAGTTAGACTGTGATCAATACCCTACTAGAGTCACTTACGTCTTTCCAGTAGATTTTGAGTCTCATGTACAAGCCTCATCAAGCAAAATACATTTCATGAAAGTGTGTTACTTACGCTGAATTGAACACGAAAGCTCACTGTTTTTTCCAGCTGTATTACTCAAGGGCATTCAGAGTCCACAAAAATTATAGTCTCTTTGCTAACTGGCCATATGGTACACAATCTCAGTTTCTATGAGAATCTCCAGTGAAGAAGGTTAAAGTCTAATGACCCCTAGAGACCAATTAAATTGGGCTTAATCTCCAAATCACAGAATGTATACCCAGGTGCAAAACAGCATCACCCTCTAAAAACCTTCAGTGTGGTCATGGTCTAGATAGTGTCAGGATATAATTTATTACCTTGGTATTAAATGCCTTCTAGAATCTGAACCCCAACTACTTATGCAGCACTCATTCTTGTACCTGACAACCATCTATTCTACGCAATTAGACTGGCTAGCTCACGGACTTACAAATCTACACTGTCTGCCAAACTCTTGGCTTATGTCATTCTTGACATTTGGAATGCCTTCCACTTCTTCACCTCTTCCTCCCCAGGGCAAAAGTACTGATAATCGGATTGGTAACATTGAGAAAAAGAACTGGTCTTTTACAGCACATCCCTAACTCAACTATTTTGGGGATCTGCCTGCAAAGATCACATCCTCTGCACCACAGTGCTGTGGTGTTACAGAGACAGGCTTCCATGGGAGAGCTTTTTATTTTTTTTTAACATCTTTATTGGAGTATAATTGCTTTACAATGGTGTGTTAGTTTCTGTTTTTATAACAAAGTGGATCAGCTATACATATACATATATCCCCATATCCCCTCCCTCATGCATCTCCCTCCCACCCTCCCTATCCCACCCCTCTAGGTGGTCACAAAGCACCGAGCTGAGCTCCCTGTGCTATGCAGCCACTTCCCACTAGCTATCGATTTTACATTTGGTAGTGTATATATGTCCATGCCACTCTCTTATTTTGTCCCAGCTTACCCTTCCCTCTCCCCGTGTTCCACGGGAGAGCTTTTGATTCACTATTTCTGCCTGTGACTGGATGGATGAGTTCAATTCTGGGGAGCAGTATTAGCAAGACCATTTCCTCCTACATGCTTTTCAAAGCCATAAAGCTGACATTTGATCTCCTTTTGTCTCACCCTTTGTTTCTGTCTCAAATGGTTTCATTCTTGGGCAGGTAAAAGAGGAACTTTGTTTACTGACCCCTTCAAAGCCCAACAAACTAGACTGCAAGCTCCCTGAGGGTAAGAACCCTTATCTTTCCTGCTTTCCTCATGGGCTGGAACACAATGCAGGGGCACGATCAACCTTGGTAAAAATGAATGGAGAACAAGGTCAACAGAATTGGTTCTAGGGAAGTTGCCTTGCCTGGTGTATCTTGCTTCTCTGTAGGTGCGATGACACCATGTATTTTTTTCCCCAAGAAAGACTGACTTCAGCAAGACAAAAAAAAATTACATGTATCTTGGCACATTCTTCATTTTGATTCATGTGCCACTTCAGATCAGAATGTCTCACTGTTCTAAATGACCAAGGAGTTTCAGGCACCCTGTTTTAGGAAAGGAACTGCACAGTGGCAAACTCACCCACCATATCAATAGAGTCAGAGAAACAGGAATTTCTCAGCTGAAAGGTCATCTGCAGCAATGTCCACCTCTCCTACTGGGCTCTGACCACAGGAGCATGAATAATCCTCTTACCTCCACAGGCTTACTTGTGCAAACAGGAATGGCCTCAGTCCTGGGAACATTCATCCAAACCTTCCCACAGATGTGATTTACTGCCCAATAACAAAGGTGTTATTTCTGCTTCCTGGTGTGATTAGAGGCATGAAAATGTAAGCTTCCCAAAGCCATTTACACCCCTAGTCATCTCTACTAGTCTTTACAACTTTGGGAAGAAACCTAGGCCATTTCCGAAGCTGGGACCTTGTTGCTAAGGGAATTATTTCAGCACTTGTCTACGTCCTAGAAAATCAGCGTATTTCTACCCTGACATTCACTTCTCTCCTTCTTTTTAACGTACTTGCATTCACCCCATGCCTTCTACCTAATAAAATAACTGGAATCTTATATGTTTCCACCACTCTTAGTAACTGAGCAGCCAACTTAGATACCAGAGTAGGGATGCTGGAACTTTGACATGCACTGCTCAGAAGAGACCACTGTCAAGCAGAAGCCCATGCACTGCTCTCTCTGCTCTGACAGCCACTCCCGCTCCTCAAAAAGGAAAACTCACGATGGAGTAGCTCACCCATACCATCTGAGGCTACCGCCCACAACAGGCAACTTGTCCTGCTGTGAATGAATGACCTCCACCAGTACAGCCTGTGTGGGTCTGACCACAGGTCACTAGTAAATGTTGGATAATGAGACATGCCGCCTTTGCTCAAATCAATCCATCTAGTTGAAGTGGTCAGTCAAGTTCTTTCACTGCGAAAGATCACACACTAGAGGTATAAACAAGCAGTGTATCATTAGGGTCACTGAAACAATTAGTTTTTTTTTTTTAAATCTAGTCCCTAAATGGAATCACTTGGTTTCCTAGATAAATTATTCTTTAACTGGTGGTCACATTAAAAACATTCAATATAAGTGGAAACTCAATAAAGGTGATCATATTAAAAAAAAGATGTAAGTCACGGCCAGTTCTTCTCTATGCACAGGTGTTGGCATCTGGCGGCATTTCAGGGAAACCCTCACTCTTACCAGTGATATGTGCTTTCCTCTCCTATAAAGCTGTTCATAAAACATGATCTTCCAAATAATTTAAGGTATATAAATAGCACTAATCCCTCCACCCAGATCTCATAAAAAGAAGCACAGACTTGAAAAAAGTACTTAAGAGATCACTGAAGTCAAGTGCCTTCACTTCTGGGTTGTAATCCTGCTCATACACATAAGACATTGACTTTAGCTCCCATTTGTTGAAGGCTTATTGAGTCAACCACCACACTAGATGCTTTACAAACATTATCCCTCATTCTCACAACAATCTCATTAGATCAATATTTTATCCCCATTTTACAGGTGAGGGAATTGAGAAGGTAAGTCCCTTGCCCAAAGTTACAACTGCTAAGTGTACAGCTGAGATCTGAATTCAGGACCATCTGACTCCAATGCTTGTGTTCATACTGTTAAAACTCATGAAATCTTGGCTACATACCTCATACAATTCAATAATGATGTTTCCCATCAGACCTCTGCTGCTCTTAATGTTCTCCATGGCCAGGGTGAAGTAGATCCCACGTGTGTCTGAGATGTAGAGGTTGTACGTGTCATTCTGGTTCCATTCTTGGACAGCTGCGAACACTTGGTTCTCATTGGTACTAATGATGTGCATGTCCTGTAAGAAGATGGAAGGCCTGTAAGGCAGCAGATCTTCATATCTCCTTGCCCACTGAGACCCAGAGTAATTACCATGACTTATGAAACGGTTGAGAAAAAGCTTGAGTTATAGGCAAGGTTAAACAATTCTGTGTCGGGCCAAGGCTATAAATTATGAGCTTCATGATTTCTGTTACTTGCTAAGTGACAGTAAGATGGGTGTAAGGGGCTTTGGTGGGTATGATTTTCCATGGCTTCAAGGGATTTATCCACTTTCATTTTTTATTTTTATAACTGAAAGTTGGTCTTTGCTAACGGAGACATACAACCTTGCAAGGGGAAACCCACACGTGCAAAAATGACAGGTCCTATCCCTTCATTAGATCTTCATTTATGATTTCAAAGTTTTTAGGGTAACAGTTTTCACACCTTTCTTTGGAATCTTCAGATGGGGATTGCAAGAAGGGTGGCACAGAGGCATAGCCGATGGGTGGGGCTCTGGGCTTCCAACTCTGTTGTAAACAGAGCGGCACTACTGAGATCCGTTATGTCCTGGAGTTCTGTGTAATATTTTAGGAGTAAAAGGTGAGGGGGGGTTCTGCTGCTAATACAGTAATGTTCGAAAACCACAGATATACAGGAAAGGATACTCACTCTAGAATCTAGTGTTCTGGGTCATAATATAAGCGCTGCTATAAGTCAGCTGTATGATATTGGATGCATCAGTTTCCCTGAGCTTCCATTTTCTCACTGAAAGAGTGAAGAGGTTGGGCTACCAATAAAAATAGCTAACATTTGGGCACATTCTAAGTCATCTAAAGGTATTAATTAAAAAATCCAATAATTCTACAATGGAGGTAGTATGATTATTCCTGTTTTACTGAGGAGTAAACTAAGGCACGCAGAGGTTTACCAACTTGCTTCAGATTACATAACTCGTTAAGTAGCCAAACCATGTTTTGAACCTCTGTGATATGACTCTAACCTAATTGTTAGCTTCTAACTATTTGTATATACAGCCTCTAAATCAGATGTTGCAAACCAATGACCCATGAAATGAATATGAATCACAATTGTTTGGTTTGACCATAACCTCTATCAAATACCTGAAAATGTAGTATTTTAGGTAGAATCAGCACTCATTGGAGTCTTAGCCCTACATACCTATGATCTGCCCTTATATATTAATGTTAACTTCTTGGTCCCTGAAGCCACTTTAGTTTGTATTCCTGGACTGGGTCATTTCTAAAATCAAATCTAATAGTTCAGAATTCAAAATCATTTTCAAAAGCCAGTTTGCATATGTGGCTAGGCACTGTACAAAGATTACCACAAACTCAAGTCATTACCTAAGGAACTTACACTGTCAGGAAGAAATGTTAGCCTGGATAGATATCGGACTAAATAAGAGTAATTTTAAAAATGTATAACTATACAGGTGTATATGCCAAAGAGTAATATCATCCCAGGAAAGCAAAAAGAGAGGCACCCTTGTCACTGTGGCAAAAAACACTGGTAATAGGGACACAGGCAAGTGGAGTGACAGTAAGTAAATAACTAGGGTGGATCTAGCCTTCACCTTATTTGACAACCTTTCCCAGAAATGGTTTCAACAAAAAAAAGGAGGCAGCAATGTCTCTAATGTCAGAACCATGGAGAGCTCCTCCAGGCTGATTGTACAAAGACACAAACTCATCTGGACAGCTGGGAGGGGGCAAAAGTGAGAAAGTGAGTTCTGGATCTTTTATTGGAGATTCTCGGTCAGATCTCAGCCTCTAGCCTTGGACTCCCTACGTCACCTTGACTAAGACCTCACTTGCTCATTTGTGCTTTCACACCTTGTAGAATTACAGGTTCCTGCTGAGGTGCTTGAAAATGGAAATAAGGCTTACTCTTAAAAACCATGTGATGAAGTCACGTTGTGTGGTGTGGAATGAAAGCCCAAGAACCCAGTAGGAGGGGAAATACCAGCTGCAGGAAATATGGATTAAGTTCACTTAACCTGTTAAAAATGCAACAGAAATGCCTGGCTTTCCCCAGATGTTTTGGTCATAAAAATGAATGCGCTAAGTTATTTTAGACTAAACTAATGTAAAAGAAGTGAGGGGGAAAAAACACCTTAAAACACTGGGGCATGGTCAGGATTAGAGGCAGCCAGATTTGCTGTGAGTGCATCTTAGGTTTAGACCCGCACTGGGACTATGTTACCTGGTGAGCAGGTATTCCAGGCTCTAGGATGACAGACTACTCTCTAGTATATAGAATTACGGGATGTCCACTTGAGAAATCCTTAATTTATCAAAGTCACTTAGCTAATAAATTATATTACTAAGATTTGAACCTAAGACTATCTGAATAAAGAGGCTAAACTCCTTACCAGTGGGGGTATAATTCGGTGTGTATCAAAATGACCTGGAGATCCTAATAGCATGCCAACTCATAGGTCCCAATGCCTGAGATTCTGATTCATTATGTCTGGTTGTGGAGCCTTAGATTCTACCACCTGAGCAAGCCCTCCAGATGATTCTAGTGCATGCAATCTAGGGAATCACTTTTTGAAAAACTCTGAACTATGTGCCCTCTCTCCTAATAGGTGTTAGAGTTGAATAGGGGTCAACCAATAATGAGAATATTAAGTCTTCCAGGACAAAGAAAAGCATCATTAGTTAAAAATGGTCCAATAGGAATCTGAATGACAATAAAGCTTATTTCTTTCATCTTGCTACCCTAATTTAACTCCAAAGCATGTGTCACTTCCTTATTAAAACAATTATAAATAACACTCCCCCTACATCCTCCCAATACAGTCACTAGGGAGAATCATGGTTGCTTTTTGAAAATCTAACCTATGACTTCCCAGGTGAACAATGTAGAAATACTTCCGTGTTACTGAAACATTTTCTTGTAATTCAGGCCTAATGTAACTTCATTCATTACAGAAACACCTATGTTATTAAGCATTTGCCATGTGCCAAACACCATATATAAATACAGACAGGAACAAAACGTAGAACCTGACCTCAAGAATATGCCCATCTGGTGGTGGAGACATCACAAAATTAGGTGGCCTTTCGTGAACTTGACTAAGGACTACAATAGACATACTGAAAATGGTGAACAAAGGCTTACAGGTGAGAGACAGGTGGAGTATTCAAGGGAATGTATGGAACTTGGAATAACCTGAAGGCAATTTTCCTCTGAGGGAGGTGAGGATAGACAGTGGCCACATCATAAGGGGTTCTGTATGGCACACCGAAGTTCTACCCTGAAGGAAGTACAAAGCTGCCACAAGATTTGAAGCAGGAGAAAGGGAGGATTAGAGTTGGTTAATTAATGCATAGATTTTGTTGAAGATATCAAGTTCATTACATGATAATATCCAATGTGGAAGCATTGTGAAGAGGGGATTTAAATGGGGCAATGCTAGAAGGAAGGGAGAAGGCTTAAAAGGTCATCGCAACCATCTAGGCAGTAATGCACAAGGGCCTGAACTGAAGAAGTAGATTCTCTATGAGAACTCTATGAAATGAACTTGTGAGATATTAAGGAGGTAGAACCTACAGAAGGGAGAAGGACATATCTTGAATATCTCAGATACCTGAATTACAAAATTTTCTGCTTTTTATTTAGAGTATTCATTACAATCAAAATTAACAATCACTTCCATAATTATTTGTGTGATATCTGCCTCTCTCATTAGACTATAATGAGTCCTCAGATGGCAGACACTATGTCTCTCTTATTTGTCACTTTATTTTTAGTGCTTACCAGAGTATCTAGCACATGGTAGACACCCAACAATAGTTCATTGAGTAAATAAATGGAGTAAGTAAGTAAATAAATGGAGTAAGTAAATAAAAGGAGGGGATATAAGGGTCAAAAGGTAGAGACTCTGAGCTCCGTTGTTAAACGGGTTCTTTAAGGGAATGTACCTCGAATAGGCAGTTAACGATATAGTTCAGAGTTTAATGGAGAGATATCTGCTGGGGCTGTGGATATAGGAGTCATCAGTGTGAAGAGAAGGGATGAGGTCACTCAGGAACCATGAAGAATGCAACGGGAATTTAGGAACATCGTCACTTTAAGGATGGCAAGGGAAGGGGATCCAGAAAAGGAAATCAGGAGAAAAACACTGCCAAAGGGAAGAGTATCAAGTGTGGATTTTTTTCCCCCAACAGTGTCAGATGCTCCAGAGAGTTTAAAAAAAAAAAAACCCAAAAGATAAAGATGTAGAGATGTCTAATTGGATTTGGCATGCAGGTGGCCACTGGTTACAATGGCTAGCAGATTTTTAATGGGACAGTGGAGAGATGGATGTGGGAGAGCTGAGGGCAGTTAGCAGTAGGTTCAAGAGTGAATAGAAAGTGAGAAAAGAGGTTAAAACTACAGATAACTCTTTAAGAAGTGAGGCCATGGCACAGCAAGGAAGGATAAATCAGTATTCGGGGAAATGTAAAAATTAAGGACAATTTTCCTAAGGAAATTAAGGAAGGGTTAACATCATTGTCATTATCATTTTAATAAATTATCTAAAACATATTTCCCCCTGTTCTCTTTCATTATTCAAAGTGGGATTAACTGTATTCTACTGTCAAAAACAAACCCAGCCTCAGGTAAGGAGAGAGTTGATTGGAAAAGACTATTGGAATAGGGAGAACACTCTGATCAAAGTATCTGCAAGCACCTCAGAGTGAAGGCAGAAAAGAATTACTCGTATTGGGAGAAGTAAAGCAAGGCTAGCACGAACTGCAGGGAGTGGGGTGAGTAGTTAAACAGGAAATGGTTTTCCTTAGGGTCAAGCGATTCTCGTAAGGAGAAAAGCCAGACTTAAGTCTGGTCCAGTCAAATTAGCAGGCATTTTGTCCAGATTGGTCAGTGGGGACAAACAGTTCAGCGAATCATTTATGAGACAAAGAACAGGAACCTGGTCTTGCCAGAGGTAAATACGGGGCACATTTAAGAGAAGGAGGGGGGGTCTTCGCAGTAAGCCATATCCAGGAACACAAAAGGGTGGGGGGATTTCTTAAATGTTGCTGTTTCCAGGAGCTTGGGGCTCAAGTCAAGCTCAACATTGTTACCGCCAAACTGAGTTCCGTACAGAAACAAACCAACCAACAGGAAACAATTTTTTCTCTTGCAGAAATGACAGAGTAGCGAGTTAAGAACAAGTCCAGAATCTAAGAGGCAAGAGTAGGTCTATCAGACTCAGAGGGGTCCAGTGAGGCCGGCAACTCTGAGAGCAGGAGCAGCCTGGGACACGACCCCACGAGGAACTCACCCAACAGGTTAAGAGCGTCGGTAGTATTTCCCCTGGAACACAATCGCTGCTTAGACTTGCCCAGCGCTTTACACTTTACCAGCAACGAGCCATTTGCTGCATCCTTACAACTTTGCCAGATGGAATGGTGTTATGATGCCCATTCTACAGATGAGAAGACCTGGGCTCACAGATGAGCAGCAGGCAGAGCTGGAATGAAAGCCCTGGGTTTCTGCTCTTGAGCTCCATCTCCTTTTCCCGAGGCTGCCATGGCTTCTGTCATCTGTCTCCAAGCCCTCCGCAGGTGCGTGCTTTACACGGCCATCGGCCTGAGACTCAGCGCCCGCCCAGTGCCCAGGGGCTGGGTTACTGAGGACTCAGCACAAGGCTGCTGCTCTTAATAACGTCACTCTTTATTAATGGCCTTCATCTCCTTCCCTGCAAAACACTCGGAAGCCATGGAGTGCCCCAGGGGAGTGTATTCTGAACAGTCAGCTGGGAGCAGAGGTGGGAGGGCCGTGATGATGGGCAGATCTGCCGTGTTTCTGTTTCTAAGCAAGATGCCCAGCAGCAACTGCAGCACAACGTGGAACGGCAACAACTTGCTTAAAAGCCATTTCCATTTTTAAACGATGGAAAGAACCAGTCTCCCTCCACCCACTCTGTCCTCACCTCCTCGGCCCAGGCTATGAAAACCCGGCCAATGCCGACGAATGAAGGGGATCGATAACCATCCAGCTATCTTCACAACAGCCCTCATGTCAATGAGAAGCTGTTCTGGATGAAGTTCTATCAAAGGCGCTGCACGGAGGGTAGTCTACCACAGTAAATTGCCATGGGGTTGCTAATCACTGATGGAGTGTTCTAGGGTTGTGATTGACGCCAGGCTTCATTTATCCCCACCTGCAGCCACATTGCCCAGGGGAGCAAACTGTTTGCTTTTCTGAGAGGTTTAAAAATACATAAAACAGGCATACATACAAGAGGCAAAATAGGCCCTACATGGGGAATGTGGTTTGGAAAGTTCCTGAAACTCTTTTCCTGGGCCAATACATGGAAATCACCAGGCTACTGCTAAGGGTCATTCTCCTTTAGAAAGAACATGATCGTAAACTTCCGCTTCCTCATCTTCTGCAGGCAGGGATACCTGTTTCCTGCTTGGGTTTAGAATATCTGATGGGTACATCCTGCAAGCGTAGTCCTAGACAATGGGCCTATAAAGCCAATCACAGAGACATTAGAGAAAATGAGAAATTAATGCCCACGGCCCCTGAGGCTACTTCCCATGGTCCCTGCGAACCTCGTCAGCCTCTCCACCTCTCTCTCTGCAACCCAGTCTCTCAATATGGTTTTCCAGTTTGTTAAATGAACCATACTCTCTCTTAAAATCGGGCCAGTATATGTATTTTCTACCAGCTTCCCGAACACTTGCTTGCAGGGTTAACTCCTTATCTGTCTTGAATCATCTTAAGCATCACTTTCTTTAGGAAACTCGTCTTCTCTACCCATATTTGGTGAGCTCCAACTATCATGTCACAATGGCCCTTGAACTTCTGTACCTATAATACTCCCTACACCCACAGTTGCTTGTTCAGTGTCTCTTCTCCACCAGAATACAAGCTCCATTAAGGCAGGGAACGTTTGTATCTTATTTACCACTCCACAGAGCTTAGTTCAGTGCCTGGCACAGAGTAAAAACTTAAATGGAAGAAAGAATAGATCGATGGGTGAATAAACAAAGGAACAAATGAATGAATGGGTATGTGCATGCTTATATGAATAGGTGAATGTATAAAAGCAACCAGGGGTAGATGTTATCCACCTTCTTATCGCATAATCCCTTCTACCTCTGTACTCATTTCGCCTTTCATGATATGTTTCCTAGCACCAACTTAGAGATCCAAGCCTTTGTAACATTACATTTGATACACGTCCAACCTGAGACTTTGCTTCTTCGCAGCCTTAATAGGTGATGCAACTAAAGCCCTCCCACGTTCACACCGAGGTTCTAAGACCTGTCTCCTCCCAGAAGCCATTGTTCACAGGGGATGAGGCCCACAGAGTAAGCTTTATGATTTTCCAATACAGGAGTTAAAATGCCATGATTTGATATTAATGTTATAGTAAATTATTCCTTTTTAATTACTCATAGTGGCAGAAGGGAGAGGAAGCACAGGCAGTGCATTTATATTTAGCGTAAAAGGTAGAGAGAAGCAAGAAAGCCATGAGACTAACCTGTCCGCATCTATCTATCTATCTATCATCTATCTAACTATCTATGGTTTCTGCTGGGACCATTCTAAGCCTGGCCCTCTACTGGTCAATAAGGCCCTTGTGAAAGGGAGGGGCCCTCAGAAGAGATTGCAAAGCTAGTGTTCCTTTCATTACCAGTCCTGGGAAATGACCCAAGATTATATCGGATGTTTGAATCATAGGAAATCAAAGCTCTTGCCTGTGTACCCTGCTGAGAGAGGAACACAGAACCCAGATTCAGCGACATCAGCAGAGGCTAAACCCCGCAGTGGTAAGTCAGGCTGAATGCCAGCTGTCTCCCAGGCAGGGATCAAACCTTCTGCAGCCCAACAGGGCAGCCTCTCCCCACTGCTTTATCTGGCAGGACCCAGGGGAGCAGGAGGTGCATACCTTGGGCAGCGAGTACTTGGGCAGCTTTATCTGAGTGAAGGCTTCTCTTCGGTAAGACACGTAGTAGCTGGCTCTTCCACCACTTGTTACCTGTATCGTGGGGAAAACACAAAAGGTCAGATGGGGCTACAGATCACGGCACAAGGTGGAAAGCAGTAGCCCCTCCATCAACAGCCACAGTAGGTTTGTGACAACCTTTTAGGGAATACTCCCCGTTGGCTTCGATCCTCCAACCCCACAGTGCCCTGAGTTGCTCCTGTGACACAGAACTTAGACAATAAGTCAGCAATTCCAACAGTCTTTCCCTGTGGCTGGCAATGTCTGTGAGAGCAGGGGCTCTGTACTCTGTCACGGTGCTCTGAATACATACACATTTAATAAATATTTTCAACTGAAAACAGAGAAACTACTGATGTCTGCTGTACCCATGATCTATATATTCTTTTTTTTTTCAACAGCTTTTAATCCACTGCAACGATGACATGATTGTCAAAGAAAATTTGTTTTGTATCTGAACAATTACTATTGCTCAAAGCCTTATTACTTTGAAATGAATTTCACTTCCTCTCTGAGCACAATTTTTTTCCTTCCTATTTACAAATCCACGCATTGAGCAGATATTTACTGATTCTTTCCATGTGCTAGTTAATTAAAGGTATCAAAAGTCAGAGAAAGAACTCTGGATTTGAAAGTCAGAAATCTTAGGTCTGAGTCTCAGTTCTACTAGCTCATGGCAGGGGGAGTCAACATCTGAAACCTCACTTGGCAACAGATGGATTCTTGGAGGAACCTGGAAACCACTCCAAGAGATGGTCCCCTGGCCTGGGCTTGCTGGAAAGTCTCACCAACATGGCATAGCTCTGCAGATGGCTGCTCTTGGCCCAATTATCCTAACTCAGGGGAAATTAATATTCACAGGAGAAGACAACATAGCGGGCTCAGAGGAAATAACAGGAGGACAGTCGCAAGCAGGCTGTTGTGCTGAGGAAGCAATCACTGGAAGCCCAGGCTCCTGCTGAAGACAGGCCAGTCCCCTGACCCTGGTCCAACCCTAGTGCCCATCCACAGCGGCTGCTGGGAGCAGGAGGGGTATAACATCTCTACTGAAAGCCACCCGTCGCTCCTCACTCCAAGAGGTGGCATTTCCCGTGGCTCTCCCTCGACCTGCGCAGAGCGCAAGCCCACAAAGCAGGCACCACAAGCTGCCAGGTAGAACAGATGTTCAAGTCAGCGTGAAGGCAGAACCTTGGAAAAAACTTGGTGCAAAGTCTTAGGCTGTGAACCAAGAGGAGAGACTGGTTTCCCCCTGATGGTCACTGCTATCCTTATATCTCTATTTTCTAATGAGAATCATTCTTATCTTGTATTCCAAGACTTTTTTTTTTTATAAGACATCTGTTCTGAATCTATATTGTTCCGTGTTGGCTTAGAGGTGGGGTGTTGACAGATTAAGACCAATGAGTTGCTGAGAAGTCTTTTGTTTTTCTTTTTTAAATACATCTCAACTACATAGAATCAGATTAAAATATAACCCTTGGTTCTAAGCACAGTCAACATTAGTCCTGGCATGATCCTATTTATTTGCTTCTTTAATTTGGTTTTATTTTTAATTATAAAACCAACACATGTAAATGTACCTGCAAACCCAAGAACTAGATCAGTAGTTTTTAAACTTCAGCATGCATCAGAATCGCCCAGAAAGCTTGTTAAAACTCAGACTGCTGGGCCCCACCCACAGAGCCTCTGATTCAATCAGTCTGGGATGAGGTCCAAGAATTGTCTTTGCTAATAAGTTCTAGATGCTGCTGATGCTGCTGGTCTGGGGGCCACACCTGGAGCAGCACAGAACAAGAACTTCAGTGCCAACTGACATGCACCTCTATGCCTCTGTGCTCCTCGTCTGTCCTGACCCCTGCCTCCCTCTGAGATGTAGCTACTGCCCTGAATTTTGTGTTTACGGTGATAATAAAGTCTTTTTAAAATTAAGGCGAAATTCATACATCAAATTAACCATTTTAAAGTGTACAGTTCGGTGGCATTTAGAACCTTCGCCATGTTGTATGACCACCACCTCTGACACAGTTCTAAATCATTTGCATCACCCCCACCCAAGAAGACCCTTTACCCAGTGATAAAGTTTTTAAACCCCCAAATATATCCTCTGGTCACCTATCATGTGCTTGAAAATCAGCTCTCCACAGAACATCCTGAGTTTCACCAACCTCACCCTTAGTGAATTAGACCAGTGTCAGAATCCCGTTACTAATGCTGGCCAGAGGCCAGCAATTAAAAGAAGCATTTCCCCCGAAGACCCGGTCACCTCCACAGGGAACAAGATGACAGCACCACCAGGCTTCTTATCAGCACCACAGAGCAAGGCAGGGCCCCTTGGGGTTTCTAACTTACCAGGGGCCAAAGGAGAACAGAGTGGTCCCCTTGATAGGGTCCCGCTGACCTGACTGGAACTCAGCCCAGCCATGCCTGTATGGCCCTGTGCAAGCACAGATTCTCTCTCTCTCTCTTTTTCACACACACACACACACACAAACACATATACAGCTCTCACACACACACACACACACAAGCTCACACACACAACCTGGGAGAGTTTCTGCTTAAATAAAGCATGAAGATGGAATTACACTTCAGAACTACCATGGAATAATCTAAAATATTAAAGGGCTGCACGAAGCCCAAGGAGCCCAGAGGTTCCCCAGTACCTCTGATGCCATAGCATCCCCCAGCGACATCAAGTTGGCTCCCGCAGCTCTGCCTCTGTCCTGGCTGTCCACTCTCTGTACTGCAGAAATCCAGCTGATACTTTAAACCTCAGTGTAAGGCCCTGGAGTTCACGGAAGGGTTGTGGATGCCACCAATTCATTATAACTTCTCCCTCCTCTCATCTCCTGAATTTCGTTATTTCCATTTCTATAGCACTTTCAACATTTACTCCTGTGGTGTACATATACCTATAATGATCCCTCCATGTCATATTATAAGGGTAATTTCTTGATGACTAAGTAATGCTGGTCTCACGGCAGGCGATTAGGGGATGCATGATGATAAAAATAATGATAAAACTGTCATCAGTTGGGTTCATCTACCATGCTCCAGAACCTCCCTTACATAAATTATCTAGTTTAATCCCACTGACAACCCTGCAGAGTCTATAAGATATGGAATGACTTGCCCAAGATAAGACAAACATGAACCTAGTAAAGATTGGCTCTAAACCTGTTCTCCTCCTCCTGTGACTGAGACAAATCCTCTATTTATCTTACTCGTGTCAACAATTGTAACATTTCCTTAATTCCAACATCTTTAAAAAAATTTTTGTAAATCTCTGTAATTGACTTGTGTGTATACGTTTGTGTTTCTTCATATTCCCAGAGAATCTGCCATGACATTGACACTGCATCTTAAAAATGATGTCTTCTTAGAAGAGAAGTGAGGTAATAAAAACCAGAGGAATAGTAATTACCATGCAGTGAGAAAACATATTACGTGGAAGATGCTACAGTAAGCAGTTTATAAACCATACTTCATTTGCACTTATAGATATACATATACATATACATATATATATTCCTGACATGTAGAGGAGATATATATATATATATATATATGCTCTACAGGTCAGGACAACGAGGCTGAGAAAGGTCACTAATTTGCCCAACATCATACAGCCTTTCATTGTCCCAGCCAGTGTACAGCTCCAGCCTATGCTTAAAAATTTAACTAGGAATGAGCACATCTCCAAAACGGCAGGCATAGGGCAGGAAGTCAATACTTACTGACTGAACAATGAATTGTGATTCATTCGCTTAACCAGAGAGCCTCTGAATTCGATTTTCTCCATTGTTTAGTGACTACACGGCGGCTGTAGAGAAGAACTCCATCCCTGCCCAGTCCCCGCTGGTCACAGGGACTTATCTCCAAATAGGAGTTCTAGCATTCCCCCTTAGCACTCCCTGTGCTGGAATGATACCAGCCTAGTGCCTTTGCTGCCTCTCCGCTATTATTTGTGTGGTTCTCTGGCAATCACACAAGGAAGGAATAAAGTTTAGCGACTATTAATCTATTTTGATGAACTTTTCTCTTCCTTACAAGCAAATGTGCTGGCACTGTAAATCCCAGAGATTATTACTACTTTCCCTTTCAGTGACACCTTTTATTTTACATTTGATGGATGTCATCCAATTATTTGCTCTGGGACCATCCGTCATGCTAAACACAGAATTAGCTGGGCCTCTTCCTTACTAATGACTGGCTCGTTAATCTGATTTTCTGGATTTCCATTTTACAGGTTTAATTGGGCTCCTGGCCAGTGAAAATGATTCCTTTGGACAAATGCATTGGCCGTTAAACACATCTGTCTCTTCTGACTTGTTCCCATGCCTGCCGTAGCCAAGTCTAAACTGACATATCCTATATTTTTTTCACTTCTCCTTGCTTCTGGATGATGACTTGTCCCGTAGGAGAGAGAGAAATTTGCCCCCCAAAATGGAACCAGAGGGCCTTGAGTCATATTGAGCCTGCTTCTTCCATAGATAGAAGAAAACTTGTAATGTCTCTAGAATTCATAAGTGGGCATAGGTAATCTGAGGAGAGAAGCAGAAACTAATATTTTCCAATATTTATCATGTGATGAGTGCTTTAGATCCACAATACTATTCAATATCCACAATAATTATTACTGTTATTATTGTTAAAACTATTATTAGTACCCTACAAGGTAAAAGTATTGATAATATAATGTTTTTTGAGCATTTGTTAAATACCAAGCACTATTCTTCTGTATGTACCAGCTTTCTGTTTTATGGTCAGAGGAGAAATTGAGGCATAGGGAACTTATACAACATACTCAAAGACACACAGCAAGTAAATGGTGGAGCTGGAATTTGAACCCAAGTTTATCCGACTGCAAAGTTTATGCTGGTCCCGCAGACTATGTGAGGTTTCCAAACCTCTCTATGGAAGGGAATGGATCCCAGGTCATTCAGTTCCCAATTTCCCAGATAAGATGCCCACCAACAAGGCAGATCTTTCTCTGGTAGGGTTCATGTCAATTTCCCAGCCCTGAGAAATCAATGCTCTATTGTTGCACAGGAGTGAATAGTGCTGCTATTGAAATTGGTGAATAAGAGGGACTATAATGGAAATAAATTCAGCTTACACGAGAGCTGCTGCCCTCATAGGAAGTGACATTTAGAAGCTTTTCCAGCTAGAGGACCTTGCTGGGTCCAGTACGATGTGAATAACCTGTCCAAGCCAAGAGAAGTGACCATCTTTATAGGCATACGTTAGTTATTTCCCACGTAGCCCTTGCATTGTTTCCTCTTCCTTAAAAAATGAGAGGGAACAGCTGAGTGTTATGATGCACAATTAACTTTTCCAATTTCTTTGCTCATTAATTCTATTCAGATTATTTAAAATAAGTCTTGACGTTGTTAGGCCTTTCTCTTCCTCTCCACCTACATAATTCCTTTAAAGATCATACTTCTTCTTTAAGAACAAAGAAACAGGCTTCTGACTACCAGGGCATAAGAGTCAATAAATAGCCATGGGTCTCATTAGGATGCAGCTTTAAGTGTCAGGATGGCTTCTCCATGGCAGGTTATGTCGCCTCTGTCATCTTGAGTTCATTTTCTGAAAGCGCTCTGCTAAGGCACTACACTATGTGTCAGAATCAAACCTGTGTTCAGCATTTAGAACAAGACACCTATCAGCAAGCCATCTCCTCTGCTAGACTGTTTGATGTTGAACTTAGTGTTTGTCAAACTGGTGTTTGCTCGTTTTATGTCCTAGAGGCTCTGGGATATTAATGCAATATGCAGTTTTATTTGCCTGTTTCTAGAAAGAGTGGGTCTAATGCTTAACACAACACTCCTGCTGAGGCTGAACCTCTTTGAAACAGATTTGCCCATGAAATTTTTTATTGGGCCCCTAACATAGCCCCAAAATGGCTTTACCAAGAATAGATTTGGGATAAGATAGTTGATGTGAAGCCAATATTGCTCTCTCTCTCTTTGTATGAGGGATGTGTGTGTGTGTGTGTGTGTGTGTGCACGCGTGTGCTTGTAGGGCCGGTGTTGGAGGGAAGACGTGTACTGAGGTTGCCAGCGCACTATTGGCCAAAAAATACTGACAAATCAACTGCCACTTTCACCAGTCCTGCCAAGAGACTTCTTGGGGCCTTCACTGCCTATGGGGAATGCTAGTAAGGCAGAGAAAAGGTGGTGAGTTAGAAAAGCATGGGACAAAGACCATGTCTAGATCTAGACCACACAAACAAGAAGAATCAGTAGGCCTGACTCTCTGAGACTGTTTTTTCAAATATAATAAAGGAGCTGGGCTTGATAAGTTTCCAATTACATATTTTCAAAGAAGACTCTTCTTCTGATTTTTAAGCATTATAGCACATTGGTTGGGATCCCAGACTTGTGTTTGAATCCTGCTTCTGCCATTTGCTGGTTTGGTGACCTTGAACAGGTAATTTAGCCTTCCTAATTTTTTCTTCTGGAAAATGGAGACATTAATGCTACCTAATAACACGTTATCACGAGGAATGAATCTACCATGGCATGTAAAGAGTTTTAGCCCTATACCTGACACATCCTAAGTACTCAATGCATATTACCTGTCCCTGCTGAACTAGAGGCACAGATGCCTGTATCAGTCTAATATCTTAGAGGACTTAGGGTGCCTGACCATGGCAACAGTTTATATGTAAACTGGAGGCTGTTCAGGAAGTGTCAGGGTTGCCACATGGGCTACCTGGTCAGAATCGACCAGGGATAGAACACTGAAATTCTTCTTGTTGCCCTCAGCAAGGATGACTTTGTAGAGAAGACCACCTACGGAGACCACAAAGTCAACGTGTTTTGTGCCAGAGATTTGACCATTAAGCAGCTGCAAGTCTTATCTTCATGTTTTAGCTTTTACGATTTAAAAGGAAGGGAAGAAGTTCTTGGGATGCCCACTTGACCCTGCAAAATGGAAGTTCATTGTCTTTCCTCTCCTAGTTTTGTTGGGGGATAAAAAGGCAAAGGTAATAAGTACAGCAATAAAAAAAGAACTGATATGGATTTGAATTGTCATCCTGGAGTATAAAATTTGGGAGCGTTCGAATACTCCCAGTTAATATAATAACAGATAAAAAGCTAAAACAGAGACAGTCTATGTTGAGTTCTAGATCAGGATGCCAGAGCTTCACAGAAAAAGGAAACACTACCCATGGAAACCTTAAAGACAAATGTTAAAACTTACCATCAAAACACCTGCCCTGCTTCCTCTTTCACAAATGTCCCTGTTTCTTGTGTACTGTGAGTTTAATATGGTTTTGTAAAAGACGAACTGAGAAAGGGCTAGAAAAGATATTGCAAGGAGTCAAGCTTATATAGTCTTCCTACACTTATGTAAGTTTTTCTCTTTGAGATATCACATAGCCTATTTCCTTTATACAGGTAGACATTATGAGGTCAATTAATTGGCTGAAATCTTCCCAAGCCAGGCTCTGTCTTTTCTATAACATCCCAGAATTTCAGAAAACAAAAACTAAAGAGTGGGAAAGGAGAAGAAGGAAGAAAGGTAAAAGATCTCAGTATCTGTAACATCTGTGATTCTAGTTTCAGCTTGATCATGTATCAGACATGCAATTTTAGGCATGGTCACTAGCCTCTTGGAGTTCCAAGGTTATTTTTATATGAAAATGGAACAAATAATAATTATCCTTCTCCTACAGAAAAGTAAATGCGATAAGATAATAAAATGCTTTCATGTTAACTATAAATTGTTTCACAAATACAATGAGTAGGGTGTTATGATTGACCTGTATATGTACCCAGGAACCCAAAGATTTTAGAAGTATTCTCACTGACAAATTGCTGTAGAATGAATGTTTGTGTCCCCCCGCAAAATTCGTACGTTGAAAGGTAACCCCCAATACGATGGTGTTTGGAGGTGGGGCTTTTGGGAGAGACCAGGGTTCTTATAAAAGAGACCCCAGAGAGCTCTCTCTTTTTCTAACATGTAAGGACATGGCAACAAGGTAGCCGTCTATGAACCAGGAAGTGGACCCTTACCAGATACCAAATCTTCCAGTGCCTTGATCTTGGACTCGCCAGCCTCCAAACCTGTGAGAAATAAGCTTCTGCTTTTATAAACCACTCAGTCTATGGCTTTTATAGCAGCCTAAGTACAGAAATCAAGGTGATGATCCACATATGCCCACTCTATTGACTGTTTGGGGCATTGACATTCGCCCTTGGGCCAGTAGCTATACATACTCTGTAGGGCTACAGCTATCTACAGACTGAAACGTTAGAGGCAATACAGAATATGAGAAGAAAAGCAAGAAATGGATGGGCAGAGCTATAGATCAGATGTGTCTTCAGCCACATGGGATGAATGGCAGGTGCACATAGCTGCTTTGAGAATGACTAACTTTACTGATATGTGCAAGATATTTTAAAGATCCTAAAAGGGCAAGGAAAACAAAGCCATTAATTTTCTAGAGAAGCAGGGATGCTTCTCTGGGACGTGGGATTTCCAGGCAGACTTGGAGATACCTGGGCTGCTAGATATAACAGGAAAACTTTGCCAACATGGGATTCGTATGCCTCGTTTTGGGACAGCAGTGGACGGATTTAAACCATCTGTCAAGCTGTTTCTCAGAAAACACTGCCACCTCCCCAAGAGAGCCATGAATATTTGTAAAATGCCAACTGCTACTCTGCTACTTCTTGGAGCTTCCCCATTGTACTCTCTGTGTCATGCCTGTCCTATCCTCCACCAGCAGAAGTGTCACTGTTGGAGAGTCAGACTCTGTGCTCACCACTTTGTATGCACTGTCTGCCCTCATGCACAATGACCTTGGAGGAGAGACACTATGCAGCCCCACTCTACTGATGAGTTCATTGACATGGATAAGGTCACTCAGCTCCAAAGTAGCAGAGCCTGGATTTGAACTTGGGTCTTAAAATTTTGACAATGTCCACTACACTTTGCAACCCTGAAAAAATCTAAAGTGTCTACTGCAGAGCCTTTCCAAAGAATAGCTAGTTTAAGACCAGTTACCTGGAGGGATTCATCCTGACACAAATCCCAGCATTAACGAATTTCACACCAGCTTACATCAAAAGCTACCTCCTTAAAGAGTCTCCCCCATCCCAATTTCCCAGCTGGAATTCAGCTTTTCATCCTCTGATTCTCAGGGCCCTTTGCTTGTAGCTCTCTCGTTGCACTTATCAGCTGCTGTCCTGAATTACTGGAAGAGGGTACATCTTAGGTCTCTTGTACTGTATTATCTTCGAGGGTAGACAATGTGTCCTGTTCCCATTTAACCATCTCTTAGTACCTGGCACCCATGTCATAACTCATATTTGTATTCTACTTCATGCCATTAGTTTTCATTATTGGACTGAATCTCATTTGGTTGGAGCACAAGCATGCAAAGGAGGTCTAATTACATCCCCATGTTAGGATTCAGGGGCCGGAGGCCCAGACAGGCCACATTATGTCACCTTGCTACTAAAAGGTAAGGCTCAAAGCCAACCTCAGAACTTCTGACTTGAAGCCCAAGGCTCTTTTCACATTGCCAGGCTGCTTCGGTCTGTGTTCACTAAGTCAAGATCAGAAAAACACAAAGTGGAGATAACTGCATGGATTTTTACAAGTGGGTCGTGATTTTACATCAAATACTCCTTTGAGTGGTTGGCAACACCACAACATGGAAAACCAGGTCATGCTTTCCTGTGGGAAACAAAGAAGCACATTACAAGATGTTCTTCCCTACTCACTGCCGAATCCACATATTAATTAAAGGTCTGGCCGAATTCACATCATCCCTTGAACATTAATCATGTTTAGACATCTCATTAGGGATGAGAGATGTCTGGCCCCAATTCTACTATGTGTTACATATATCAATCCATCAGCAAATACTTATTCAGCACTTTTGTGCCCAGGCTGTGTCAGGTATCACAGGAGTCATGGGGCTGTGACCTCATGGAGTTCACCATTTCCTTGTAAAAACAAGCCAAACATGTAAGATGTACAAATGACAATACAAAATGAATGCCAATGCTATGGTACTCTGAGCAGGGCAAAGGCTAAGAGCCATAAAACAGAGAAACGCCCCACCCCAGAACCACAATAGTTTACACAACTTATGATCTTTCTAGACTACAATAAAATCAGTGCTTGGCACTGTGAAGTCCACACTCATCCTACCTCATTTTATAGATGAGACGACTGAGACACAGAGATGGCAGAGTGACACAGCTGGCAAAGGGTTGGACTGGGGTTTCAGCTCATGTTTGCCTAACTCCACACACACACTCACATAACTGCACACACACGTGGTAATAAGTAGTGTATAAACAGGTGTTATTTACACTCCCACTGCCTTAGGAGGAGAGGGGATTCCCATACTGAAGGACATTCTCTTTGCCGAATGGGATGATGGATTTGAGGATGGAAGACTGGAGAAACCAGGTCACGGCTGAACTATCCTACACACCAAAGGGAGACGTGGAGAGAAAAGATGGGGATGGAGCTTGAAAGAAGAAAAAGATCCCCAGCAGAGATGGAAAGGTAGCAGGATGGGAGATCCAAGCGAGTGGATCACTGGGGGTTTCTTGGTTCCAGAAGAGGCACTTTGGGGGAAGGGCAAGAAATAGTGGGCGTGTGTAGGTTTTATTAAGAGTCTTTGCCATTCAGTATCTGACATAGACACTATGCTTCATTTTCACTTGACATTTGCAATAAAAATGCAATACTATACTGCTCAATAATCTTATTAAAATTTTATTTGTTTGTTTATCTCTGCAGAAGTGGTTCACATCAGGAACATGGTTTCACTTCAAGAAAACATCCAAGAGTTACAGCTGGGTTATGAGGGATTTTATCTTTCTGTACCTTTTAGGGTTACTGACTTAGTTCTTTGTTGTGAAAATTTAAAAAGACATCAGAACAGAAATCCAGACATGGATCCCAACCCCCCCCCCGCAACCCCTACTGGCAATTACGACTCTGTAGGTAAAGCACTTAACTGCTCCTACACCTCAGTTTCATCTAAAAACTGATAAGCACCCTCATATCATAAGGCCCAACGTGCACCTGACACAAAGTAGGGACTCAAAAATGTCACATCCCTGTGTTCCTCATCCCTTCACTTGCTGGGTCCTAGTCTCCTCAGCGTGAATGTCTTCTTCAACTCCTGTCTCCTAAGATTCTATGCGGCCAGTTTCTTTTGTGGTCATTCAATGACTCCACAAACATGTTGTAAGCACTTAACTTTGTGTTAAGCTTTCCACTCACTGCCCCTTATACAATTCTTGACCCAGTTTGACTCAGGCAAATAAGAAAGTTTAAGTCATGACGCTTTCTCATTTAAAGAGAAGAACAAGAGCAGAGATTGAGAAAGAAGGCTCTGGTGTCAGGCTGCCTAGGTCAAATTTCTGCTCCACTCTTTACTGGCTGTGTGATCTTTGGAAAATGACTTCACCGCTCTGTGCCTCTTCTGTGAAATGGTGGTAAGAGTTGGACTTACCTCATAGGCTGTCATAACAATTAAATGCATTAATAATATGCCTAGCTCATACTAGCCACTCAACAAATGTCAGCTGATTCTTTATGTATAACTGATTCTCCAAGAACTACGGATTATTCAATAAGACAGAAGATTAGCTAGGCAGTGAAAATTGTGGAGGAAGGCTGAGAACAACTCTTTAACCAAGAAAATGCTGAGAAACTTCTGTTTCTTACACAGAAGAGGTATGTTCAATCCACTTCATAAGGACTCATATCAGATATTTCAGAGGAAGTAAGAAAGCCACTACTTCTACGCCTTCCCTCCCACATACACAAAGAACACCTAAGAAGCAGTTTACACAGCGTCCTGAAATAATTAACACAATCGTATTAAGAGCCCTTGGATGATTTCTCCATACTGCAATCTGGAAGCGGTCGCCACCTGGGGCAGGCAGTAAAACGGCAAGCATTTATTCTGGAGAACCAGACAGAAGGCCTTGGGTATGGCCCCCTCTCCACCGTAATTGCATTCAGTGGGATCACCACCACATGCTATCACAAGGTGTGCATTCCTTCCGAAAACATTTTTCAGAGGAGAAAGTGGAAGTGATCTTGCCTGGCCTTGAGGAGTTCCAAGGCTAGAGGGAGACAGGGGAAGTGTCTAATTTCATGCTCCCATTACACACAATCTGGATTAGAAGAAAACAAGGGAGGAGGAGGAGAGAATGGCGATTAAAGAATCAGACAATTTTAAAGTCCAAGAAACACAGAGAGAGAAGAACCAATCAATTTCTTTCTTTTTTTTTTTTTTGCAACAGATGTTTTGCTTGCAGTTCCGAATGTAGGAAGGATGAAATAGGAGGAGGAAGAAAAAGAAAGAGCTTAAAGGGAAGGGAGTCAGGGAAGGAGAGAGTCAGGTTGGCAAACAGGAAGCTAATCCCAATGCTTCCCTCCTTCCCAGCGTCACCATGCTCTGTTCTACCCACTGGGGACGGCAGGGTGTCCCTCTGCCTTACCCCACACCTGCAGGCATTTTTTCACCAGGAAGGCGGGGGTAATCAGGCCCATCCCTTAGGCATCTTCATCCTATTCCTTTCATAATCAGCTTCTAAAGTTCTGTTTGTTGGATGTGGGGCTAACCAGACCAAGCATTTGAACAGCTGCTCGGGCCATGGAGCTATTCTCTTTGCCATTGATCACAAAGACAAAAATCAATCCTGGCTAAGGAGAAAGAAGTTAAAAACAAATTGCAGGAATTGATTTCTGTTCAGACCTTCTGACTCCCAGTTTAGGAAGAGGGTGCGTGAATCTGCCTGTCATGAAAATACTTCACATGTCCCAGGCTCAAAAGCAAAATCTGGGTATATTATACACACACACACACACACACACACACAATTTTATCTTAATTTATGCTTTTATATTATTTTATTTTTGCCTCCCAATAACTATCAGAGATGAGAATCCATCTAAATCATAAGTTCCCATGAGAAGAGGACTGAGTCTGTCTTGGGTTCACTATAAAATCTCCAAAGTGGGGCCCTATGCTTTGTGAATAGTAGTAACTCCAGAAAAACTTGAGGGACTGATGGAATCAATGAATGAATGAAGTCCCCTCCTTGCTATTATTGGCTCTTTCAGTTATGCTTATTTCTGCATAGATTTCTCACAGTATGCAATTATTTTTCTTCTTTATTGCTTAGCTTATGTATTATCTCTCTCTCTCTCTCACTAGACTATAAACCCTCCCATGGCAGGAACTTTTAGTTTTTGCTTTTTAATTTTTGATCTATTGCATTATCTCCATATTGAGCCCTCAGTACATGGATGTGAAAGGAAATAAGGGAAGAATGATTCAGCAACTCTCTTGAGCAATTAGCTACATCCCAAACATCTTTTTTTTTTTTTTTTTAATTCTGACATTGGAGAAATGAGTCAGGAAATACTTCCAAATAACAGTCCCCTCTACATGTCTGACTCAATGGACTGCCCCACAGAGTGAGCAGACTTATGGAATTTTAGCATGAGAAGGGAATTTCTGGAGTCATACAGCCCACTGCCTTCCAAACTGGATTCTATTCTAGAATTCTACAGCAATGCTTTGAGAGTGTCCATAAAAAGGTGAAGAGGAGGCTGGGTGGGTGGGGGAGCTGATCCAGTCCCTCACCCTTCTTAAACTAGATCCATTCCACCTGCGTCTGTTTTACATATTGGAATTCCTTGAACAATGCTGTCTGAAAAGTGGTTCCCACTGTTAAGAGCAGTAACGACAACAAAGAGTTTGAAAGCTCTACTTGGATGCCATCCTTTCCTTTCGTGATAAGAAAACTGAGTTCCAGGGAGGAAAGTTAGTTGCCCAAGGTCACAGAGTGAGTTACGGTGATACCAGGCTTAAACGTAGGAATACTTGCCACCCCTCCACCACCTGCCTACTCCACTACCATGGACACTGTCTCCTGCCATTAGAGGTCTCTCTTCTTTGGAGCACTGGCTGGTCCTGATGTTGGACTCCTCAAGTTAATTCCCTTCTCTGGGAACTGGCTTGAGCCCTGCCTTCTCCAGGAAACGTCCCTGATCACATCATGCCTCATGGGTCTCCCTCGCTCTGGAAAGGGGCCTCGCATACCTTAGGTGCTTTGAGCTTCACTCATGGAGACTTGTCAGGTCACCCAGTCCTACCTCTACATCTAAACTGAGCAAAAAATGAGGACAGCCACTTTGTCAGTATTGTCTACCATTATATCCCTTTCATTAAGAATGTAATAGGAGCGTATTAAGTGCTCAATAAATGATTGTTGAATGAATGAATCAACCAATCAACCATTCTGTCTCAGACAGCCCAGGGTATATAGTAGGTGTTCAATCAAATCAAGTTGATTGATTAGCCACGGGCTCTGCCACTTATTAAAGTCCAGGAAGACCTTATTCTGGCTGACCACGAGGGCTTTCAGAATCCTAGTCTCAAAAGCTTCTTGCAGAAATCCAAAATGTCTGTTTACTCCATTAGCTAGTGATGCAGTTAAAGGAAGAGCGAGTAAAATTTTGAAAAGCTGAACCTCTGAAATGTATATTCTAGTTAGAATGGTAATGGGGAGAGAACTGGACTTAACAGTCTGCTCCTCAGTCAACAGCCCAACTGCCTTCATTATCAGCACTGTTGTTTTTACAACAATACAATTATCTTTAATAGAAGGCTCCAGAAAAGGGATCCTCCTGGGAGCTGTGCTTAGCACAGTGGGTGTTGGGGACTTGCTGGAACCTGGAAGAGAATGATAACAGGGAGACCTGATCGGGTCGTGATGCAACAGCCCTTCTGCATCCGGGAGTGGGACACAAGAGATGCCATGCTCCGAAATACATCATGGAAATTGGATCAAGCACAGAGAGGTGCAAGGCAAGTGCAGAAGACTCGAGAAGAGTGGAGCTGGGGACGGTAACGATGATCAGCCATGCTGCCACTCACCCTCCTTGGCACCTTAGCGATGAGTGTTTGAATAATCCTCTAAGTGTATCTGAGGGACAACGCTCAGAGGTGCGGCCATGATCACATTGTACTGAATTCCTTTAAGCCTCTCTTTGGTTAATGACTCAGAAAGTTTCTGATCTGAAACAAAATTGAAACAGATCCTGACAAACAGTTCACTGAGCAAGGAGTGGAATGAGGCTTTCTTGCCCCGACTATCTACCAAGACAGGGAGAGCATCTGCCTATTTCACTTTTACAGCCATCTGGAAAAGTTCTGGGAACACCAGCTATTCAGTGCTGATGTGAAGATCTTCATCTTGGGGAAAATGAATGAGAAATGGATCACTGGCTTCTTTTCTCATCCTTCATGAACCCAGGCAGCCCTGAGGTCCGATCGTCCTCATGCTGACATTTATTGAGATACACAACAAAGGGTGATTCTCTAAAATTTCCTGAAATTCAGTTTCCCGCTTTGCAAAATAAAGATCATGCTGTGTACCACACTGAGATCCTAGGAAGATAAAGTAGAATAAAAAAAATAGTAAAATGCACACATGCCAGATATAAATTTGACACTAAATAAATGTGAGGTCCTTTCCTAACAAAGACAACAATTCTTCCAATTTGCTGATTGGTGGGCAAAAATTGGTGGAGTGGCTAGGTGGAAATAATATGAAGAATCACTGCTTTGGAAATAGGAACTTGCAGGTTTCCAAACAGCGGAAGAGATTTGAAAGTTGTGTGGCTGATCTCATGCCTTTGAGCTGAATACAGAAACGTCTGTGGTCCCTGGAAAGCATACCCACCTTCCAGACCAGAACGCCCAGGCTGCATCTAACAATATGAGGCCTCTGGATAATGAAACACTATGAGTGCCACTCTTCCTGTAAGATGCACTGCACAGTAGACATGCCACTACTGCCCACCATGCCCATGGAGACACTTAATTAACAAAAGCAGTCTTTCCTACTGAACCACGATAACACAGTCTTCTATGCAGCTATTACTAATTACTCAGAGGTGATACACAAAATGAGAAAAAACAAAAAAACAAAAAACTGACAACCCTAAACCGGACATACCCATCCATGTACTACCAGAAAGGCAAATAACTTAGGTTCCAATACGTAGCTAATTACAGAACAATTCTCTGAGATTAAGGGAAAACACTCCCTGCTATTTTGGCCTAGTAAGCAACAAGCATTATAACTTCCATGGAGCCTCAGCAGATCTCTTGGGAAGGAGCAAACAGGAATCATTTATTAGACATAGACACAGCAAAGCTTTGAATAGAGTGAAGACGTCGCCATGCTGAAAGGATTGATGGGCATCCTGTAAATACAGAGCCCCTCCCAGGAGTCACTCTGTCTCAGCAGGAGACACTGGGGAATCATCAGCATCTGGTTTGTAATTGATGTTCTGCTGTAGGAACAGACAGGAGGGATTGATCAGCGAGAGGGCAGGACGTGAGCAGAGAAGAGGAATCCAGTGAGGGCTCTGAGAAAATATTTTAAATTCTCAGAGAAAATACTTAAAAGGTGGGCAGAGGAAGAGGTACCTCTGTAGAAGAGGAAGAAGAAGAGACTGAAGAGGTAGGGAGAGGAGCTGGCCTGCTCATTATCAAAGAAGAAGCAAAGGAGAGAGGCTGCTTCAAGGAGGAAGGAGCAGTCAGGAGATTCCAAAGCTGCAGACGAGTCCACTAATATCATTACTGAGTGGTGTTGTCGAGATACCATTCGAAGATATCTTTGATGAACTTGGCAAATTTGGTAATTTCAAGGAAGTGGCAGAGGCGGAAGTCAGTCTCAAGTGGGTTAAAGAGAGAAGGAAATGAGAAAATGGGGTAATGAAGGTAGAGTGTGCTCAAGAAATTTGGTCATGAATGAAAGATGGGTCATTTCTAGAGAGGAGTATGGGGTTCAAAGAAAGCTTTGTTGTTTTGTTTTAATTTAAGGATGGTAGATATTTTAAAATATTTAAACACTGATGGAAAGTCGGAAAGAGGGATGAATAAGCTAAAGACAGAGGGGACAGAAGGATAAGCAATAAAGCCAGGTCCCTGAAAAGTTAGAAGGCATTGGGAATGGGTGTTTGGATTGAGGAATTTTATACGGGGATGCGAGTGATTCTTTCTATTTGTCTTGTATAGTCCACCCTATCTACAATCCTGGATGCATTAGCAGGGACTCAAAGAGAGAGTCTTCCCAATTTGTCTTGAGTTGGGTTCCCCCCAGAATTAAGGCCTGAGACAAGGGCTTTTGGGCAGGTAGTTAATTTTTTCGGAGGGGTTGTTTGGGTCTTGTTTGTTTATTTTTGAGAAATGTTCCTAGGGAACAGGAGTGGTAGAACTAGGAAGCAGGAAACAAGGCGGAAGGGAAAGCCATCCCAAGGTGCATTGCTGAACTGGTCATTATTATAAGCAACTGGGGCTCAGTTCTACTGGGGACCCTGTGAAGACACAGAGGATGCGGCTCAGCATTGCCCTCCTGACTCCGGAAGAGAGGAGTCCTTATCCACTGGCCCATGACTCTATTGCTCAGATTGTCCCAGAGGATCTCAACACCCTTGAAATTCAAGGTATGCATCTGCACCGGAATGACTGAGGGGTCTATCGTGAGCCTCCCACTTGGGGAGAAATCAGCCCTAGAACAAAAAGCAAGAGGTCCACAGAGCAGCGAGGTGAGGTGATATCAGGCCACCGCTGTGCACAGCTAGTTGCTGAGCAAATGTGAGCCAGGAGCATGGGAAATGGGACACAGATGTTCAACACAAAGGTCAACTAAATATTATTACTCCACGATCAGATCACTATTTTGTGTTTATTCATGGAAGTATTTCAAATACTAACAACTTTTACATCAAGCCACTAAAATCATTATAGGTATAGAGACACAGCCCAGCTACATGCTATTTAAATACCTCCCATGAATATTGGGGTGCATGTATCTTTTCGAATTATGGTTTTCTCCAGATATATGCCCAGCAGTGGGATTGCCAGATCATATGGTAGCTCTAGTTTTAGTTTTTTAAGGAACTTCCATACTGTTCTCCATAGTGGCTATACCAATTTATAGTCCCACCAACAGTGTAGGAGGGTTCCCTTTTAGCCACACCCTCTCCAGCATTTATCGTTTGTACATTTTTGATGATGGCCATTCTGACCAGTGTGAGGTGATACCTCATTGTAGTTTTTTTTTTTTTTTTTTTTTTTTTTTTTAAATTTTTATTTATTTATTTATTTTTTATTTATTTATTTATGGCTGTGTTGGGTCTTCGTTTCTGTGCGAGGGCTTTCTCTAGTTGTGGCAAGTGGGGACCACTCTTCATCGCGGTGCGCAGGCCTCTCACTATCGCGGCCTCTCTTGTTGCGGAGCACAGGCTCCAGACGCGCAGGCTCAGTAATTGTGGCTCACGGGCCTAGTTGCTCTGCGGCATGTGGGATCTTCCCAGACCAGGGCTCGAACCCGTGTCCCCTGCATTGGCAGGCAGATTGTCAACCACTGCGCCACCAGGGAAGCCCCTCATTGTAGTTTTGATTTGTATTTCTCTAATAATTAGTGTTTATTTACAATAGTCAGGACATGGAAGCAACCTAAATGTCCATCAACAGAGGAATGGATAGAGAAGATGTGGTACATATATACAGTGGAATATTACTCAGCCATAACAAAGAACAAAATAATGCCATTTGCAGTAACATGGATAGACCTAGAGATCGTCGTACTGAGTGAAGTCAGACACAGAAAGACAAATATCATATGATATCGCTTATATGTGGAATCTAAAAACAAGGGTACAAATGAACTTATTTATAAAACAGAAGTAGAGCCACGAATGTAGAAAACAAATCTATGGTTACCAGGGGATAAGGAGGGAGAGGGATAACTTGGGAGACTGGGATTGACATAAACACACTACTATATATAAAATACATAACTAATAAGAACCTGCTGTACCGCAAAGGGAACTCTTTTCAGTACTCTGTAATGGCCTATATGGGAAAAGAATCTAAAAAGGAGTGGATATATGTATAACTGATTCACTTTGCTGTATACCTGAAACTAACACAACTTATAAATCAACTATATTCCAATAAAAATTAAAAAAAAATAAAGACCTTCCATTAGTGTTGCCTGTTAAAAACACTTACAATTTTGAAAGGGCTTCAAGGATAGTCACCTGAAGATGTTTTTATTGGATTTCTTTTGAAGATCATCTCTGAAACTCTTTCATTTTTCTTTAAACTCCTGTGTTGTAAATGTGCCCCTAATGATGAAATTGCTATTTATTTAACATTCAAAATCTCTCCCATTAAGGCCAAATTAACATCATTTAAAATACTGCCAAATAGTTTTTCTTCGAATAATTACACTCAATTTCTGCCTCAGGGTTTTTTTTCTTTCAGAAAGATAACAATTTATTAGGGATACAGTAGCCACATCATCGAGGCTCTTCTACCTCTCATGTTAGGTGCATAAAATGGGCTCTTAATGTATCAAAACCCAGGTGATCTGGGGACCAAGATGCTACAAGAAGGCACTCAAGAGTCTTGAAAGATATCTACAGTTATCTATACACAGATATAGGTATCATTAAAAGTTGGTTTCTTTGATAACCAACACTATGGGAGACATGTGGGACGATTTTATTATGCACATATGTCGATAAATGACTTGAAGCTATGAATAATTAAAGAATGAATTTGGGGGAAAGATTTAGTAATCTTTTATAAAACCCTTCAAAGAGAAGGTGCATACACAAAATACAGTGAGGCTGATTTTTGCACGTGGATTAGTCTCTTGATTCTTTCATTTTATAGGGCTCCTAGTTTTCAAAGCATTCCAAAGCCATTAGTAGTTTCAAAGCATTCCAAAGCCATTAGTAGTATCTCCCTTGATCCTCACAACAACCTTCCAATTTAGGCAGAGCAAGTAGCATGATTCCATTCTACAAAGATCAGGAAATTAAGAATCCAAGTGACTTGCCCAGTGTTCCCTGGCTGGCAGGTGGCAGATTCCTAATTACAACCCAGGTCTCTGAGTTCAGGGTTCTTTTCCCCACATCAGACCACTAGCTACTCGAATCATAAACTGCTTCAGAGCAGGGACAACGTCTTCCATCTCTAACATGCTCCATTGCACCTGGAGTATTTCTAGTGGCTCAGCAAATATCTGTTAATTGGCTACTTGTACTTGCTAATTGCTAATACTTCTAGAACGTCTCCCAACACACAAAAATAGTACAATGGTGCTATTTTTCTATGTTTATACACACAACTCTTAAAAACGAACAGCAACTTGTATCCAAACTACCCACTGGTTTCACTGTACTACTGGAATCATCTGAGAACCACGCTTATGTATGGCATTGCTCCACCCTCAGATTTCCTTGCTATAGAAGGGGCTTCTCTACACAACTTCACCAGGGGTCAAAAGTGGCATTACGTAGCAGATGGTTCTGCCCTGTTACTGGTCTCCTTGTGGATACGGAGAAGGATCTGGCAGGGTTAGGATGGCCTTCCCTCCTTCAAATTTTCTGCTTTGTCCACCCCTCCAGAGTACTTTATTTGGATCTTAATTATGGATCTGTTTTTTCTCTTATACTTTAGATACCTGAAGATAGGTCAGTATCATACTTGCTTTTTTTTTTTTTTTAATTCAATTGCATGCACAGTGAAACTGAACCCATATCACATTAAAGGCCACCTCCTGTGCCAGAAGAGAGGAAAGGACCGGGCTTCATGTAGCTCAGTAAAGACGTACAAATCTCTTTGTGATAACTTATTAGGGCTCTGCTCCTATTTCTTCAACACACTCCCCAATAGCCAGGGTATGAATCATATCACTGAAGGGATTTTACTGCTAACCACTGCTGACCTACCTATTCTCCAGGATAATCACTAGAAAAGCTACTCCATAAGGAGAAAAGACAAGATTTCCAACCATCTTGACTCAGAACACAGAAACCAACTTATCTCTCTCTCCCTTTGCCCCTACAGAGGAAAGCCGGTTTCTCTTTTATCCATGTGGAACGGAGGCATTTCAGGCAGACACTTTCCCATTAAAACAAGGGCTCTTCTGGGAAGGATTAGCTCCTTTTGACTTTACTACAAAACCCCAGGCCCTGGGCCTCCTGCACAGAAAAGGCATTGACAGATCAACACATTTCACAGTTTTCTGTACATCTCCAGCTCAGCATCCCCAACAGCAGGAGATCAAACACTAGGTTCCCTAAGCAAAACCAGCAAGATGGCTACCTTTACCTCTTTGTCAATGAAAAAGTAAAAGGTGAGGCAGAACCTTTGCGAGCTGTCTAAATTATAGGAGCTGCATGAATAAGTCTATGGACCCTCCTACCACACAAGATACAGGATAAAAAATAATAACATCATGCCCAGAAAAAGGAAATTATGACTGGGCCTGGGAAGCTTTCCTTTAGAGGAACACGTGGGAGAGGGTGAATATTTTCTGCAAAATTAATATCATGGGAAGTGCATTATGAAGAGCTTAGCTAGGTTTTTGGTTATTTAAACTGCACTCTCAAATGCATATACGTTTGTACATAATGAGTCACTGTGGGTAAATAATTATGCCTTAAATACATGCACCTCATTTATAAATATGCAGAGAGAGGATATAAGCCTGGATGTCACCCGAATTCCTAGTGGTTCAGCTGTCCACACACACAAAAGCCTGACTTTGACCTATGCAGTCAGCAGTGCTATAAAAATGTCAGTGGTTTTCAAACCTTTCTTAGCAGCAGATTCCTTTTGTCAAATAAAAGTATTAAGAACTTACGCTGATATACAGAGCAAACAAAAGCAGAATTACACTTTTAAGGAGGGCTAAGGGTCCTGGAGCCCCACCCTCTTCCATTTTTGTTAGCATCTGAGACAAGTTCCCTAAGAACCAATATAAGAGCCACCAAGAAAAACATCGGGCACAAAAGGGTAGGAAAGAGTGAGGGGCTAGACTGGTCTCCTTTTCTGCGAGGTTTTGTCTTTTTCTCCCTTAGAGTTCTATCTCCGGTAGCACTAAAACAAAATATAAGATATCAATACTTTTAAAAGTTAGAAAATTTAAGTGGTAAATCCCTTAAAATTATGAAAAACCAAACCCACCAAAGCCCCTTATGCCCATCCTGCTGTTATTTAGCTATTCAAATTGTAGGCATAGAAGTGAATAATCTGCTTTTGCAAGTCTCCCCTTTGAAAGTCAAACTATGGAAAGATGGCAAGACTCTTTCAGTGGCAGCATAATCCTCGGCGTCTAGCTCTCCACAGGAATGTCACCCACAAAGGTTGGGCTGGACCCAAGCCCGGGTGCGCTATAGCTTTTCCCAAAACCGTTCTTTGGCAGACTTCTAGCCAGGGTAGGAAGAAAACAACCTACCCTGATGCCCTAATATCTTGCTCAGATACAAATCTGTGGGTTTAAACAATGGAGGGGAAGCTACTGTTGGTCTGAGGGTTTTCTGCTCTTACAAAAGTCTTCTGAAGCAGCTTTATTTCAATGAACAGAATGAAAAATCCTTGCTCTTTCCTTGCTTCAGAGGTAGATATTCATCATCCCAGTGCAAATCTTACCTTTTCCATAAAGCCTTTCCTGATCCCCACTTCAATTTTCAAAACTCATACCCTCCAAAAAAAAAAAAAATTAAAGACCCACACTGATTGCAGAAATGTATTTGAGATGGCATCCAATAATTTTTTTTAAAAAGGCAATTATCAAGCAAAAATATAAAAAAATACAAGAAAGGTGTCAAGTCATCAAAAATGACCAGTGGTATAGGAGAAAGGAAGAAGAACAGCATAAAGCTTAATGCAGGGAAACTGCTAAAATTGACACAAAAATCAGTTGTGAGCTTTTTAGCAACTGTAAAGAGGGAAACACAAAATTATCAGTATTCAGTTAAAGGAAATAGAAAAGGTTTACCTCTTCAGGACAATTTTCTAATTTACTTTCCAGCCACCTCACTCCCTCCCATAATTACAGCTGTCCTTAGATAGAGGGCGTGATACATTGGGTTGGCCAAAAAGTTCGTTCGGGTCTTTCCATAACAGATAGAAAACCTGAACGAACTTTTTGGCCAATCCAATACCATGGTCTCTCACTTCCCTCACTTTACCCATGCCTTCCCCTCTGCCTGCAGTGCCCTTTGTCCTTCACTTGTCTAACTGGTACTCACAGTCCTGCTGCCAGGAAACTTGTACTGACCCTCTTCCCAGGGCAGGGTGAGGAGCTCTTCCTCCTCACTCCAAGAGCAATGCATGTTTTCCACAAATACAGCTCTCACCACACTCCATTGTAATTGCTTTGTTGTCTGTCTTCCCCACTGGGCTGAATGTATTTGAATACATTTAAATGAATGAATATAAAAAGGACATTGAATAATATAATGGATAATTCCTGGACAGCAGTTCTATAAAAATGCAGAGACATTCTACATACGGTCATTTCTTATGCAGTGAGCAACTGCCAATTACCCTAAGTTGTCTTATATTGTTAGTTGGAGAAACAAGACTCCCTTGCTTTAAAAAGATAACTAACTACACTCCGTGAGAATAAGGACGGCGTCTTATCTTCTCAGTTCAGTTCAGTTCAACAAACTTTTATTGAGTACCAGTCATTATGCTAAGTGCAGGAAAAATTATGATGAATAAGACATAGTCCTGTCCTCTTAAAGTTTACAGACCTGGCTCGGGAAGCATAATACACATAGATAAGTAATCAGCAAAGGAGCTTGGTCTAATCCTGATTGACTGAGGATGTCAGGGAAGACTTCCTATAGGCGGCATTGTCTAAGTTGAATCTTAAAGGATGAGTTTATTTGATAAAGGGACATTCCAAGCCGGAAAAAAGAATACAAGAAAGGCATATTAGGCAAGAAATGACATGGTGCAAAAACGACATGGTGTATGCATCGAGACTAAAATAGTTTATTCTTATTGAAGGGTAAAATATAAAAAGGAAGGTATATGGGGAACAGTGGTGGGAAAGGAATTCACATGAGGCTGATGCAGTAGGTAGGATCCAGATAGTAGAAGAGCTTGTAGGCAATGTTAAGGAAATTGGATTTTAACCTATAGGTGATGAGAAGCCACTGAAGGCAAGGACATTGATTCTATTTTAAATAAATTACTTTGGAAGTAGTGTTGTGAACAGACTGGAGGTATGCTGACCTGGGAGCAAGAAAATCAGTTAGCAAGTTATTGCAACATTTCAGAAAATACATGATAAGGGTTTATAAATGGTTTTAAATAGCCAAGTAATAATGGTGCTTCCCCCTTTTCTTTTCTTAAATCATCCTGGAGCAACAAGAAAAACACGAAAGAAAAATGCAAATTCTATACTTAAGGAAAACAAAACCCTGAAACACTATATGTGGAAAGGAAGCCAAAGGCAGTGAAGGACAAACAGGGTACAGACAGGCACCAGAGCAAAAATGCCTACAGCTACGAATCTTAGATCAAGCTAGAGATATAGAGTTCTCTAAAGATGATATTTCCTAAGGAGTAAAACTAACAACCTATTATTTGGAACCAAGGGAATGTGGCTCAGGAATTGGCAGTGGGAGTGTTTCTGGAATTCACTGGTGACAAGGAGAAGCTGGAGAGGCATGGCTGGCTAGAGAACTGCTCAGGCAGTTTTACCTTATAAGAAGAATCCACTAACAGACTAATAATCTTTAGTTATATGGAACCTCACTGAGAACAAAGGGGGACTCTTGTTAAGCTGAAAGAGAGCCTTGATCAGAGCCCTGATCCCCAAGATGAACCTCCTCAAATAGTTCAGCCAGAAGAGCTCATGTCATTAAAAAATAAGTAATGATGAAAAATATAAAGAGAGAAGAAAACAGCACAGGAGTTACAAAATAATATGACAAAATAAAAGAGAGAAAGGAACAGGAAAAACAAAGAGCAGAAATAGAATAAAAAATGTTTCCATGAACTAAATAAAAATGTGACCACACTGCTACAAATAAAAATAACCCACATGATGCAATCACCTCTATAAAAGAAGAGGTCAAGCAGAAATACAAGAGCTCAGGGGAGATATGTTGAGACAACAAAAAGAGATAAAATATAAGCTGGCAAAGCTCATGAAAAAAGTTAAAAACAATAGCAGCAAAAAAGGCAAGGAGGAGCCTGGACACGGCTACATACTCATTCAAGGACAGTATGAGTAAAACTGTTTTTATAAATTTCATTTTGCTCAGGGAGTTAAACATACTAGAAGAAAAAAAAGATGTCTCCCCTTTGTCTTTCTTGCCCATTGTACACAACCTAAGTGTCTTGAAGGAAGAGAGCCAAAACAATAAAACTAACGTATATAATAAATAAAATACATATTTCAAAATATAAATCACAGAAACTTTTGAGAAATTAAAAAGGAAGAAGCAATTGAACAAATTGAATGAGATATATTCCATGGGAAAGAATCAACATAGTATTAACGACCACAAAACATACACTACTAAAGTAAATAGTATTCAAATATATATGTATGTGTGTAATATATATATATATATATTTTTTTTTTAAAGGACTTTACATATCAAGGGTGAAAAAATATCAAGGCACCTAAAAGGGAAAATATGAGACTAGCCAGACACAGTAACATTCAATAAGTTAATGGAGCGAAGTGTTTATGGAAAGCAAATGACATCTTTTATACCTTAAAAGATGATATTAAAGCATAAAGGGGATAAACAAACATATTTTCAACATTCAAGAATTCACCTTTCTTGAAGACATTACTAAAGGACAAATTTCAGACAACCAAGAAACTAATGGGAAAACTATAGTAAAAGGACCACTGAATAAATTTACCTAAAACTAAAATCAAAATAAATTCAGGAGTGCTCGCTTCGGCAGCACATATACTAAAATTGGAACGATACAGAGAAGATTAGCATGGCCCCTGCGCAAGGATGACACGCAAATTCGTGAAGCGTTCCATATTTTTTTTTGTTGTGGTCATCCATGTACAATGCTTGGTGTCAGTCAATTTATCTCTTGTAAAAATAAAAAAAAATTAAAAAATAAAATAAATAAATAAATAAATTCAGGAATGATGGTTCAAGCAGAATATAAATGCTCCAAATGATTTAATTAACAAAACTGGGGTTGGATAGAAGGGAGAACGAAGGAGGTCATAAACACACATGCTATTTTTTTCTACTTGTCTTCAGCAGTGCTTAATAAAATATTTAAACTAACAGAATTATAGGAAAGCAAACACTAAGAGATAACATAACCAACCAAAACTGGGTGGTAGAGGAATTAAAGAGATAGGGGAAGAAATAGAAAGGCATGGAAATGCACTAATTTTAAAATTGGTCACAAGAGGAAATCAACAGATTATACAAAAATAGAAGATGTGCTATGTTGTATAAAGTTATATTAATAAAGTTTAGTTAGAACAAATATTCAAAATCCTCAAACAAATACATGTGCAGGAAAGCAAGGAAAACAGACCACATAATGATTTTTTTTTCTTAAAAAGAAGCAATTAAAACTAAAAACTAAGCATACACTGTCAGAACTAAGATATATTTGTCACATCAATCAGTCAACCCTCAAACTCACCTATGAGAATGAAAAGACTCTGATTCAGTATTGATGGGCAACCAACTTATATTTGTACCCATATTATGTGTAGCTGTTTACCTGCAACCCACTGACATCCTTTATTTTATTTTTATTGTAGCCAATTGATAGTTGCAAATAACAGCATTTAATCTGTGTTTATTGGATGATTAATGAAATTCAATGTTTTTCTCAAGAGTATTGGCCTTTTACATTTTTTGGAGCATTGTTAGTCAACCGTTTCCCATCTCTTTCATAGTAAAAAAAAAAATCCTTAAAACAGCCTTCAAGGTCCTGTGGAATCTACCACCCTGTGCCTTCCTGATGTAATCTCTATATTCTCCAAGTGTCGCTTACTACCTCCCTCATCTCCCTGAACTCTATATATTGGAGTGCCCTGTGGCTCAGTCTTTAGATGGTTTCTCTTCTCTATCTACACTTACTCCCTCGGTGACTTCAATGTTGCAGTTCAAAAATATCAATATGCAGACACCCTTCCCATTTATATCTCCAGCCCCTACCTTCCCACCATTCCTGCTTCTAAACCAGCCTCAAATTTCTAGCTGCCTACCCCACATCTGCATAAGGGGCACAAGGAAGTGCAGGGCACAACAGACCTAGCTCCACGTCCCCCTCTGACGACGAACTTCTGTCACTCTCTCCCTGGTCATCACCCAACAAGGCCTTCCCAGGTCATCCTAAATAGCAATATCCACAGACACCCAACATTCAAGGCCCCTCATTTATTTTTATCCATAGCACTGCCATCACCTGCTATACTTTGTAG